>NC_058083.1:24198021-24504149 GCF_014858855.1 Bufo gargarizans | reverse complement strand
GTGAAGCCTGATTCTCTGCTATGACATGAAGACTGATTCTCTGCTGACATGAAGCCAGATTGTCTGTTACGGGACCATTCTCCTCTGCCTAAGTGCTGGGCCTAAATTTATGAAAATGGACTCTTACAGTGGTGGGTGACGTGAAGCCTGATTCTCTGCTATGACATGAAGACTGATTTTCTGCTAACATGAAGCCAGATTGTCTGTTACGGGACCTCTCTCCTCTGCCTGGGTGCTGGGCCTAAATTTATGAAAATGGACTTTTACAGTGGTGGGTGACGTGAAGCCTGATTCTCTGCTATGACATGAAGACTGATTCTCTGCTGACATGAAGCCAGATTGTCTGTTACGGGACCTCTCTCCTCTGCCTGGGTGCTGGGCCTAAATTTATGAAAATGGACTCTTACAGTGGTGGGTGACGTGAAGCCTGATTCTCTGCTATAACATGAAGACTGATTCTCTGCTATGACATGAAGACTGATTCTCTGCTGACATGAAGCCAGATTGTCTGTTACGGGACCTCTCTCCTCTGCCTGGGTACTGGGCCTAAATTTATGACAATGGACTGTTGCAGTGGTGGGTGACGTGAAGCCTGATTCTCTGCTATGATATGAAGACTGATTCTCTGCTGACATGAAGCCAGATCCTCTGTTACAGGACCTCTCTCCTCTGCCTGGGTGCTGGGCCTAAATTTATGAAAATGGACTGTTGCAGTGGTGGGTGACGTGAAGCCTGATTCTCTGCTATGACATGAAGACTGATTCTCTGCTGACATGAAGCCAGATTGTCTGTTACGGGACCTCTCTCCTCTGCCTGGGTGCTGGGCCTAAATTTATGAAAATAGACTCTTACAGTGGTGGGTGACGTGAAGCCTGATTCTCTGCTATGACATGAAGACTGATTCTCTGCTGACATGAAGCCAGATTGTCTGTTACGGGACCTCTCTCCTCTGCCTGGGTGCTGGGCCTAAATTTATGAAAATGGACTCTTACAGTGGTGGGTGACGTGAAGCCTGATTCTCTGCTATGACATGAAGACTGATTCTCTGCTGACATGAAGCCAGATTGTCTGTTACGGAACCTCTCTCCTCTGCCTGGGTGCTGGGCCTAAATTTATGAAAATGGACTCTTACAGTGGTGGGTGACGTGAAGCCTGATTCTCTGCTATGACATGAAGACTGATTCTCTGCTATGACATGAAGACTGATTCTCTGCTATGACATGAAGACTGATTCTCTGCTATGACATGAAGACTGATTCTCTGCTGACATGAAGCCAGATTGTCTGTTACGGGACCTCTCTCCTCTGCCTGGGTGCTGGGCCTAAATATATGACAATGGACTGTTGCAGTGGTGGCTGACGTAAAGCCTGATTCTCTGCTATGACATGCAGACTGATTCTCTGCCGACATGAAGCCAGATCCTCTGTTACGGGACCTCTCTCCTCTGCCTGGGTGCTGGGCCTAAATTTATGAAAATGGACTGTTGCAGTGGTGAGTGACGTGAAGCCTGATTCTCTGCTATGATATGAAGACTGATTCTCTGCTGACATGAAGCCAGATCCTCTGTTACGGGACCTCTCTCCTCTGCCTGGGTGCTGGGCCTAAATATCTGACAATGGACTGTTGCATTGGTGGCTGACGTGAAGCCTGATTCTCTGCTATGACATGCAGACTAATTCTCTGCTGACATGAAGCCAGATCCTCTGTTACGGGATCTCTCTCCTCTGCCTGGGTGCTGGGCCTAAATTTATGAAAATGGACTGTTGCAGTGGTGGGTGACGTGAAGCCTTATTCTCTGCTATGACATGAAGACTGATTCTCTGCTGACATGAAGCCAGATTCTCTGTTACGGGACCTCTCTCCTCTGCCTGGGTGCCGGGGCCTAAATATCTGAGAATGGACTGTTCCAGTGGTGGGTGACGGGAAGCCAGATTCTCTGCTATGGGACCTCTCTCCAATTGATTTTGGTTAATTTTTATTTATTTAATTTTTATTTTAATTCATTTCCCTATCCACATTTGTTTGCAGGGGATTTACCTACATGTTGCTGCCTTTTGCAGCCCTCTAGCCCTTTCCTGGGCTGTTTTACAGCCGTTTTAGTGCCGAAAAGTTCGGGTCCCCATTGACTTCAATGGGGTTCGGGTTCGGGACGAAGTTCGGATCGGGTTCGGATCCAGAACCCGAACATTTTCGGGAAGTTCGGCCGAACTTCTCGAACCCGAACATCCAGGTGTTCGCTCAACTCTAATTGTCAGTTGAAAAAAACTCACTTTGTGTGCTAGATAGTACATCCCTTCCCCTGGCACATATGCAGTGCTGGTGCACTTAAAAAAATCGGTATATGTTGCCCACTGAACTAAAAGAACAGGATTAAAATATTGTCCCTGGCACATATGCAGTGCTGGTGCACTGAACTTGCACAAAATGGCCACCGACGCCCACCTAACTAACAGATGGCTAAAACTTATTTTTCTGTATTCACTGAGCTCAGGGCAGGGTACAAAAATGTAGCATTGCACCCACACAAAAAAAAAAATCAATGTAGATTGCAGAGTTAACAACAAGTTCTGATATAAGATTCTTTCCTATTCTCACCCTCACAGCAGCAACATACTATCCCTACACTAGTAAGAGCTGAGTGACGTGCGGCGCTACATGACTCCAGCTTATATAGAGGTTGGGTCACATGCTGCACTGGCTAATCACAGCCATGCCATTAGTAGGCATGGCTGTGATGGCTTCTAAGGGCACACGAGTAAAACCCTTGTTGATTGGCTGCCCTGCAGCCTTTCAAAAAGCACCATTAAATCACCGAACACCGAACTCGAACTTTTACAAAAAAGTTTGGGTCCGGGGTCAAAAAATCATAAAGTTCGGTACGAACCCGAACTTTACAGTTCGGGTTGGCTCAACCGTACAGGTGAGCCACCACATACACTTTATTGACCTAAAAAAAAATACAAAATAAAACTGTGCCAAAAAAGCCAATACCAAGCGATCAAAAAGTCATATGCACCCTAAAATTGTACCAATCAAACCGTCATCTAATACCGAAAAAAATGAGCCCCTAAAAAAAATAAAAAAAATATGGCTTTCAGAATATGGAGACACTAAAAAATCTTTATTTTCAAAAATGCTTTATTATGTAAACCTGAAACAACCTGGTATTGCCGCATCTGTAACTACCTGCTCTAAAAATATAGCACATGATCTAACCTGTTAGATGAACATTGTAAATAACAAAAACTAAAAACAGTGCCAAAACAGCTATTTTTTGTACCCTAAAATAGTACAAACAATACTGCCACCTTATCCCGTAGTTTCCAAAATGGTATGACTTTTTTGGAGTTTCTACTCTAGGGGTGCATCAGGGGTCTTCAAATGTGACATGGCAACTTAAAATTATCCCAGTGAAATCTGCCTTCCAAAAACCATATGGTGTTCCTTTCCTTCTGTGCCCTGTCATATGCCCATACAGCAATTTACAACCACATATGGGGTGTTTATGTAAACTACATAATCAGGGTTATAAATATTGAGTTTCGTTTGACTGCTAACCCTTGTTTTGTTAGTGGAATTTTTTTTATTAAAATAGAAAATCTACATTTTCCTTTAATTCTTGTGAAACACCTAAAGGGTTAACAAAGTTTGTAAAATCAGTTTTGAATACCTTGAGGGGTGTATTTTCTAAAATGGGCATTTATGGGTGGTTTCTATTATTTAAGCCCCACAAAGTGACTTCAGACCTGAACTGGTCCTTAAAAATTGTGTTTTGGAAATGTTCTTAAAAATTTAAAGATTTGCTTTTTTTAAGATTTTAGGAGATATCACTATCTGTTTTAAAAGCAGAGAAATTGAAATTTTGAAAATTAATTTTATATAAATAAAATTTAAATATTTTGATTTAAATTTACCACTGCCATGAAGTACAATATGTGACGAGAAAACAATCTCAGAATGGCTTGAATAAGTAAAAGCATTTTAAAGTTATCACCACATCAAATGACACGTACGATTTAAAAAAAATGGCCTGGTTCTTAAGGTGAAAAATGGCAGGGTCCTGAAGGAGTTAAATGAAGCAGTTGTTGTGTCCTCTATATGGAGTGGACTTGTGAGGATTGAGAGTATCCTCTGACACACTGTTGGGCAGCTATCTGCATTCTTGAATTTTGTTCATAACGGTCAATGTTTCTCGCGGCAGCTCCCCAGCAACAACGCTAGTTCCTTTTGACACCTCCACGCTTGAGGATGTAAGTATAAGAAAAGAATTACAAATCCTAATATTTGAAAACTAATATGGGAAACTAACCAGGGAAACACTAACCTGCCACTCATCTCCCTGTCTCCCAACCCTGCTTCCCTACATGTCCAATATACAGTATTCTACTAAAAAATGAATGTTACATGCTTCCCTGCATATCTCATTTGCTGCCAGCAATTATTTCTGGCATCAGCACCCATCTCTATCTGGTTAGATTTGGGAAGATAGGGAGAAGAGCAGGGTTGCATCAACCAATAATGACAGTAATGGTACAGTCACACAATGGATTTTGAAAATGCTTTTAAATCCATGCTGATTTTAAAAGTGTTCTTTTTTTTCAGAGCATGTTTGTTTTTTTGCACAGTTTAGATGCACATTTTTTTGGGGGGTGTATATTTTAATGTAAATCTGCATTTCTGCTGGTTTTTAGAATGGATCCAAGCAAAAAAATATGAGGACATGTGGAGCATACAGCACAGTTTCCTGCCTATTCTCATTCATTTTGGCGGGAGATTGAGCATGAATTTCCACTTGCAAAAAAGCAAGTGCTGCTCCCCATTGAAATGAATGGAAGGTGCTTTTTGGTTCTGATTCCACGAGTAAAACATGCCAAAATCAGCGCCAAAAACTCTGTGAACAGGTCTTAAGTGTACTGCATTCCTTAATACTTACTATCAGCACCGATCGCTACAGGGTAACACGTCGAGGGCAGGGTTGAGGTAGCAACGCTGTGTCTAGGTAGAGAAGCAGTGTCTGGGTAGAGAGCAGAGACAGGCTGAGAACACTGAAAACGGAATTTCCAGAGCAGCAGTCATAATGTTGCTAAAGGAACATTTTAAAGGCTGTTTTTTTTTTACAAAGGTCAACATAATTCCATTATAAAGTACATGTAAAAACACTTTAAATCAGTGTCCCACACATAAAAAAAAATAAAAATAAATGACTATAAACTGCCTATGGCCCACCAGTAAAATATTACCTGCTCACACAGCAGCAAGATGTTATCAGATGCTACCTGCAACTTTGAGAAGGTAGATCCTGGGGAAAACAGGACACTTGCTAGCTTTCCTCTATACCTAGAAGTCATCTCAGCTCTGATCGAGTCTATAATAATAAACCGGGGAGTTTCTTCAATCATCTTTCAAGTGTTTTATATGAACATCGGCTGGATGAGGTGTTGTACATTGAATATATGTATGTAGTGCAGTAAGGCCCCTTCCCACGGGCGTCGCGGGTGAGGGACGGATGCGTTCAGGGTGCATTGTGGGAAACCCGCGCGAGTAGGCACGCAATTGCAGTCAGTTTTGTCTGCAATTATGTTCCGATGTTCAGTTTTTTCCGCGTGAGTGCAATGCGTTTTGACTGAATGTGGTACCCAGACCCGAACCCGGACTTCTTCACTGAGGTTTGGGTTCGGTGTAATGTATATTTTATTATTTTCCCTTATAGCATGGCTATAAGGGAAAATAATAGCATTCTTAAAACAGAATGCTTAGCAAAATGTGGCTTTAGGGGTTAAAAAAATAAAATATATTAACTCACCTCATCCTGTTGTTCACGCAGCCGGCATGCTCTTTTTTCTTCTTCTTTCAGGACCTGCCAAAGGACCTTTGATGACGAAATCTATCTTCATTCAGCAGGACATCATCAAAGGTCCTTTGGCAGGTCCTGAAAGAAGAAGAAAGAAGATGATGCCGGCTGCGTGAACAACAGGATAAGGTGAGTTAATTATATATATTTTTCTAACCCCTAAAGCCACATTTTATTAAGCATTCTGTATTAAGAATGCTATTACTTTCCCTTATAACCATGTTATAAGGGAAAATAATACAGTAAATTGACTTTGATCAATTTACTTACATCATCTCCTAGCAACCATGCGTGAAAATTGCACCGCATCTGCACTTGCTTGTGGATGCTTGCGATTTTCACACAGACCCATTCATTTCTATGGGGCCTGCTTTGCGTGAAAAACGCAGAATATAGAACATGCTGCAATTTTCCCGCAACGCACAAGTGATGCGTGAAAATGACTGCTCATCTGCACAGTCTCATTGAAGTAAATGTGTCCGGATTAAGTGCGGGTGCAATGCGTTCACCTCACGCATTGCACCCACGCGGAATTCTCGCCCGTGTGAAAGGGGCCTAAGTCTACTGTGTTATGTGCCATTGGTGCAGGGTGTGGGAGACTAGGGCCCCACCATGCTTAGGGGCCCGCTGGGGATTCACCTGTACCCCTGTGGGCCATTCCTAGCCTGCCTGGTGTCACCATCATTGTAGACTGTGATTCTTTACTGTAAGAGCAATGCGATTATGCAGCTCTAGCAGAGATGGTTGTGATGGCCAATTCATTGAACAAGATCAAGAAGTGTCTGAATGCCTTTATTGGTGTAACAGTATTGCAGGTTATGGTTTCTATATGTCTGGAGATGTATCATTGATCCAGGGATGTATTCTAATTGCTATATCTGGAGTCGAGAAAGGAATTTTTTCTCTCTTAGGCCACATTCACACGTCAGTATATTTTCTTTCCAGATTTACGTTCCGTTTTTTTGCGGATCAGTGTTCCGTTTTTTTGCGGATCCGTGTTCCGTTTTTTTTTCAAAAGTGCATCCGCATCTTTTCTGTGCTTCCGTGTTTCCGCAAAAATCAGAAAAAGAAGGCGGAAAAGATGTTGCTAGGGTACCATGGAAAAAAAAAGGGATATAAAACTGAGCACATGGTGCTAGTACAGTCGCCATTTTATTGTGCTTTTGGTGTTGTTCAGAGCTGTGTAAGAAACCTCTGCTTGGGTGGCATAGTTTTCTACCGATTTCTCAGCGATCATCATGGCAGAGGACATGGATAACGTACTATTTCACTGGATTCTCTCTCGGCGATTCAGACGGCAGTCATCTATGCTGGATGAAGAACCGGGGAGGAAGAGGAGACGGCAGTGGGTCCATCCCATTGTTGCTCAGCGCCTTCAGAAAGGACAATTTCACAAGTTATACAACGATCTGCGACGTGACCCTATAAAGTTCAAAAGCTATTGCCAGATGTCCATGGAAGCATTCGATCATCTGCTGGTCTCTCTACATCCTGATCTTAATTTCCTGGACACCAGCATGAGGCGCTGCATATCTGCTGAACAATGGTTGCTTGTCACCCTGAGGTAAGTGAATGTGTCATTTTTAAATACTATATATCAGTGATGGTGACCCTTTTAGAGATTGAGTGCCCAAAACCGCAACCCCAAAACCTGCTTATTTATCGTAAAGTGCCAACGTGGCAAGTTAACCTGAATCCTACAGTCCAATATAGTATATCTTTCATGTACTTTCTCATGTAGTAGCTAAAATAGCCTGCCTACTGTACATTCAGTGTGCTGCCTGTGCTGTTCATGGTGCGTCCTGCGCTGAATAATGGCAGGAAAGGTCATATTGGTACACTCAAACTTTTTCCAGGGTGTGGGTGCCCACATAGAGGGCTCCGAGTGCCGCCTCTGGCACCCATGCAATAGGTTCGCTACCACTGCTATATATTCAATATTAATATATTCTAATGAAAGTTTGCACTTAGGTTTCTTTCCTTTTTTGTGTTTTTCAGATTCCTTGCTACTGGAAATTCTTTCGCTTCGTTGCATTTTGAGTTTCTGCGTTGAATCTCTACAATCTCTGGGATTGTCTGTCATACCTGTACAGTCATATGGCAGCGTCTCAGAGAAGCGGTGATGCCCACCCCCAAGGCGGAAGATTGGCTACGTATCGCCGAGGGATTTTACCAATCTGCGCAGTGTCCTAACTGCATTGGGGCACTGTACGGTAAGCATATCCGTGTGAAGAAGCCGCCTCACTCAGGGTCCCGGTACTTCAATTACAAGCAATATTTTTCTGTAGTTCTGATGGCCCTTGTTGACAGTAACTACAGGTTTGTAATTGTGGATATCGGGGCCTATGGGAGGACTTCAGACAGCTGCATCTTTAGTGCTTCCAGAATGTGTGAACGGCTTCAGACAAACCAGCTTGCCCTGCCAGAGCCCAGTAGACTTCCCGGATCTGCAGGTCCGCCGGCTCCATTTGTGATCGTGGCAGACAAAGGATTTGCATTGGCTCCACACCTGATGCGGCCCTTTCCTAGACGCGATCTGGATGACAGGAAGCGCATCTTCAACTATCGATTGACTCGCGCCCGTCGGTATGTGGAGTGCGCTTTCGGAATACTGTCCACAAAGTGGAGAGAATTCATGTCATCCATACAGATGAATCCGGACAATGCCACCCTGGTGATACAGGCTTGTTTACTGCTACACAACTTCACCAGGATCCACAATGCCTCAACAGATGCAGATTTGGGCCTAAATATAGCATCTTCAGTCAGTTTAGACCTGAGCCGGCCTGGACGCCCTGGAACAGCTGGACTAGCTGTTCGGGAACTCTATGCCGACTACTTCTGCAGCCCTGAGGGGGCATTGTCGTGGCAGTTGGATGCCATCCGTGGAAGACGCTGATTTCAGCTGGAATCTGGTTTAAAGTTTTGAAAATGTGAAATTCCTTAGTTTAGTTAGATCCCCTGTTGTTAGTTTAGATTAGGGACTCGCAAGATAATGAGGACCCTTGACGTGGGCTTGCGGGCTGAGGTATTGTGCCATATCTGAAATTTTCTGAAAAAATAGTGTAAATACCTTCTAATACCTCATTTCTAATTACGTCTATTAAATTTTTGGAACCAACGTTTAGATTTGTTCATGTCCTCACAGCTGATAACGAACATGTTCCATTTTTATTAATAAAATGGTATATGTATGCGTTCAGCTTTGACCAAGGACAACAACAGACGTAATCAGGACCGCAATCCACAGATAAAATCCTTCTATGTAGAAAAGGTAAGTATATTACTTTATGATTTCATCCATGTAGACACTGCGATGTGAGAATTGGAGCATTTCATACACCAATGCTCTAATTTGCACATCACTTTATCGGGCATGGCAATGGGTTCCTTATTTGGCCAATACATTGCCACTGATGGGCAGATGCTTCGACCAAGTACTGTGTTTGGTCAATAGCACTAATATGCGGACTTCTGCGCTGACCTGGTCTGTTAAAAGGCTAGGGCTGTGCGAGTGCCAGCCCATTTGAGCTAGTGACATTATCAAAAACACTGCTTGCCAGAAGCATCTGCATAAACTTTTAAATTTTAAAAATAGTCTTTTCCATGCACTAACAAGCAAAGAGCAATGGAGAATATATGAGCATTAAAAACCTCAGTTGCTCACACAGGTTGAGCATGGATGAAAATATGGATCCAAATAGTATTGAGTTCAATCACAGTGATGCAGAACGGACAAATCACAGACTCATTCAAGTAGAATGGGTCTGGATCAGTCCCAACTGCAGAACTTCAGTTCTCAGTGTATTTGGGACCACAAAATGCGGTAACAAATGCATGGAACAGAAGCATCAACTTTGGTGTGCATGAGCCCATTTTTAATACAAATGACCGAAATTTATAATAGGTCATCAATAGAGTTGAGCGGACACCTGGATGTTCGGGTTCGAGAAGTTCGGCCGAACTTCCCGGAAATGTTCGGGTTCGGGATCCGAACCCGACCCGAACTTCGTCCCGAACCCGAACCCCATTGAAGTCAATGGGGACCCGAACTTTTCGGCACTAAAAAGGCTGTAAAAGAGCCTAGGAAAGAGCTAGAAGGCTGCAAAAGTCAGCAACATGTAGGTAAATACCCTGCAAACAAATGTGGATAGGGAAATGAATAAAAATTAAATAAATAAAAATTAACCAATATCAATTGGAGAGAGGTCCCATAGCAGAGATTCTGGCTTCACGTCACCCACCACTGTAACAGTCCATTGTCATATATTTAGGCCCAGGCACCCAGCCAGAGGAGAGAGGTCCCGTGACAGAGAATCTGGATTCATGTCAGCAGAGAATCAGTCTGCATGTCATAGCAGAGAATCAGGCTTCACGTCACCCACCACTGTAACAGTCCATTGTCATATATTTAGGCCCAGCACCCAGGCAGAGGAGAGAGGTCCCGTAACAGACAATCTGGCTTCATGTCAGCAGAGAATCAGTCTGCATGTCATAGCAGAGAATCAGGCTTCACGTCACCCAACATTGGAACAGTCCATTGGTATATTTAGGCCCAGGCACCCAGCCAGAGGAGAGAGGTCCGGTAACAGAGAATATGGCTTTATGTCAGCAGAGAATCAGTCTGCATGTCATAGCAGAGAATCAGGCTTCACGTCACCCACCACTGTAACAGTCCATTGTCATATATTTAGGCCCAGGCACCCAGGCAGAGGAGATAGGTCCCGTAACAGAGAATCTGGCTTCATGTCAGCAGAGAATCAGTCTGCATGTCATAGCAGAGAATCAGGCTTCACGTCAGCCACCACTGTAACAGTCCATTGTCAGATATTTAGGCCCAGGCACCCAGGCAGAGGAGAGAGGTCCCGTAACAGAGAATCTGGCTTCATGTCAGCAGAGAATCAGTCTGCATGTCATAGCAGAGAATCAGGCTTCACGTCAGCCACCACGGCAACAGTCCATTGTCATATATTTAGGCCCAGGCACCCAGCCAGAGGAGAGAGGTCCCGTAACAGAGAATCTGGCTTCATGTCAGCAGAGAATCAGTCTGCATGTCATAGAAGAGAATCAGGCTTCACGTAACCCACCACTGTAACAGTCCATTGTCATATATTTAGGCCCAGCACCCAGGCAGAGGAGAGAGGTCCCGTAACAGAGAATCTGGCTTCATGTCAGCAGAGAATCAGTCTGCATGTCATAGCAGAGAATCAGGCTTCACGTCACCCAACATTGGAACAGTCCATTGGTATATTTAGGCCCAGGCACCCAGCCAGAGGAGAGAGGTCCGGTAACAGAGAATCTGGCTTCATGTCAGCAGAGAATCAGTCTGCATGTCATAGCAGAGAATCAGGCTTCACGTCACCCAACATTGGAACAGTCCATTGGCATATATTTAGGCCCAGGCACCCAGGCAGAGGAGAGAGGTCCCGTAACAGAGAATCTGGCTTCATGTCAGCAGAGAATCAGTCTGCATGTCATAGCAGAGAATCAGGCTTCACGTGAGCCACCACTGCAACAGTCTATTGGCATATATTTAGGCCCAGGCACCCTGGCTGAGGAGAGAGGTCCTGTAACAGAGAATCTGGCTTCATGTCAGCAGAGAATCAGTCTGCATGTCATAGCAGAGAATCAGGCTTCACGTTACCCACCACTGTAACAGTCCATTGTCATATATTTAGGCCCAGGCACCCAGCCAGAGGAGAGAGGTCCCGTAACAGAGAATCTGGCTTCATGTCAGCAGAGAATCAGTCTGCATGTCATAGAGGAGAATCAGGCTTCACGTCAGCCACCACTGTAACAGTCCATTGTCATATATTTAGGCCCAGGCACCCAGCCAGAGGAGAAAGGTCCCGTAACAAAGAATCTGGCTTCATGTCAGCAGAGAATCAGTCTGCATGTCATAGCAGAGAATCAGGCTCCACGTCACCCACCACTTTAACAGTCCATTGTCATATATTTAGGCCCAGGCACCCAGCCAGAGGAGAGAGGTCCCGTAACAGAGAATCTGGCTTCATGTCAGCAGAGAATCAGTCTGCATGTCATAGCAGAGAATCAGGCTTCACGTCACCCAACATTGGAACAGTCCATTGGCATATATTTAGGCCCAGGCACCCAGCCAGAGGAGAGAGGTCCCGTAACAGAGAATCTGGCTTCATGTCAGCAGAGAATCAGTCTGCATGTCATAGCAGAGAATCAGGCTTCACGTCACCCAACATTGGAACAGTCCATTGGCATATAT
This sequence comes from Bufo gargarizans, assembly GCF_014858855.1. Taxonomy (NCBI): domain Eukaryota; kingdom Metazoa; phylum Chordata; class Amphibia; order Anura; family Bufonidae; genus Bufo; species Bufo gargarizans. Next base: position 24,492,060 of record NC_058083.1, on the reverse strand, counting down.
TTAGGCCCAGGCACCCAGCCAGAGGAGAGAGGTCCCGTAACAGAGAATCTGGCTTCATGTCAGCAGAGAATCAGTCTGCATGTCATAGCAGAGAATCAGGCTTCACGTCACCCACCACTGTAACAGTCCATTGTCATATATTTAGGCCCTGGCTTCATTTCAGCAGAGAATCAGTCTGCATGTCATAGAAGAGAATCAGGCTTCACGTCAGCCACCACTGTAACAGTCCATTGTCATATATTTAGGCCCAGGCACCCAGCCAGAGGAGAAAGGTCCCGTAACAGAGAATCTGGCTTCATGTCAGCAGAGAATCAGTCTGCATGTCATAGCGGAGAATCAGGCTTCACGTCACCCACCACTGTAACAGTCCATTGTCATATATTTAGGCCCAGGCACCCAGCCAGAGGAGAGAGGTCCCGTAACAGAGAATCTGGCTTCATGTCAGCAGAGAATCAGTCTGCATGTCATAGCAGAGCATCAGGCTTCACGTCACCCAACATTGGAACAGTCCATTGGCATATATTTAGGCCCAGGCACCCAGCCAGAGGAGAGAGGTCCCGTAACAGAGAATCTGGCTTCATGTCAGCAGAGAATCAGTCTGCATGTCATAGCAGAGAATCAGGCTTCACGTCACCCAACACTTGGAACAGTCCATTGGCATATATTTAGGCCCAGGCACCCAGGCAGAGGAGAGAGGTCCCGAAACAGAGAATCTTGCTTCATGTCAGCAGAGAATCAGTCTGCATGTCATAGCAGAGAATCAGGCTTCACGTCACCCACCACTGTAACAGTCCATTGTCATATATTTAGGCCCAGGCACCCAGGCAGAGGAGAGAGGTCCCGTAACAGAGAATCTGGCTTCATGTCAGCAGAGAATCAGTCTGCATGTCATAGCAGAGAATCAGGCTTCACGTCAGCCACCACTGTAACAGTCCATTGTCATATATTTAGGCCCAGGCACCCAGGCAGAGGAGAGAGGTCCCGTAACAGAGAATCTGGCTTCATGTCAGCAGAGAATCAGTCTGCATGTCATAGCAGAGAATCAGGCTTCACGTAAGCCACCACTGCAACAGTCCATTGGAATATATTTAGGCCCAGGTACCCAGCCAGAGGAGAGAGGTCCTGTAACAGAGAATCTGGCTTCATGTCAGCAGAGAATCAGTCTGCATGTCATAGAAGAGAATCAGGCTTCACGTCAGCCACCACTGTAACAGTCCATTGTCAGATATTTAGGCCCAGGCACCCAGGCAGAGGAGAGAGGTCCCGTAACAGAGAATCTGGCTTCATGTCAGCAGAGAATCTGGCTTCATGTCATAGAAGAGAATCAGGCTTCACGTCAGCCACCACTGTAACAGTCCATTGTCATATATTTAGGCCCAGGCACCCAGCCAGAGGAGAGAGGTCCCGTAACAGAGAATCTGGCTTCATGTCAGCAGAGAATCAGTCTGCATGTCATAGCAGAGAATCAGGCTTCACGTCACCCAACATTGGACAGTCCATTGTCATATATTTAGGCCCAGGCACCCAGGCAGAGGAGAGAGGTCCCGTAACAGAGAATCTGGCTTCATGTCAGCAGAGAATCAGTCTGCATGTCATAGCAGAGAATCAGGCTTCACGTCAGCCACCACTGTAACAGTCCATTGTCAGATATTTAGGCCCAGGAACCCAGCCAGAGGGGAGAGGTCCCGTAACAGAGAATCTGGCTTCATGTCAGCAGAGAATCAGCCTGCATGTCATAGCAGAGAATCAGGCTTCACGTCACCCACCACTGTAACAGTCCATTGTCATATATTTAGGCCCAGGCACCCAGCCAGAGGAGAGAGGTCCCGTAACAGAGAATCTGGCTTCATGTCAGCAGAGAATCAGTCTGCATGTCATAGCAGAGAATCAGGCTTCACGTCAGCCACCACTGTAACAGTCCATTGTCATATATTTAGGCCCAGGCACCCAGGCAGAGGAGAGAGGTCCCGTAACAGAGAATCTGGCTTCATGTCAGCAGATAATCAGTCTGCATGTCATAGAAGAGAATCAGGCTTCACGTCTGCCACCACTGCAACCGTCCATTGGCATATATTTAGGCCCAGGCACCCAGGCAGAGGAGAGAGGTCCCGTAACAGAGAATCTGGCTTCATGTCAGCAGAGAATCAGTCTGCATGTCATAGCAGAGAATCAGGCTTCACGTCAGCCACCACTGTAACAGTCCATTGTCAGATATTTAGGCCCAGGCACCCAGGCAGAGGAGAGAGGTCCCATAGCAGAGATTCAGGCTTCATGTCATAGCAGAGAATCATGCTTCACGTCACCCAAAACTGGAACAGTCCATTGTCAGATGTTTTGGCCCCGGCACACAGACAGAGGAGAGAGGTCCCATAGCAGAGATTCAGGCTTCATGTCATAGCAGAGAATCATGCTTCACGTCACCCAAAACTGGAACAGTCCATTGTCAGATATTTTGGCCCCGGCACCCAGACAGAGGAGAGAGGTCCCATAGCAGAGATTCAGGCTTCATGTCATAGCAGAGAATCATGCTTTACGTCACCCAACACTGGAACAGGCCACTGTCAGATATTTTTAGGCCCGGCACCCAGACAGAGGAGAGGTTCATTCAACTTTGGGTTGTCCCGCAATATAATGGTAAAATGAAAATAAAAATAGGATTGAATGAGGAAGTGCCCTGGAGTCCAATAATATATGGTTAAGGGGAGGTAGTTAATGTCTAATCTGGACAAGGGACGGACAGATCCTGTGGGATCCATGCCTGGTTCATTTTTATGAACGTCAGCTTGTCCACATTGGCTGTAGACAGGCGGCTGCGTTTGTCTGTAATGACTCCTCCTGCCGTGCTGAATACACGTTCAGACAAAACTCTGGCCGCCGGGCAGGCCAGCACCTCCAAGGCATAAAAGGCTAGCTCTGGCCACGTGGACAATTTAGAGACCCAGAAGTTGAATGGGGCCGAACCATCAGTCAGTACGTGGAGGGGTGTACACACGTACTGTTCCACCATGTTAGTGAAATTTTGCCTCCTGCTAACACGTTGCGTATCAGGTGGTGGTGCAGTTAGCTGTGGCGTGTTGACAAAACTTTTCCACATCTCTGCCATGCTAACCCTGCCCTCAGAGGAGCTGGCCGTGACACAGCTGCCTTGGCGACCTCTTTCTCCTCCTCTGCCTTGCCCTTGGGCTTCCATTTGTTCCCCTGTGACATTTGGGAATGCTCTCAGTAGCGCGTCTACCAACGTGCGCTTGTACTCGCGCATCTTTCTATCACGCTCCAGTGCAGGAAGTAAGGTGGGCACATTGTCTTTATAGCGTGGATCCAGCAGGGTGGCAACCCAGTAGTCCGCACACGTTAAAATGTGGGCAACTCTGCTGTTGTTGCGCAGGCACTGCAGCATGTAGTCGCTCATGTGTGCCAGGCTGCCCAGGGGTAAGGACAAGCTGTCCTCTGTGGGAGGCGTATCGTCATCGTCCTGCCTTTCCCCCCAGCCACGCACCAGTGATGGGCCCGAGCTGCGTTGGGTGCCACCTCGCTGTGACCATGCTTCATCCTCATCCTCCTCCACCTCCTCCTCATCCTCGTCCTCCTCGTCCTCCAGTAGTGGGCCCTGGCTGGCCACATTTGTTCCTGGCCTCTGCTGTTGAAAAAAACCTCCCTCTGAGTCACTTCGAAGAGACTGGCCTGAAAGTGCTAAAAATGACCCCTCTTCCTCCTCCTCCTGGGCCACCTCCTCTTCCATCATCGCCCTAAGTGTTTTCTCAAGGAGACATAGAAGTGGTATTGTAACGCTGATAACGGCGTCATCGCCACTGGCCATGTTGGTGGAGTACTCGAAATAGCGCAACAGGGCACACAGGTCTCGTATGGAGGCCCAGTCATTGGTGGTGAAGTGGTGCTGTTCCGTTGTGCGACTGACCCGTGCGTGCTGCAGCTGAAACTCCACTATGGCCTGCTGATGCTCGCACAGTCTGTCCAGCATGTGCAAGGTGGAGTTCCACCTGGTGGGCACGTCGCATATGAGGCGGTGAGCGGGATGGCCGAAGTTACGCTGTAGCGCAGACAGGCGAGCAGCAGCAGGATGTGAACGTCGGAAGCGCGAACAGACGGGCCGCACTTTATGCAGCAGCTCTGACATGTCGGGGTAGTTGTGAATGAACTTCTGCACCACCAAATTGAGCACATGCGCCAAGCAAGGGATGTGCGTCAAACCGGCTAGTCCCAGAGCTGCAACGAGATTTCGCCCATTATCGCACACCACCAGGCCGGGCTTGAGGCTCACCGGCAGCAACCACTCGTCGGTCTGTTGTTCTATACCCCGCCACAACTCCTGTGCGGTGTGGGGCCTGTCCCCCAATCATATGAGTTTCAGAATGGCCTGCTGACGTTTACCCCGGGCTGTGCTGAAGTTGGTGGTGAAGGTGTGTGGCTGACTGGATGAGCAGGTGGAAGAAGAGGAGGAGGAAGCTGAGTAGTAGGAGGTGGCAACAGGAGGCAAAGAATGTTGCCCTGCGATCCTTGGAGGCGGAAGGACGTGCGCCAAACAGCTCTCCGCCTGGGGCCCAGCTGTCACTACATTTACCCAGTGTGCAGTTAGGAAGATATAGCGTCCCTGGCCGTGCTTACTGGTCCACGTAGCTGTGGTTAGCTGGACCTTGCCACAGATGGCGTTGCGTAGTGCACACTTGATTTTATCGGATACTTGGTTGTGCAGGGAAGGCACGGCTCTCTTGGAGAAGTAGTGCCAGCTAGGAACAACATACTGTGGGACAGCAAGCTACATGAGCTGTTTGAAGCTGTCTGTGTCCACCAGCCTAAATGACAGCATTTCATAGGCCAGTAGTTTAGAAATGCTGGCATTCAGGGCCAGGGATCGGGGGTGGCTAAGTGGGAATTTTCTCTCAAATGTTTGTGAGATGGAGAGCTGAACGCTGCCGTGTGACATGGTTGAGATGCTTGGTGACGGAGGTGGTGGTGTTGGTGGTACATCCCCTGTTTGCTGGGCGGCAGGTGCCAATGTTCCTCCAGAGGCGGAGGAAGAGGCCGAGGCGGCAGCAGCAGAAGAGGCCGAGGCGGCAGCAGCAGAAGAGGCCGAGGCGGCAGCAGCAGAAGAGGTAGCAGGGGGAGCCTGAGTGACTTCCTTGGTTTTAAGGTGTTTACTTCACTGCAGTTCATGCTTTGCATGCAGGTGCCTGGTCATGCAGGTTGTGCTAAGGTTCAGAACGTTAATGCCTCGCTTCAGGCTCTGATGGCATAGCGTGCAAACCACTCGGGTCTTGTCGTCAGCACAATGTTTAAAGAAGTGCCATGCCAGGGAACTCCTTGAAGCTGCCTTTGGGGTGCTCGGTCCCAGATGGCGGCGGTCAGTAGCAGGCGGAGTCTCTTGGCGGCGGGTGTTCTGCTTTTGCCCACTGCTCCCTCTTTTGCTACACTGTTGGCTCGGTCTCACCACTGCCTCTTCCTCCGAACTGTGAAAGTCAGTGGCACGACCTTCATTCCATGTGGGGTCTAGGACCTCATCGTCCCCTGCATCGTCTTCCACCCAGTCTTGATCCCTGATCTCCTGTTCAGTCTGCACACTGCAGAAAGACGCAGCAGTTGGCACCTGTGTTTCGTCATCATCAGAGACATGCTGAGGTGGTATTCCCATGTCCTCATCATCAGGAAACTTAAGTGGTTATGCGTCAGTGCATTCTATGTCTTCCACCACTGGGGAAGGGCTGGGTGGATGCCCTTGGGAAACCCTGCCAGCGGAGTCTTCAAACAGCATAAGAGACTGCTGCATAACTTGAGGCTCAGACAGTTTCCCTGGTATGCATGGGGGTGATGTGACAGACTGATGGGCTTGGTTTTCAGGCGCCATCTGTGCGCTTTCTGCAGAAGACTGGGTGGGAGATATTGTGAACATGCTGGATCCACTGTCGGCCACCCAATTGACTAATGCCTGTACCTGCTCAGGCCTTACAATCCTTAGAACGGCATTGGGCCCCACCAAATATCGCTGAAAATTATGGCGGCTACTGGGACCTGAGGTAGTTGGTACACTAGGACATGTGGCTGTGGCAGAACGGCCACGTCCTCTCCCAGCATTAGAGGGTCCACTAACACCACCACGACCATGTCCGCGTCCGCGTCCTTTACTAGATGTTTTCCTCATTGTTATCGTTCACCACATCAACAAAAATATTATTTGACCCAATGTATTGAATTCAAATTCAGGCCTTTTTTTTTAAAGACAACTAACACTATCTGTCTATCTATTTAGGTACCGTATTACACTAATACAGGCACAGCAGTAACCACAGATTTAGCTGACTATAAATTTGAGGCCTATTATTTAGGCGCTGGGTGACAGGTATACGTTTACAGACATAATTAGACTGGGATATGCACAGTAGCGTGTGTGTAAAGTTTTTGAGAATGACCCTATCTGCACCTTGAATCTAATATACCCTTTTAGGGATAAATTTAAAGTAGGCCTGATACAGCAGAAACCACTAAATTAGGAAATTGCTAAATTGGAAATTGTATTTCAACCTAGAACAAAAAATGTGCTTTGACGGACACTAAATAACTTGACCAGCCACAGTAGTAACGACAGATTTAGCTGGATATAAATTTGAGGCCTAGTATTTAGGCGCTGGGTGACAGGTATAGGTTTACTGACAGAATTAGACTTGGAAATGCACAGTAGCGTGTGTGTGAAGTTATTGAGAATGACCCTATCTGCACCTTGAATCTAATATACCCTTTTAGGGATAAATTTAAAGTAGGCCTGATACAGCAGAAACCACTAAATTAGGAAATTGCTAAATTGGGAATTGTATTTCAACCCAGAACAAAAACTATGCTTTGACGGACACTAAATAACTTGACCAGCCACAGCAGTAACGACAGATTTAGCTGGATATAAATTTGAGGCCTAGTATTTAGGCGCTGGGTGACAGGTATAGGTTTACTGACAGAATTAGACTTGGAAATGCACAGTAGCGTGTGTGTGAAGTTATTCAGAATGACCCTATGTGCACCTTGAATCTAATATACCCTTTTAGGGATAGATTTAAAATAGCTCTGATACAGCAGAAACCACTAAATTAGGAAATTGCTAAATTGGGAATTGTATTTCAACCCAGAACAAAAAATGTGCTTTGACGGACACTAAATAACTTGACCAGCCACAGCAGTAACGACAGATTTAGCTGGATATAAATTTGAGGCCTAGAATTTAGGCGCTGGGTGACAGGTATAGGTTTACTGATAGAATTAGACTTGGAAATGCACAGTAGCGTGTGTGTGAAGTTATTGAGAATGACCCTATCTGCACCTTGAATCTAATATACCCTTTTAGGGATAAATTTAAAGTAGGCCTGATACAGCAGAAACCACTAAATTAGGAAATTGCTAAATTGGGAATTGTATTTCAACCCAGAACAAAAACTGTGCTTTGACGGACACTAAATAACTTGACCAGCCACAGCAGTAACCACAGATTTAGCTGGATATAAATTTGAGGCCTATTATTTAGGCGCTGGGTGACAGGTATACGTTTACAGACAGAATTAGACTTGGAAATGCACAGTAGCGTGTGTGTGAAGTTATTGAGAATGACCCTATCTGCACCTTGAATCTAATATACCCTTTTAGGGATAAATTTAAAGTAGGCCTGATACAGCAGAAACCACTAAATTAGGAAATTGCTAAATTGGGAATTGTATTTCAACCCAGAACAAAAAATGTGCTTTGACGGACACTAAATAACTTGACCAGCCACAGCAGTAACGACAGATTTAGCTGAATATAAATTTGAGGCCTAGTATTTAGGCGCTGGGAGACAGGTATAGGTTTACTGACAGAATTAGACTTGGAAATGCACAGTAGCGTGTGTGTGAAGTTATTCAGAATGACCCTATGTGCACCTTAAATCTGATATATCCTTTTAGGGATAGATTTAAAATAGCTCTGATACAGCAGAAACCACTAAATCAGGAAATTGCTAAATTGGGAATTGTATTTCAACCCAGAACAAAAACTGTGCTTTGACGGACACTAAAAAACTTGACTAGCCACAGCAGTAACCACAGATTTAGCTGGATATAAATTTGAGGCCTAGAATTTAGGCGCTGGGTGACAGGTATAGGTTTACTGACAGAATTAGACTTGGAAATGCACAGTAGCGTGTGTGTGAAGTTATTCAGAATGACCCTATGTGCACCTTGAATCTTATATACCCTTTTAGGGATAGATTTAAAGTAGCTCTGATACAGCAGAAACCACTAAATTAGGAAATTGCTAAATTGGGAATTGTATTTCAACCCAGAACAAAAAATGTGCTTTGACGGACACTAAATAACTTTCCCAGCCACAACAGGACAGCGTTAACGAGAGATTTAGCAGGATATAAATTTGAGGCCTAGTATTTAGGCGCTGGGTGACAGGTATAGGTTTACTGACAGAATTAGACTTGGAAATGCACAGTAGCGTGTGTGTGAAGTTATTCAGAATGACCCTATGTGCACCTTGAATCTTATATACCCTTTTAGGGATAGATTTAAAGTAGCTCTGATACAGCAGAAACCACTAAATTAGGAAATTGCTAAATTGGGAATTGTATTTCAACCCAGAACAAAAACTGTGCTTTGACGGACACTAAATAACTTGACCAGCCACAGCAGTAACCACAGATTTAGCTGGATATAAATTTGAGGCCTAGTATTTAGGCGCTGGGTGACAGGTATACGTTTACAGACAGAATTAGACTTGGAAATGCACAGTAGCGTGTGTGTGAAGTTATTCAGAATGACCCTATCTGCACCTTGAATCTAATATACCCTTTTAGGGATAAATTTAAAGTAGGCCTGATACAGCAGAAACCACTAAATTAGGAAATTGCTAAATTGGGAATTGTATTTCAACCCAGAACAAAAAATGTGCTTTGACGGACACTAAATAACTTGACCAGCCACAGTAGTAATGACAGATTTAGCTGGATATAAATTTGAGGCCTAGTATTTAGGCGCTGGGTGACAGGTATAGGTTTACTGACAGAATTAGACTTGGAAATGCACAGTAGCGTGTGTGTGAAGTTATTCAGAATGACCCTATGTGCACCTTGAATCTTATATACCCTTTTAGGTATAGATTTAAAGTAGCTCTGATACAGCAGAAACCACTAAATTAGGAAATTGCTGAATTGGGAATTGTATTTTAACCCAGAACAAAAACTGTGCTTTGACGGACACTAAATAACTTGACCAGCCACAGCAGTAACCACAGATTTAGCTGGATATAAATTTGAGGCCTAGTATTTAGGCGCTGGGTGACAGGTATACATTTACAGACAGAATTAGACTTGGAAATGCACAGTAGCGTGTGTGTGAAGTTATTGAGAATGACCCTATCTGCACCTTGAACCTAATATACCCTTTTAGGGATAATATTTAAGTAGGCCTGATACAGTAGAAACCACTAAATTAGGAAATTGCAAAATTGGGAATTGTATTTCAACCCAGAACAAAAAATGTGCTTTGACGGACACTAAATAACTTGACCAGCCACAGCAGTAATGACAGATTTAGCTGGATATAAATTTGAGGCCTAGTATTTAGGCGCTGGGTGACAGGTATAGGTTTACTGACAGAATTAGACTTGGAAATGCACAGTAGCCTGTGTGTGAAGTTATACAAAATGACCCTATGTACACCTTGAATCTGATATACCCTTTTAGGGATAGATTTAAAATAGCTCTGATATAGCAGAAACCACTAAATTAAGAAATTGCTAAATTGGGAATTGTATTTCAACCCAGAACAAAAAATGTGCTTTGACGGACACTAAATAACTTGACCAGCCACAGCAGTAACGACAGATTTAGCTGGATATAAATTTGAGGCCTATTATTTAGGCGCTGGGTGACAAATATACGTTTACTGACAGAATTAGACTGGGATATGGCCAAAAAATAACCACACTATTGATGGTTAAATCCACTTGGTGTGACAGCTTGACCAACCACACTATTGAGGGTTAAATGCACTTGGTGACAGGCTCAGCTTGCCCCTGATGTAGTATATGGCCAAAAAATAACCAGACTATTGATGGTTAAATGCACTTGGTGTGACAGCTTGACCCTGATGTAGGATTTAGCCAAAAAACAACCACACCATTGAGGGTTAAATGCACTTGGTGACAGCTTGCCCCTGATGTAGTATATGGCCAAAAAATAACCAGACTATTGATGGTTAAATGCACTTGGTGTGACAGCTTGACCATGATGTAGGATTTAGCCAAAAAACAACCACACCATTGAGGGTTAAATGCACTTGGTGACAGCTTGCCCCTGATGTAGTATATGGCCAAAAAATAACCAGACTATTGGTGGTTAAATGCACTTGGTGTGACAGCTTGACCCTGATGTAGGATTTAGCCAAAAAACAACTACACCATTGAGGGTTAAATGCACTTGGTGACAGTTTCAGCTTGCCCCTGATGTAGTATATGGCCAAAAAATAACCACACTATTGCTGGTTAAATGCACTTGGTGTGACAGCTTGACCCTGATGTAGGATTTAGCCAAAAAACAACCACACCATTGAGGGTTAAATGTACTTGGTGGCAGCTTGTGCTGGCACACCACAAGACACAAAATGGCCGCCGATCACCCCAGAAAAAAGTGACTGAAAAACGCTCTGGGCAGCCTAAAAACAGTGAGCAATTCAATAGCAGCAGTTCAATCATCCACAGCTGCAGATCGATCTCTGAATGAAGTCTTTTGGAGGAGTTAATCACTGCCTAATCTCACCCTAACGTCGCAGCTGCAACCTCTCCCTATGCTAATCAGAGCAGAGTGACGGGCGGCGCTATGTGACTCCAGCTTAAATAGAGGCTGGGTCACATGCTGCACTGGCCAATCACAGCCATGCCAATAGTAGGCATGGCTGTGATGGCCTCTTGGGGCAAGTAGTATGACGCTTGTTGATTGGCTGCTTTGCAGCCTTTCAAAAAGCACCAAGAAAGCGACGAACACCGAACCCGAACCCGGACTTTTACGAAAATGTCCGGGTTCGGGTCCGTGTTACGGACACCCCAAAATTCGGTACAAACCCGAACTGTACAGTTCGGGTTCGCTCATCCCTAGTCATCAATATTAAATTCAAACTAAAATGAAATAAAATAAAACTTTATAGTAAAAAATAACATAGAGGTAAACATTTACATAGAGGTAAACTTTTTTTTTTTTAAATAACAAAACAAAACAAACAAAAAAAAAATTTAAAGGTCATATAAATCCCTCATGAAAGGGCCTGGAGGATGGACCATAGGGGGATCAGAACGGTGACTTGAATGAGGATTGACCTGAAGCATGGCATTTCGGGCATTCATCATATAGTCCATCAGATGATGTGGCTCCTGGGGGCCTGGAAAAAGGTCCATTAGCATTGCAATAGCCGAAACGCAACGTGTTTGCCGTTCTTCGGGCACACGGCGGAAGCAAGGAGCCAGCCCTTTTAATGTAATTTCTTCCTTCCCGTCAGACCGATTCCGGTTTAGATACTCCATCACCATCATATCTACTCGTTAGCGGAGATCTACACCGGAATCGGTATTGACTCTTCTAGCTTGTCTGCCAGAAGAACGGCAAACAGGTTCCTCTGCAGCTTCGTTGCTGGGAGGGATTTCAGGAACTTCAAAATTTTCGGACGTTTGCTCTGCTGTGCTCAGAAGCTGAGAACATGAGGCTTCTTCTGTGTCTTCTGGTTGTTCCATCACCAGTGGTTGGTCCTCCACCATTGTTGAAGTCTGTGGCCTCTCAGCCACTTCTACCGATCTGGTCTGGGAACCTAAATTTTCACTTAAGTTGTCTACCATTCTATAATAAAAAAGAAAAAAATATAAATTACAAATTACAAAAAATATACATATCGTACCGTTCTACAGTTAAAAATCTTTAAATGTGGTACCTTACACTGTAGCACATGTACCCTAAATGCCAGATAGAAGAATCACCCTGTGAGAAAAGCAGATGTCTCCTCCTCCCTGTTCCCATGCTAGGTATTTACATACAGGGCACATAAATATAATGGGGACTACTGCACCGCAACAGAGGATATAATTAAGATTCCTTACTACATGACATGTAGGGGATATGTGCTACTGTGTAAGGTACCACATTTTAATGAGTACAAACCGGTGAAAGGTGCATCCAAAAATATATATAACTTAAAAACTACTTACGGTCTTAACTCCATTATTTGCTTGAGAAATTGGAGTTGCCTTGTAAACATATATGGCTTCTTGCGTTTGGCTCCATCACCGCTCTTTTGGGAACTATTGAGTTCTCTCTGGAACTGATCCCGGCATGTGTACCACCTTTTCTTTATTTGGTCAACTGTAATAAAAAAATATATTGACTTAATGGGATGGAAGAACCTCCTTCCGGCTTCCCACTTAACATCCCAACTTCCCCTAAATAACACACCAGCCATTATAGTGGTAAAATATGGCCGTAGCGGCCACCTTTATTAACTTACATAAAACATCCCTTTTATTTTAACATAATACACATTTTCCAACCATAATAAATAACAGATCATCATTTAAACTTGTAAAACTGCTGTTATCCTTTACGAGAGATCCTGGGAGGCAACCCCAAGCACGTTGTATTCCCTCATCCAATTCCTTGCCCTTGGCCGCATTTCACCGACCCAAGGACACCTGTTCCACAAACTTCCAAGTATTCAACTCCCTAGGCCTTCTTAGCCTACAGGAGCCGCACCCACCATATTTACCTCCAAGAGACGCGTATCACACTATATAACGCATCTCTTAGCCATGAATTGCCCCCCAGGATCCCATATCCAACACTGCCCTGCAAAGAACATGTAACCAACCCCAGGCAAAAACCGTCAGGCAACACATAACAAATAAAAAGGGGTGGGTGGGCAGGAACTTACACCTTGTCTATCTCTACAACTTCCTACACTTCCTTCCCTCTCTCCTATATACTGCCCGCGAAACTCGGTCCCTGGCTCCACCCCCACTCTAACTCCCGTCTAGCCCCTTTCCACATTTAACCCCTGCTCTCCCTACAGTCTTCCCCCCAAGTCAATGGCGCATTCCGCTATGCTGCGCCACGCTTCATTGCTGTTCATTTATTCATAAAATTGTGCAAAAAAATGTTTAAATGGACATTTATCACATGTACACACAATCTGTGTTTTTCTTGGACATATGGCGCACTCATGGAACAAGTTGTTACACACACATCTATGGAGCACGGTACATGTATACCCAGCCTGCCATGCTCTGAAGTACAGGAGCACATGGCATCAGAGCAAGCAATGTCGCTATGCACTCCTGCACGCTAGTGCATGGCAGGCTGCGTATACACACACCATGCAACATGAGTGTGTGTATTAAACAATATTAAAGACACATAACTTTAAAGTAAAGTATTTACTCACGCATTTTAATTTGCTTTTCTTTTGATGCGGAGGTCCATGCAGTGGACAGCAACTCTACGCACACTTCATTCCATGAACGATCTTTGATGGTCCGTTCGTGGTATATTTCACTCCTGGAGTCCCACAGGGCTGGCCTCTCTTGTATCAGAACTATCAGTTTTTCAACTTCAAAATTGCACATATTGTCGGCAGATATATGTGCTGGTCGGCTCTGAAGATGAATCCTCTCTTCCTGCCACCAGTCTCTCTGGAGATCAAGGTCACATGGGGCAGGATTCTTTTTCTATTTCCTGCAGATCCGCAATTCAGGATCCACAATTGCGGATGACATGTGGATGACATTTGACATCTTTCCGCATGTCATCCGTTTTTTTGCAATTTGCGGACAAAAGTAGGACATGCGGTACTTATTTGACGGATCCGCATTGCGGAACGGTACGGAATTGCGGATGCGGACAGCATACTGAATGCTGTCCGCATCTTTTGCGGACCCATTGAAATGAATGGGTCCGCATATATATTCCGCATCTTTTCCGCATTTTTTCGGAAAGGATGCAGAAAAAAAATGCGGATGTGTGAATGGAGCCTTAAAGGGAGTCTGTCATCTACTTTGGACATATTAAACTGTTATCACTGTCCTGTAGGTGACATAAACAGTTAACAGATCGTGACTTCTTTCGTATTTCTGTATCTTTGATGTTGAATAAACCAAGTTTGGAAATATATGCACTGACACAAACTTTCACAGGATTTCAGAGAGCAGAGTTTGGGATGTAAGGGCACTGGCCTGGCTTACATTGAAACATGGGAGGAGCGATAACGGCATTCTAAGGAGAACATGGGCACTTGCATTCGGAGAGGAACGCCCCTGGGCACTTGCAGCTCATTTGCATATATCTTCAAACTTTGTTTTTTCAACATCAAAGATACAAAAATCACAAAGAAAGTTACGATCTGTTAACTGTTTATGTCACCTACAGGACAGTGATAACAGTTTCAGAGTTCAAAGTACAGTAGGTGACAGACTCCCTTTAAAATGAGGTCACTGGCATCTGCCTCAGATGGCTTTTTTTTTTTGCCTTTTCCTGGATTACACCTTTCCTTGGTCTGTCATTATAATGGAATCTGGTGGCGATCTGGTATACAGTTTTTAGCCGAAAAAAAAAATGTTGCTTGCAGCGGTTTTTGTCTGGACGAAAGCCGGCATTTCTGCGGAAAGTGGTCGGATCCCATTATAGTCAATGGGATTTGACAGTGAATGACAATATCCATGTAGACCAGATCCGGTGAACTCTGAAGGCTGTTCTTTGCCGAAACAGCCTGTGGATCAGTTAAACGGAGGTGTGAACCTGTCTTAATACAAACTTTAAACAAACCCTTCGATCTTGCAGTCATGCTAAATTCCATCTGTCTGCTGCTGTTATTAACATACATTCAGCATAGTAATTTATAGGGGACAGATGGAAGGTAGTATGTACGGCTGCAGGATCAAACTGCACACAATTTTTAGTACCACAGAGTTTCAACCCTGCCCTCCGTGTTGAAACTGTGAGGGGGTAGCTGTCACCAGTGCCACCCCCCTCTGTGACACTCTGCCTAGCCACGCCCCCTGGTGATGCGGTTGCATCCTTGAAAACGGAGCGCAATGCTCTGTTTTCCCCTGGTCAACACTCTGTCATCTGATTTGGTACTGCATTGTCCACCCGGTTCTGACTCCATCTTTGCGTAGTTTCTTCTCTGTTTGTGTGTCTGTCCTGCACTTAGCAGAGTTGGAAATGTCGACCAGTTGCGGACTTGCCGCCTAGGACTTTCACTGAAACTAGGCAGGGAAAGCAGGATGGATTCCAGTTAGGGCTTGCTATCTGTGTGTTCCTGCCTACTGTATTGACAGTACCAATAAAGGACTCGTCACATCAAATGAAGAAAATATTCCACGGCGTTCCCTTGAAAAAAAGGCAAATTTTATTGGAACTGGGCTCAATGGATAATAATCAAGTGGTAAGTATACATAGGGTCGAATTTTCTGGAAGTTTTGGTCATGAGGATCATCTTCACCACAATGCCTGAAATTGAACAGTAGCATTGCACACACAGGCCCTGATTTATCAAGACTAATACATTTCCACCCATAGAATAAAAAGAATGATTGATCACAAAATGTTATCAATTATACTTTTTATTCTGTGTGAGAAACCTTGCTATTCCATTTCAGCCATACCGCTGAAGAAGTCCTCATGACTGAAACATCCAGAAAATTGGACCCTATGTACACTTACCACTATATCATTATCCACTGAGCCTGGATCCAATAATAACAATGGAGATACAAGTAGGAGATGAAGACACAAAATTGTAGGATATCGTTAGTCAAGATCAATTTGCAAAATTTGCTTGATTTTTGTTAGCCTGCGCCAGACTCCCTAATTCCCTCCGGCTGCTGTTCACAATACTGAAAATCGCGGGCAGCAGGTAACTTAACTGTTGGTGTCTGTGCTCCGTGCCAGAGTTTTCTTCCTGCTTAAATCCTGAACTGTTGTTAGGGCACCCCCTCTATCTAATCAGCCTATGGCTGGGTTGCAGGAAGTATTTAAAGGCGTTTCCTGCCCCAGGAAGGCACCTGAGCAATCTTGGTCACTAGCTTGTCTAGTTCCTTTTGTGAAGGTGTTTTGGAAGTTTGTGCTTTCCTGTGTACCGGACCCTGCTTTTTGATTTAACAGATTTTGCTTGTTTGCCACCTGCCTCTGACCTTGTACTTCGATAACGGGCTTTGCTTCATCGCCTACCCTGACTCAGAATTTCCTGACCACCTCCTTATCCTTGGTGCTTGCACCCGTATCTCTGAACCCTTGGTCAGCTGCCACTGACCTGGGGCCTGCTCTGGAGTTGCACCTGGTAACTACCCTAACAGCCCAAGCCCATCCTCACCATCAGAAGCTCTAGTGAAGACCAGGTAGTTACTTAGTCACTCCCTTCCAGGGTTAGTGGCACAGTGGCCCACACCTGCTTGTATAACAATTTTCTTTCAGTTCATAAGAACTTCAGATTTATTGAGACAATTAAATAAATGATTGTAAATGTGAACATAGCTGATCACATTCCTAATCTATGTCTACTCTTTATATACTGTCACTGTAATAAGTAGTTTTGTTCGTTCGTGACTCCTGTGGCACGTGTCTCCACTCTTTCACCACCTTTCAGCTTGTATCGTTATTTATTCCTTTTCCTTAACCACCTGTTATCTCAAAGATAGCACCTGATGCTATGTAATTATTCTCATTTGTCTCTCTTTTCCTTCCATTCTGTGATAAAATGGTCAATTTACTATACACCAAATTTCACATCTATATCACTAGGTAGACACTATTAGGCTGCATTTGTTTTCAGAAAACGAGGCTTGTCGTAAGAACAGAAAATATAGCATTTCATTTACCAAGTGGGGAAGTAGTCTTAAATCGTCTCTGTGTTTACCGGGATTGTCCATGTCAAAATATCCTCCTCTCTTTATATTCTCCTTGTTAAAGGAGCATTTACTCCAAGATAGTTTATACTAAGAAACGGATACTTACATTACAAATATTTGCATTCAAGCATCAGAATAATACACAATGATTAATAATGTATCTATGAGAATTCTAGAATGATTTTGAAGGTCCTTATAGCTCATGTAGACAGTAGGTGTAGACCTAGAAATAAAAGTGTCACAGAATTTTGAAAAGAAAACTTTTGATATATCATAGAGACCGCAGGGCCATACCTGGCAGATGGCCTTCATGCTGCCTGAGGCACAAATTGAATCAGCACCAATACACCCCCCTTCCGCATGCCAAATTTTTTTACCTAGCCCCTTCCCTCCAGCCAGAGGTGTAATGCATATGATCAGTAGGAATCTGAGTGCTGAGACCCCCGCCAATCACTAGAAGGAGGAGAGAAGAACACTTACACAGCATGATCTATCCCCACTGCAGGAGACCGGCTCAGTAATACTGTGCACATATATTATTACAACTATGAAAAGTTTTTTCAATGTTCAGTTACACTTTAAAGAAGACCTGTCAGCCCTCCTGATATAATAGTTTCCCACCAGGAAATAATAGTTATTCCTCTTGGAAATCTATAATAAAATAAACATCTGGGTGTTACAATATCCCTTGTCAAAGAAGCTTGTCCCTATACAATCTGTTATCAGCACTGATTGGCTAGTGTAAAACTGCTTAGATGCATGTACCACTGACAATAGGAATGGTCAGGGGTGTTGCAAGGGTCTTAAAATAGCAGGGCCACAAAACCCAAGACATATTTTAAAGGACATCGGTCAGCAGATTTCTAGCTATTAGTGTTGATCGGGCACCAAAGTGCTCAGGTGCTGGAGTAGAGCACTTTGATATGCTCGGGTGCTCTACCGAGCACCCCGAGCACAATGGAAGTCAATAGGAGAACCCGAGCATTAAACCAGGCACCCCCTGCTCTGAACAGGGGAGGGTGTCTGGTTCATAGGAAAAGATCAGAAATTGATGAAAACACCACTGAAATGGTTCGGGAACAGCATGGGGAGGATGTCTGGATGCATCTTGGACTTCCAGGTCGCTGCTGGGGAACGATGTTGTCCGAGTAGTACGCCAATTTTACAGACTGGCAATAATACGCAGAAAACCGAAGATAAAATCGATTTTAGAGGAAATATTGTTATGAAACATTCTTTCCTGTATATTTACTTGTATATAAAATGCAAGTGCTGCCAAAATTTACAAGGAAGAGGCACTCCGATACAACCTGTATATCACATAAAGGAGGGCCTCATTCACACTGTGTTACAATTGTTCAGGTAGTGGGACTCCTACACTCATAAAGCCTATGCACTAAGTGAAAGGGCTGCCAAAAAATACAAGAAAGAGGCACTCCAATACACCCTTTATTAAACATAAAGGAGGGCATCACCCCATTTTCACACACCCATGAAAAATTTTGATTGCTGGCCTGCTGATGACCCTCTAAAACATCAGGGGCGAGGGCCTGCTGCTGAGCTGACCATGAAAAAAATTATGGGCGAGGGCCTGCTGCTGAGATGACCATCGAAAAAATAATGGTTGAGGGCCTGCTGCTGAGCTGACCCTCTAAAACATTAAGGGCGAGGGCCTGCTGTCGAGCTGACCATCTAAAACATTATGGGCGACGGTTTGCTGCTGAGCTGACCATCTAAAACATTAGGGGTGAGGGTCTTCTGCTGAGCTGACTCTCTAAAACATTAGCGGCTAGTGTCTACTGCTGAGCTGACCATCTAAAACATTAGGGACGAGGGCATGCTGCTGGTCTGACCATAGAAATAATTATGGTTGAGGGCCTGCTGCTGATCTGACCATGGAAAGAATTATGGTTGAGGGCCTGCTGCTGAGCTGACCCTCTAGAACATTAGGGGCGAGGGCAGCCTAATAAGCATCTTGATATGATGGAGGAGGAGGACAAGAAAATGAATATTGAACCATATACCCTTTTTTGTGGTGGAAGGGGTGCATGGGACAACAGTGTATTCAATAAACCATAAAAGCCACATTTAGAGTGCCTTTATGTTCAGTGCCTTTACTTTCCTCTGGTGGAGTAAAGAAGTCAGGGGCATTCCAGGCCTTGTTCATTTTGATAAGAGTCAACCTGTCAGCATTTTCAGTTGCCAGTCAGATGCACTTATTAGTTATTATGCCCCCAGCAGCACTAAATACCCGCTCTGACAAAATGCAGGCGGCAGGGCAGGCCATCACCTCCAAGGCGTAGAGCGTCAGTTTGTGCCATGTGTCCAGCTTGGACACCCAATAGTTGTAAGGCACAGAGGGATCATTGAGGATGCTGACACGGTCTGCTACGTACTCCTTCACCATCTTCCAAAACTTTTCTCTCCTTGTGACACTAGGCCACGCATCATTGTGAGGTTGCTGGCGGGGTGTCATGAAACTGTCCCAGGCCTTGGAGACTGTTGTCTTGCCTCTGTTGGAACTGCTGTGTGTTGCCCTTGTCTCCCCTCTTTTGTTGCCCAAGGAACTACGTACTCTGCTGCCAGCGTTGTCAGCTGTAAATTTTTGGAGCAATTTTTCCACAAGGACCTTCTGTTATTACACCATTTTGATCGTCCTCTCCACCACAGGTATGAGAGATGAGAAGTTTTCTTTGTAGCGGGGGTTGAGAAGGGTGAACAAAATGCGTATAGTTGACGGGTCACTGGAAAGGCAGCATAACATAAAGTCAGTCATGTGTGCCAAGGTCCCAACAGACAAGACTTTGCTTGTTACGACTAAGGGTCCAGTACCCGAAACGCGTCAACATGTCTTGTGCACCATGTGGCTGTCTGCTGTTAATGAATGTTTAAATAAAGAAGAAGTTTTAAAGAGGATCTCCATTGAATCCGGAACCATTCCTGTTTCAAGTTTTTCTGAAGACTTCGCTGTCCTCATCAGGAGGATGACTCTCAATCTCCTCATCCTCTTCTTCGGCTCATCCATGCTGAACAGATGGAATAAACCTGCTGTGGGCACTACTCTCTGTAGCAGAGGCAACTGTCTACCACTCCTCTTCATTGTCCAATTTGCGCTGAGAAGACGAACTTAGGAGCTATCACCCAGTGTAATGTCTTCCCCCATTTCCACCTCTTCCACATGCAAAGCGTCGTCCTTAACTGTGAGCAACAAGCGTTTGAGTAGACACAGAAGTGGTATGGTTGCGCTGATAATAGCTCACCGCTCACCATCTGTGTTGATTCCTCAAAGTTACTTAAAACCTCACAGAGGCCAGACATCCATGCCCACCACTCATCGTTTGCGAATAGCGGAAGCTGACTGGAAAGGCGATGACCATGTTGCAGCTGGTATTCCACTACTGCCATCTGCTGCTCACAAAGCCTGGCCAACATGTGAAACGTGGAGTTCTGGCACGTGCTTACGTCGCACAAAAGTCAGTGAGTCAGTGAGCTGGCAATTGAAAGCGCTGCTGTAGCGTTGCCAGACTGTTGGCAACTGTAGATGACTTTCAGAAATGAGCACACACACGGCGCACCTTCACCAGTAGTTAAGGCAAATTGGGGTAAGTTTTCAGAAACCACTGAACCACTAAGTTGGACGCGTAGGCTAGGCGTGGTATGTGTGTGAGCTTGCCGAGCTCCAAAGCCGCCACCAAGTTGCAGCCATTATCAGACACAACCATGCCTGGTTCTAGGTTGAGTGGCGAGAGCCACAGCGCAGCCTGGTCCCTTATACCCTCCGACTGATGGCTGACTGGTGCTGCAAGATGATAATTCAGAGGTGGAAGTAGAGGAGGAGTTGGAGGAGGAGAAGTGGGGGTTACAGCTACTAATGTAGGTGGTGGCGGAAATCCTGATGGAAGTAGGGCCCGCAATCCTTGGTGTTGGTAGCACCTATGCCATCCCAGGGTATGACTCACCCTGGCCTTCACAACGTTCACCCAGTGTGCCGTCAGGGTAATGTAGCGTCCCTGGCCACAAGCACTTGTCCATGTGTCAGTCTTTAAGTGGACCTTCCCAATAACTGCATTGGTCAGGGCACGGGTGATGTTACGGGACATATGCTAGTGTAAGGCGGTGATGGCACACCGGGAAAAATAGTGGCGGCTGGGGACTGAGCAACGAGGGACCGCTGCCGCCATCAGGCTGCGGAAAGCCTCAGTGCCCACAAGTCTAAATAGCAACATTTCTAGGTCCAGCAATTTGTAAAGGTGCGCATTTAGTGCTATGGCCTGTGGGTGGGTGGTTGGGTATTTGCGCTTTTGTTCTAAGGCCTGGGGTACGGACATCTGTATGCTGGGCTGGGACACAGAAGTGGATGTGCTAGCTGATAGTGCTTGTGATGATCCAGGTGCAAGGTGGGAGGCATCCCGGCCTGCGTCTTGGGCAGGGGATTGTCCAGCACGTAACACAGGGGAAGAGGAGGCAGTGGTGCGACCCGCAGACACTGATTGTGGACCCAGGCTTTCGGCCCACCTATTAGGGTGCTTTGATGCCATGTGGCGGATCATGCTGGTGGTGATGAGGTTGCTAGTGTTCACACCCCGGCTCATTGTGGTACGGTACAGGTTGCAAACTACCACTCTTTTGTCGTCTGCACTTTCCTTAGAAAAGCGCCATACTGCGGAACACCTACCCCTTGGCAAGGCAGATTTATGCATAGGGGTGCTCGGTGTAACGGTTGCCGGCCTGTTTGGTGTGGCCCACCTTCTCCGTTTTGCCACCCCACTGCCTCTTCCAGCCTGTTGTGGTGCAGCATATGCCTCCCACTCTGTACTGCTGTCCTTGCTCGGCTTGCCACCTTCCTGGTTGGGTCAGTGATTTCATCATCCACCGCCTCCTCTCTTCCACTTCCTCACTCTGGTCATCCTCCTGACTTGTTGACCAAACAACAACTTCACTTATTGACAACTGTGTCTCATCCTCATCATCCACCTCGTGAAACACTAATTTCCGTTCCCCACCGTCATCTTCTTGGGACTGTGGATGCTCAAGCGTTTGGGCATCAGTTCACACGATCTCCTCATGTCCCTCTTCAAGCGGGCTTGGCGAGATGCCGAAATCAAGGAATGGTGATGAAAAGAGCTCCTCGGAATATCCAAGTGTAGAATCACTTGTTTGTCAAGACTCTCCATGGTGGGAGGAAGGAGGATCAGGGTGAAGATTCTGTTGACCAGACTCTTGGTTACTAAGACTGGACTTTGTGGAAGACAGGGTAGTGCTTAACCGACTGGAAGCATTATCTGCTGCAATCCAACCAACCACCTGGTCTCATTGGTCTGACTTCAAGAGTGTTGTTCTGCGCCGCCCTGCAAACTGGGATATGAATCTAGGTATCCTGGATGAGTGTGTTTCTTGTGCTCTTGCAACAGGCACAGTTTCACCGCGCCCAGGGCCATGGCCTCTGCGTGCACTATCAGCAGCACGGCCACTTCCCCGTCCCTTACTGCTCGCCTTCTGCATATTAAATGGTACAGTATATATGCTTGCAAGTATGTCACACGTGTTGTAAGTGTATGCGCAAATAAATTAAACTGAATGTCACTGATATAAATATGTGCAAACGTTATACAGGAGATGTAGTGCAGGTAATGTCGCTGCCACTAGCAGCAAAAAAATTTGACTGAATGTCACTGATATGTAGGATGCGCAAATGTTATACAGGAGATGTAGCGCAGGTAATGTTGCTCTGACCAGCGGCTAATAAAAAATGACAGGGAATGTCACAGCTATTTGGGATGTGCAAACGTTATACAGGAGATGTAGCGCAGATAATGTTGCTGCTGTCACCACCGTCTATGGAAAAAGTACACTGGATGTCACAGATATTTTTAGCCTGCGCACACATTAAACAGGAGATGTAGCTCAGATAATGTCGCAGTATGCAAAGTCTATGGAAAAAGTACACTGGATGTCACAGATATTTTTAGTATGGGCACACGTTAAACAGGAGATGTAGCGCAGATAATGTCGCTGTCCGCAGCGTCTACGGAAAAAGTACACTGGATGTCACTGATATTTTTAGGATGTGCAAACGTTATACAGGAGATGTAGCACAGGTAATGTCACTGTCCACAGCGGACACCGTCTATGGAAAAAGTACACTGGATGTCACTGATATTTTTAGGATGTGCAAATGTTATACTGGAGATGTAGTGCAGATAATGTCGCTGTCTGCAGCGGCCAAACAATTGCAAGCTATTTAGCGCAGGTGTGCTGAGCATCGTGATGCTGAAGCCGAACTGGTGTCTGGCCGAGCATGCTCGATCAACACTAGTGGCTATGAAACTGGCTGACCTGTAACATGTGCACTTGGCAGCTGAAGACATCTGTGTTGGTCCCATGTTCATATGTGCCCACATTGCAGAGAAAAGGGATGTTTTAATGTATGTAAATGAGCCTCTAGGATGTTGCCATTACACCTAAAGGCTCTGCTCTCTCTGCAGCTTCTATGTCCCTTCCACTTTGATTGATAGAGCCAAACAGTAAAAACATCATAATGCCCGACCCTGCATTACAGATATTGCTGCAGGTGAGGGACTATGGCTCAGACACACCACCTAGAATCACCACCAGGCCAGACTAACTTCAAGCCAAGCGTGTATCATGCAGTGGACACTTATATCCTCAAATGTCTGCAAGTGCTATTAGATTGCCAAACAACCAACCACCATACTTCCTAATCTGGTGCCAGTATTATGAAGTTATATTTTGTAATTATTAAAAAGAGGCTTTTATACCTTCACTTCTGGCCTGATTTTTCAAACTACCTTTCCACTGCACCGATCTTTGGGGATCAACCGCCTGAAGGAGTACACGGTGACACAACACTTCAGGGCAATTAACACTCCCTTCCTCATCACTGGCTCCTCAGCGGGCTTGCTGCAGATGCCACAAGGTTTGCCTGGATTTGGGAATTTTCTGCCATCCTCAAGCTCTGTCAGGTTGGATGGGGACCATTGGTGGACAGCCATTTTCAGATCTCTTCAGAGTTGCTCAAGTCAGGGCTCTGACAGCGCCACTCAAAGAATTCCACAGAGTTGTCCCTAAGTCACTCCTTTATGTTGGAAGGTGAACCTTCAGCCCATTCTGAGGTCTAGAGCATACTGGATCAGGTTTTTATTAAGGCTATCTATGTGTACTTTGGTCCATTCAGCTTTCCCTCTCAACGCTGAGACCAGTAGACAATTGGAGTTCATTTTGTACAGCTCTGGCAATGCTCCTCCTGTGCCCCTCCTATGCTGGGTTGATGCCACTTTGTGATGTCTTTTGTTTTGTACATGAATCTTCTTAATTGTAAAGTGCTGTGGAATATGGTGGCACTATATAAATAAAGGCTATTATTATTATTATTATTATTATTATTATTATTGTTATTATTATTATTATTATTTGGCCCTTTCCATCATTGATGGTCATTTTGTATGGCTCTGGCACTTACACTATCATCATGGAGTCTGTTTTGATCGCTAAGGCCACCTGTACACGATGAATTTCGTACCGGCAAACCGCAGCATATTACAGTTGTGGACTTTTATGCCTCATTCACATGTCAATGTTTTGGTCAGTGATTTTTATCAGTGATTTTGAGCCAAAACCAGGATTGGAGCCTCCACAGACATTAGGTATAAGGGAAAGATCTGCACCTGTTCTGTGTTTAGAGCCGCACCTGGTTTGGCCTCAAAATCCATGATGGAAATCACTGACCAAACACTGACGTGTGAATGAGGCATAAAAGTCCACGACCAGCATTACCACCGGTCATGGACATTAGTGCCAGGTGTCTGCCCTTTAAAACAGCAGATAAATTGCATCTGCTGCACGGTTGCTAACGTAAATTTGCTGTCGTGGTCAAGAAATGGTTAACTTTCAAGCCTCCATGCTGAGATTGGGCCACCAAGTGGGAAGAATAGGATTAGGCAGAGTGGCTGGGTATACCTGATTTAGAGCAAATCGGCCAAATCAAATTTTCCACTGAGTTATTCAATAAAATGTATCTGTATAGCGCCACCTGCTGTTTTTTTTATTTTTTTCTTATTTTTTGACCTGCTCACTGCTCACATGCTCAGTTCCATCCTTCAACTGCATCCTGAGCTGTGATAGGGAGAGCATGGACACGCCCTCTTAGCGGCAGCAGAATGACCCTCCCCTTGATCTGTCAGCTTGATATAAATCTAGCAGAGCAATGAATGAGGAGATCTCTGGATCCATGTGAGGTACAGGGCCGGTTCTAGCTTTGTTAGAAATAGATTGTCGTGTGCTATATGATGTCTGATTTTCATTTTTACATTAGCCATGGGATAACTCCTTTATGATGTCCCGGTACTTAGCGATATCATGATGTCCCGGTACTTAGCGACACATGATGTATCGGTACGTCATGTGTAGTTCCGATCACCTCCGTGCGTTGGGAGGTGATCGGAACTGGGTGCCAGCTGAATTCAATCAGCACACACCCTGGTACAATGCGCAGGGGGGGGGGGGGTCCTGTATTGGCGATCACTGCAAACCAAAGGTCAATTCAGACCTGTGGTTAGCGGCGTTTACGGGTCATTCTGGCGGGCGGGCGGCGGTGCCATTGCGTCCCCGTGCAGCTGTAATGGGGATCCGATGGCATGGAAGGCAGCGCAATGCCTTCATTGGCTGTATTACTCATACAGCCAATGCATTCCAATACAGAAGTATTGGAATGCATTGTAAAGGGATCAGACCTCCAAAAGTTGAAGTCCCAAAGTGGTACAAAAAAATAAAGCGAAAACAAAAGTTAAAAAATAAAGTTTTCCCCCCCAAAAATTAAAAGTTTCAATAAAAAAAAAACTTATTTTCCCCCAAATAAAGTAAAAAAAATTGGTAAAAAATAGAGGGAAAAAAATAGTAGACATGCCGTGTCCGTATCGACTGGCTCTATAAACATATTACATGACCTAACCCCTCAGATGAACACCGTAAAAAATAAAAACTGTGCAAAATAAAAAAAAATTTGTCACCTTACATCACTAAAAGTACAACAAGCAGGCGATCAAAAAAGCGCATGCCCACCAAAATAGTACCAATCTAACCGTGACCTCATCCCGCAAAAATAAAGCTCTAATATGGAGACACTAAAACATTATTTTATTTGTTTTAAAAAAGCTGTCATTGTGTAACACTTAAGTAAATTTAAAAAAGTATACATATTAGGTATCGTCGTGTCCATAATAACCTGCTCTATAAAAATATCACATGACCTAACCCCTTTAGGTGAATACCGTAAAAAAATTAAATAAAAACGATGTAAAAAAAGCAATTTTTTGTCACCTTACATCACAAAAAGTGTAATAGCAAGCGATCAAATAGTCATATGCACCCCAAAATAGTGCCAATCAAACCGTCATCTCATCCCGAAAAAATCATACCCTACCCAAGATAATCGCCCAAAAACTGAAAGAACTACAGCTCTCAGACTATGGAGACACTAGAACATGATTTTTTTTGTTTCAAAAGTGAAATTATTGTGTAAAACTTACATAAATAAAAAAAAAAGTATACATATTAGGTATTGCCCCGTTTATATAGTGCCTATCAAACCATCATCTCATCCCCCAAAAATTTAGCCCCTATACAAGACAGTCGTCCAAAAAAGAAATAAAACTATGGCTTTCAGAATGTGAAGACTCTAAGGAATCATAAAATAATTAATAAATGCTTTGTTATGTAAAACTGAAACAAACAACCAAAAAAAGTTGTCATATTTGGTATTGTCGCGTCCGTGACAACCTGCTCTATAAAAATAGCACATAATCTAACCTGTCAGATGAATGTTGTAAATAACAAAAAATAAAAACAATTCCAAAACAGCTATTTCTTGTTACTTTGCCTCACAAAAAGTGTAATATAGAGCAACAAAAAATCATATGTACCCTAAAATAGTATGAATAAAACTGACACCTTATCCCGTAGTTTCTAAAATGGGGTCACTTTTTTGGAGTTTCTACTCTAGGGGTGCATCAGGGGGCTTCAAATGGGACATGGTGTCAAAAAAACAGTCCAGCAAAATCTGCCTTCCAAAAACCGTATGGCATTCCTTTCCTTCTGCGCCTGGCCGTGTGCTCGTACAGCAGTTTACGACAACATATGGGGTGTTTCTGTAAACTACAGAATGAGGGTCATAAATATTGAGTTTTGTTAACCCTTGCTTTGTAACTGGAAAAATATTATTAAAATGAAAAGTCTGCCAAAAAAGTGAAATTTTGAAATGTTATCTCTATTTTCCATTAAATCTTGTGGAACACCTAAAGGGTTAACAAAGTTTGTAAAATCTGCTTTGAATACCTTGAGGAGTGTAGTTTGGGTGGTTTCTATTATGTAAGCCTCACAAAGTGACTTCAGACCTGAACTGGTCCTTAAAAAGTGGGTTTTTGAAAATGTCAGAAAAGTTTCAAGATTTGCTTCTAAACTTAGAAATTTAGAAGCAAATCTTGAAACTTTTCTGTTACATCGCCAAACAATAAAATGTCATTCCAAAAAAGATCCTAACATGAAGTAGACATATGGGGAATGCAAAGTAATAACTATTTTTGTAGGTATTACTATGTATTATAGAAGTAGAGAAATTGGAACTTGGAAATTTGCAAATTTTTCCAGATTTTTGGCAAATTTGGTATTTTTTTATAAATAAAAATGAATTTTTTGGACTCCATTTTACCAGTGTAATGAATTATAATATGTGACAAAAAAAAACTATCTCAGAATGGCCTGGATAAGTCAAAGTGTTTTAAAGTTATCACCACTTAAAGTGACACTGGTCAGATTTGCAAAAAATGGCCTAGTCCTTAAGGTGAAAATGAGCCTGGTCCCTAAGGCCCCTTGCACACGATCAGGATTGCGTGCGGATTTTCCGCGCGGATTTGCGTGCGGAAAATCCTCACCGTAGGTCATGTACATTGTGTTCTATGAGAATTTAAAATTCTCAATGCACACAATGCAGATTTTTTTCCGCGCAGATTTTGACCAGCGGTGCGGATTCTAAAATCCGCGATATGTCAATGAATTTTTTTTTTCCTGACCGGATTTTCTTAATTCACTTAGTGAAATCCGCATGCGTAAAATCCGCACCGAATCCGCACGCAAATCCGCATGCAAATCCGCACCAATTAATGCGGATTGACCGCACGGATTTGCCTGTGAACACCTGCGGATTTCAGTGCGGATTCTCCGCACATGAATCCTGAACGTGTGCATGTAGCCTAAGGGGTTAAGTTCTTTATGACTTCATTGCTAGTCATCAAGCTATAGGCTGCTTTTGCTATAAACTATCATCCCCTTATAGCACTAACTAAGGTGGTATCCAAATAATATCCAAGTATCCTTTGGAAAATGTTGTATAATATTCCTTACACAATTTGAAGATTATAGAGCGTCTACATCTGTGTCTTGCTGAAAGCGCTCAGAGGAGTAGGTAGTTTGATCATTCCATTAGGCCCCTTTCACACAGGCAAGTTTTCCGCGCGGGTGCAATGCGTGAGTTGAACGCATTGCACCCGCACTGAATCCGGACCAATTCATTTCTATGGGGCTGTGCACACGAGCAGTGATTTTCACGCATCACTTTTGCGTTGCGTGAAAATCGCAGGAAGCTCTATTTTGTGCATTTTTCACGCAACGCAGGCCCCATAGAAGTGAATGGGGCTGTGTGAAAATCGCAAGCATCCGCAAGCAAGTGCGGATGCGGTGCGATTTTCACGCACGGTTGCTAGCTGACGATCAGGATGGGGATCCGATCATTATTATTTTCCCTTATAACATGGTTATAAGGGAAAATAATAGCATTCTGAATACAGAATGCTTAGTACAATAGGGCTGGAGGGGTTAAAAAAAAACTAAAATAATTTAACTCACCTTAATCGACTTATTCGTGCAGCCGGCATCTCTTCTGTCTTCACCTGTGAGGAATAGGACCTTTGATGACGTCACTACGCTCATCACATGGTCCATCACATGATCCATCATCATGGTGATGTATCATGTGATGGACCATGTGATGAACGCAGTGACGTCATCAAAGGTCCTATTCCTCACAGATGAAGACAGAAGAGATACCGGCTGCGCGAACAAGTGGATTAAGGTGAGTTAAATTTTTTTAAATATTGGTCAGTTTTACTGGGAATGCTGTATAACAATACCCATACAACTGTTGGGAAATTTTTCCAGCTCCCCACTGTATCGTATGCAATATTAGGCTACTTTCACACTGGCGTTTCAGGGTCCGCCTGTGAGATCCGTTTCAGGGCTCTCACAAGCGGCCCCAAACGGATCAGTTTAGCCCCAATGCATTCTGAATGGATAAGGATCCGTTCAGGATGCATCAGTTCGCCTCCGTTCAGCCTCCATTCCGCTCTGGAGGCGGACACCAAAACGCTGCTGGCGGTACGGAGCCATACGGATCCGTCCTGACTTACAATGTAAGTCAATGGGGACGTATCCGTTTACATTGACACAAATATGGTGCAATTGTAAACGGATCTGTCCCCCATTGACTTTCAATGTAAATCGGGACGGATCCGTTTGACTTAAACTTAGATTATTTTTTTAACTAAGCGATGCAGACGGATCCGTACTGAACGGATACCAGCGTTTGCATTTATAGGTGCGAATTCATCTGTGCAGATACCAGACGGATCCGCACCTAACGCCGGTGTGAAAGTAGCCTTAAATGGTGCAACTTGTTTCAGCCCTTACCACACCGCCAACTGATTGCACCGCATTTTCGGGTGACAGATTTGTTTTAGTTTTAAATAAGAACAGTGTAATACTTATTTTCCCCTGTGGTGGCGCTGCAGATAAATTGAACACTTAATGCTATGTTCCATTACAGATTACATCTGATTGATAGGGGTCTCAGCAGCAGGACAAACAATAACCAATTTCTTATCTAAGGCTGATATATCAAAATGGGATTTACTTAAAGGGGTTTTCCCAACTTCCAAGTGTTCTTTTAAAGGGTTATCCCATGACTAATGTCAAAAAAATTACAATCAGACATCATATAGCACATGACAAACTCTTTCTAACAAATCTAGAACCAGCCCTGTACCTCACATGGATCCAGAGATCTCCCCATTTATTGCTCTGCTAGATTTATATCAAGCTGACAGATCAGGAGGCGTGTCTTTTCGGCTGCAGCTCAGAGGGCGTGTCTCAGCTCTCCCTATCACAGCTCAGGGGGTGTGTCTCAGCTCTCCCTATCACAGCTCAGGAGGCAGTGGAAGGATGAAACTGAGCATGTGCGGCCTTCTCAGTGAGCAGGACAAAGAAATAAGAAAAATAACAAACTGCAGGTGGAGTTGTCAGATACATTTTATTTAATAGCTCAGTGACTATGCTAAATCTTTAATAACATGTAATTAGAAAAGTATTCGGATCCTGGTGCTGGTTTGAAAACTATAGAATAGTTTTTGTTGGACAACCCCTTTAAATAACCCGTTCACCCAGAAGGACTTGTGATTGTGAAGGCAGGCATACTTACCAGCTCCCTGAGGCTCAGTTTTGTCTCCACCACTGTATTCCCTGTGGTCCAGTCACCTCATGTAAACTTCCAGCTTGGACAGGGATCAGGTGCACCTCTGCAACCTGGACTGGCTTCAGCGATGACGTGTCCCTGCGCATTACTGCGGCCACATGCCACTTGGCGGGCACTGTCAATGCTGTGGCAAAGTCACTGGCTGCACTGGTGCACATGACCCCAGTCCATACCAAAAGTTTACCTGCAGGGACCAAAGTGCAGTGAAGAGAGTAGTAGACCCAAGGAGCCATCGCTGAGCATCAGGAAGCAGGTAAGTATGCTTCCCTCAACTGGTCCCACTAGGTGGGAGGGTATTTAAAAAACACTTAGGGTAGGTTCACATTGATAGGTAGATTTATCAAATCTGGTATAAAGGAAAACTGGCTTAGTTGCCCATAGCAACCAATCAGATTCTGCCTTTCATTTTTCTGAGCTCTTCTGGAAAATGAAAGATGAAATCTGATTGGTTGCTCTGGGCAACTAAACCAGTTTTCCTTTACATTAATTTCATAAATCTCCCCTAGAGTTTTCTGGAGGAGGTTTTGATGCAAATTTTCCTACAGGTTTTCCAGCCAAAGCCAGAAGTGGATTCTAGAGGAATCAGAAATATAAAAGAAGGACTTCTTCTCCTCCCTCCCTGCTGGATCCACTTCTGACTTTGGCTTAAAAACCTGTAGCAGTGGAGTACCGCCAATGGCGGCAGACCACGCGATCGCTATGGGGCCCGTGAGGTTGGGGGGCCCCTTACTTTCTAGTCCTATTTAGGCCGGTTTACACAGCAGCAGAGGAAAGGAGCATCAGTGGCGTACTAAGGGGGGGGGGGTCGCCCCAGGTGCCAGCTCTCAGGGGGGATGCCAGAAGCAATGAGCGCTTCCATCAATACAGATGGAGGCGCTCATTGCTGGAGCGCTGGGAGCTGCGGTCCTGTCACTCACCGCTCAGCTCCCAGCGCTCCTCCCCTCCTTCCCGGCGACGGCGCACAAAATTTATTGAAGCAGTAAGGTTACATGCACACATTCAAGAATCTGCACTGAAATCCGCAGGTGTTCGCAGGCAAATCTGTGCGGTCAATCCGCATAAATTGGTGGTGATTTGCAATTTTTTGCATGCAGATGGATTTGGTGCAGATTTGAATGAAAGAAAATTCGGTCAGGAAAAATAAAATAAATTTACATGCTGCGGATTTTAAAATCCGCATCGCAGGTCAAAATCTGCGTGGAAAAAATCTGCATCGTGTGCATTGAGAATTTCAAAATCTCATAGAATACAGTGTACATGACCTACGGTGCGGATTTTCAACCCACACAAATCCGCGCAGAAAATCTGCATGCAATTTTGATCGTGTGCATTTAGCTTAAGACTTCTCCCTGCTCCACCGTTCAGCCTGCGGGCATAGATCGCTCTGCCAGCCTGTGTGGGCGGAGCCTGCAGTCCGGAAATCTGCATAAGCTCCACCCACACATTGCTGCCGAGTGATCTGTGCTTGCAGGGAAGAGAGGACTGTGAGCTTCAGGACCGGGACAAGGTGAGTAGTTACTGTGTTTTTTTTTTTGTTTTTTTTTAATACAGCGGGGGCACAGAGGACTTTATTACTATGGAGGGTGCATAGAGGTCCTTATTTCTATGGAGGGGGCACAGATGGCATTACTACTATGGAGAAGGCACAAAGGGCATTTCCAATGTGAAGGGGTCACACTGGGCATTTCTACTATGGATGGGGCACAGAGCCAGAGGGCATTACTACAATGCAGAGGGCATTATTACTGTGAAGGAGGCACAGTGGGCATTATTACTGTGAAGGGGGAACAGTGGGCATTATTTCTGTGAAGGGGCACAATGGGAATTTCTACTATGGAGGGGGCACTGAGGGCATTACTAGCACAGTGGGCATTACTTTATTAAGTGGCACAATGGGCATTATTACTGTGAAGGGGGCACAATGGGTATTATTACTATGAAGGAGGCACAATGGGGATTATTACTGTGAAGGGGGCACAATGGGGATTATTACTGTGAAGGGGCACAAAGAGGGCATTACAACTGTGAAAGGGGCACAGAGAGGGCATAACTACTGTGAGGGGGGCACAATGTGGGCATAACTTCTGTGAGGGGGCACACATCTGCACAAAACTACTGTGAAGGTTGTACAACGAGGGCAATACTACTGTGAGGGGGTACCATTTTTTTTAAGTATTGGGGGGCTGCCAGAGAAAGGACCCGCCCCAGGTGCCAAACACCCTAGGCACGCCACTGGGGAGCATCATCCTATCTGAACTCTGGCGCAGCGGGCGCATGCTTCCTGGTTGCCAGCTCCACTGCAGGGATGTGAAGCAGGTGCCAAGAGGTTTCTATATTGCCCTCCCAGTGTCTACCTCTGTGACCAACACGTTGACAAACTCAGTGAGTAGCAAAGGCTGAAGGTCTACTGCAGCAATCTTGATCACATTGAGTATGTGTGACTGACTCTTAGGCCTCTTTCACACAGGCGTCGCGTGTGAGGGCCGGATATGAAGCAGGTGCGTTGTGGGAAAATGCACAATTTTGCTAAATAATAGCATTCTTAATACAGAATGCTTAGTAAAATAGGGATAGAGGGGTTACAAAAATAATAATAATAATTAAAGGGGTATTCTCATCTATTAATGATTTAACAGTGCTAATTTTTCTAAATATATTTAATTAACAAATTCCCACCCCTTAGAAGAAAATAAACCTATACTTACCTGACTGTTGTCTTCCGTCTCCCCTGGTTATGGCCACCGCTCTTCTCCCGGCCGCGCCGCCCGCTGTACTGAACGCGCACGCCGAGGCCGCGCATGCGCTATGGTGATTTCTTCCTGGCCAGTATAGTATACTTGCCTCGGCGTGCGCTTTCAGTACAGCGCGCGGCCCGGCCGGGAGAAGACATCAATCAAGGTGGAGCCCGCCCCCTGCCGAAACCAGGAAGTGGTCAGCGCGCCAAGAGCAGGTAAGTATAAAACTGCGTGTTGATAATACCCCTTTAAACTCACCTCATCCACTTGTTCGCGCAGCCCGGCTTGTCTTCTTTCTTCTTCTTTGAGGAAAAGGACCTTTGATGACATCACTGTGCTCATCACATGGTTAATCACCATGGTGATGGATCATGTGGCGGACCATGTGATGAACACAATGACGTCACCACAGGTCCTTTTCCTCCTGGGTATCAAAGAAGAAGACAGAAGAGAAGCCGGGCTGCGCGAACAAGTGGATGAGGTGAGTTAAAACATTTTTTTATATTTTTTTAACCCCTCCAGCCCTATTTTACTAAGCAATCTGTATTTAGAATGCTATTATTTTCTCTTATAACCATGTTATAAGGGAAAATAATAGTGATCGGGTCCCCATCCCGATCATCTCCTAGCAACCATGGGTGAAATTCGCACCGCATCCGCACTTGCTTGCGGATGCTTGTGATTTTCATGCAACCTCATTCACTTCTATGGGGTGTCAAGAACCACGCCTGACTCCGTTATACCCGGGGTCAGGAGGTCGCAGCGGGTGGCTGCACGCTCTATGTAGAAAGATAGGGCTGTTTCTTTATGGTAGCTTTCTGGGTTTGCTTTGCAACCCTTTTTGTCTCACTCAGGGATCCGTAGCTCCTTCTCCTCAGCTGTTCCTTGTCCAGCACTCCCAACCTCCTTATATTCCTCTCTCACACTTCTCTGGTTGCCAGATATAGAGCTTCCTGCCTGGACTTCTATACTGATCCACTGGAGCAGTGTTGCTGTGGTCCCTGGTTGTTGTTCCAGAACGTTACCCTCTGGATCCCTGTTGGGCCTTTGTGGTCTGCTGTGGTCGCCCACCTGGGATTATGTGTTTGTCTGTATTGTCTGTCCTCTCCCTGGTGTTTTCCTCTTAGTGTCAGTGGTGCGGACTAGTGATCCCACCGCCCTGTTCACTAAATAGGGCTCATCTTAGGGAAAGCCAGGGTTTAGGCACGTGATCACCGCACGGGTGAGGAACCTGTCTAGGGACGTCAGGGCAGTCAGGTGCTAGCCGCAAGGTAAGTCAGGGGTCACCACCTTTCCCTTTCCCTTGGGCAGGGCCTTCCCTTTTCCCTCCCTTTGCGTGACACCGGTCATTACATGGGGCCTGCATTGCGTGAAAAACGCACAATATAGGGCATGCTGCGATTTTCACGCAACGCACAAGTGATGCGTAAAAATCAACGCTCATGTGCACAGCTCCAAAGAAATGAATGCGTCCGGATGTAGTGCGAGTGCAATGCGTTCAGCTCATGAATTGCACCTGCGTGGAAATCTCGCCAGTGGGAAAGAGGCCTTAGGGCCCTTGCACACGACCGTATGCATATGGTCCGTGAGTGGGCTATATGTCCCAGAGCGGCATTGATTGTGGGCACGGGAGATTACAATGATGCTATGCACGTCGGGCCGCCTGCGGGACTATTGTCCCGCACTCATAAGATGTCTCGGAGGGCATACGGTCGTGTGCAAGGGCCCTTAGTGTAATAATCACTCAGTCATTTACACACACACACACACCTACGCATTTGTCTATGGGGGACATTCTGTGTCTGTAGGAGCCAAACAGCAAACCTCCTCCCCCATGCATATGTATATATGTATACGTGTGTGTGTGTGTGTGTGTGTGTGTATATATATACATATATATATATATATATATATATAATCACGCTAGTACAATAATTGTACTTTATATTTTGGTGGGGGACCCAGTTCTGAGATTCGCTATGGGACCCCTCGATTTCTATGTACGCCCCTGACCTGTAGGAAACCCTGCATCAAAACCTCCTCCAAAAATAATTTGTTTGAACCTACCCTTACAAGTTGGACAACTCCTTTAGGCCTCATGCACATGACCATTCCGTTTTTTGCGGTCCGCAAATTGCGAAACCGCAAAACACGGAAGCCGCCATTGTAGACATGCCTAGTCTTGTCCGCAAAACGGACAAGAATAGGACATGTTATATTTTTTTTGCAGGGCCACGGAACGGAGAAACAGATGTGGACAGCACACGAAGTGCTGTCCGCATCTTTTGCGGCCCCATTGAAGTGAATGGGTCCGCACCCGAGCCGGAAAAACTGCGGCTCAGATGCGGACTAGAACAACAGTCGTGTGCATGAGGCCTAAAGGGTACGACCACAAGGTCAGGTTTCCAAATATAGTTTTGGAAGCCCAAACCCAGGGGTAAATAAAAAATAAAAAAAAGAGAAGTCCTAACTGTCCTTTATGCTTTCTCTCCTTTTATGATCCACTCCTGATAAAGGCCTCCAAAACGGCATCAGAAACCCAACCGCATGGCCGTACCCTAAGGCCATCTGCCCACGTTGCTGAATACGTGTGGTTTTTCCATGCAGATTCTTGTGCGGAAAAAACACAGTGTTTTATAGTCCCAGCAAAGTGTATGAGATTACATTAATCTCATGTACACGTTGCGGATTTCTTACGTGTGGAAATGGACCTGCCGTATTTCAAATTAAATAGCATGTCAATTATATTTCTGATTTTAGCTGCGGATTTCACCCTTTTCAATGGAAAATCTGCACCAAAAACCGCCGTAAGGATACTTTCACACTAGCGTTTTTCTTTTCCGTCATAGAGTTCCGTCACAGGGGCTCTATACCGGAAAATAACTGATCAGACATATCCCCATGCATTCTGAATGGAGAGTAATCCGTTCAGGATGCATCAGTTCAGTCATTTTGACTGACCAGGCAAAAGATAAAACCGCAGCATGCTACGCTTTTATCTCCGGCGAAAAAAACTGAAGACTTGCCTGAATGCCGGATCCAGAATTTTTTCCCATAGGAATGTATTAGTGCCGGATCCGTCCTTCCGGCCGGCACATGCGCAGACCAGTAAAAATGTGAAAAAAGATACATGACAAGCAGAGAGACGGATTCGTTCTTGCAATACATTTGTGAGACGCATCCGCATCCGGATGCGTCTCACAAATGCTTTCAGATTGGCGGATCCAGCGGTCAGTTCTGACGACAGAACTGCCCGCCGGATCACGCTGCCGCAAGTGTAAAAAATTAGCCTTAAACATTGCGGATTTTGGTGCGGATATGCTGCAGAGACGCACATAAATCTGCACAGAAATTTGTGCGGATCTTATGTGCGTTCACCTGCACTCATGTGCAGATGACCTAAGGCCCCTTTCGCACAAGTGAGTTTTCCACGCGTTTGCAATGCGTGACGTGAACGCATTGCACCCGCACTGAATCCTGACCCATTCATTTCAATGGGTCTGTGCACATGAGCGTTCTTTTTCACGCATCAATTCTGCATTGCGTGAAAAACGCAGCATGTTCTGTATTCTGCGTCTTTCACGCAGCCCCGGCCCCATAGAACTGAATGGGGCTTCAGTGAAAAACGCATTGTAAGGCCTCATGCACACGACCGTTATTTGCTTCCGTGTCCGTTCCGCCGATTTTAGCGTTTCAGGTGCGGACCCATTCATTTCTATGGAGCCGTTGAAAATGTGGATAGTGCACCGTTTGCCATCCGCATCCGTGATCCGTGGTTCCAGT
This sequence comes from Bufo gargarizans, assembly GCF_014858855.1. Taxonomy (NCBI): domain Eukaryota; kingdom Metazoa; phylum Chordata; class Amphibia; order Anura; family Bufonidae; genus Bufo; species Bufo gargarizans. The sequence continues at coordinate 24,455,028 of NC_058083.1, read as the reverse complement.
CTGTAAAAAAATATAACCTGTCCTATTATTTCCGCGGAAAACAGTTCGCGAACCCAAGTCAAGTCAAGTCAATGGGACCGCTAAAAAACACGGAGGCACACAAGATTGTCATCCGCATCCGTTTTTTTCCCATCATTTGCATAGGAAACCTGTTTTAGACTTTTTTTTTTTTTACAATCCTTTATGTCTGCTGGTCCACCAAAAATAAAGGAAGTCACACGGAAACAAAAACGGAACCGAAACACAACAACGGTCGTGTGCACGAGGCCTAATCTGGATGCAGTCCGGGTGCAATGTGTTTTTCACTGACAGTTGCTAAAAAACCTTCAGTTTTTTTTATCACACGTGTGAAAAACGCATCAAAACTGATTGAACCCGCGCGGAAAATGCTGAACAACTCAAAGCAATCTCAGACAAAACTGACTGAACTTGCTTTGCAAAATGGTCCGTAACGTTCGTGTGAAAGGGGCCTGAGGGTCTTGATAAGGTTCCGAAAGACATGATCTGAAACATGAGGAATTCCGGGAAGTGTCCTATCACTGAAGGAGTAGTGGACGCCCGGAAGTGAGTTAAAGCGGCTTTGGTAGAACAAAAAATGCATTGCTGCTCGAGATGAGCACAGATGGGATCCATGCCGATAAATAATAAATGGGACGACGCGATGGAGCACTCCGGCTATTTCTGCAGTCCCTGTTCCTTTAACAAAAGACTATTCCCTATTTACTATCACCAAAGCAGAAAATGCATGGCGGGGGGGCAGCTGCCATTGTCATTAGTCAATGCCTGGGAGTCACAATGACAGGCACAGGTTTGCTGGCTGTCTGACAACGCCTGCAGAGACTTAGCAGCCACGTCTTCATACTAAGAAATAAAAGAGCAGCTGAGATGCAGGAGGGAAGGATCCGACCTGAAATGAATGAGTTTTGTCACTAATCCCTAGCTGCGCTGCCCATGACAAACTACAGATCAAAGCGAGGTGGGGAGATTTACAAGATGCCCTTCCTTCTCACCCCGTGATTGACAGCCGGAGAGGCAGGGGCATTGTTCACCAGCCTCGCACAACACCTCCTCGCACTTGGAAGCCAATGAGAACCTGGCTGGGCGTACACAGAAAAGTCATAGCCCATTGTAGTTGCACTCACAAGGGCTGCAAGCCCAGTAGCTGCTTCTTGTCGCAGGTGAAGCTCAGCTCTGTTAAAGGGGAGGAAAAAAAAAAAAAAAAAAGCTGGCGGAGAAGTGGCCGGGGGGGATATTCCCTACACCTCTGCTGCAGCCCATGGAGAGGAAAAGGAATCTATAGGAGTTTTACATCCTCCGCCGCAGACGGATCCAAAAGGGTAAGACTAGATTACCTCCTTATTGCCTTATGGATGACTTTTCATTTGTGTGACGCTTTTTTGGTGTGCTTTTTATTTTTATTTTTTTGTTGCACTTCTTTCCTACTGCTTACATAGCACCGACATATTCCGTAGAGCCGTAGAAAGACGGTCGTTTCTATAGTGCCGACACATTCCATCGCAATAACTATGCAACTTTGATTTGCAAGGTAGAGGTTAATAGATTCCCAGGGGCAATGGAGATGCATCTGCTCCGAGATTTGATCGCTGGTAATCACCGCCGGGTATTGGGAAATAGATTGAATAGCTTCTAACCTTTTACTGGATTTGTCGAGGAGGGAAAAAAAATAATAAGCTCGCAGCCCTTTCACGTTTTTGCTGGTGCGATGTGAATTGAATAAATGGATGGTTTTAGAAGAAGGGACGCCTCTGTCTGCCTCCTTGGTGGCCTGATGGAGTGCGCGCAGAGCTCCTATGGGTGGCATTAGACGCCTTGGCTTGTGACCAGGATGCATACAGCTGTGCCTACAAGGAAAGTTGGAATCAGACAAAAAATATTTAAAAAAAAGATCAGCAGCGAGGGTGCAGCATCCCTCTAGGGCCAGCTCAGGCTTGTAACTAGGTAGATCACAGATAGTGGGAGGGGGAGGTTGGAATAGCACTGTTTAACCATATAGGCACTTCCCTAGGTCAGCACAGATATAAAGACATGTTCGTTGACCTCCTCGTCGCCCGTCCATTCATTACTATTTGGTCTTACTTTCCATCTCACAATGAGAATGTATAGAGCGTAGCCTACGCCTGCTGGGATGTATTCACACAGTGCCTGGGGCGGCCCCCACAGGGGGGGCAAGAAAAGTCAAATGAGAACTGCCAGCATTCCTTGTAGCTGTGTCTTAACAGCTCATTCTCTCTTTCTTCCCCAGGTCTCCAAGACTCTACAAATCCAACATCTAGTCCATAACTTTAGCAGTGTCCTTGCTGTACAGTAAAGGCTCCTGCACTGGAGAAGGTGTACATTGTGACAGAAGCGGAAGGTGGTTACAATGTAGCACAGTCAGGCAGGCTGGTACGTGGCTGTTACAGATGTGTTAAATGGCTCTGCGTGAAGTCCACGTTCATCCTGGTTTATGCCATCAAGCTCACTTTCAGTAGAGATATCATCTGCCTTGGTTTTGCCTGTAGGGTATACATCACTCATGTGCAGTATATTGCCCGGCTCGTATGTTAGGATGGGTGGCTTGCATGTCAATGATATATGTGCAGACCGGCATGGATTCTAGCAGTAACCTTTAGTACAATATCATTGATATATGACCCAGGAACCAGCTTTTGTAATGCATATGATACGTGGGTGGAGGTCACAGGGATATTGGCTCCTTTTTGGTGTGTTTATTGACTTTTGCGTCTTTATATTACTGTTCCATTTTTGTAATCTTGCACATTTATTGCTCATTTCTAGTGATGAGCGGCAGGGGCAATATTTGAATTTGCAAATTTTTGGGTGAATATTCTTTATGTATTCCCGAATTCGATAATTCGTGATCTCTTCATTATTTTCTTGATTGCGAAAATCGGCAATCTGAAAATTCACGATATGAAAATTCGTGATCAACACTACTCCTAATGTTAAAGATATTGCAGCCTTCTCATTGGCCCACAAGCTAGAAGCAGTGAGGGATCATGGGTACTGATGAAAAAAAATCTAATTAAGAAGATATAGCACTATATTCTAGATATTTGAGAATTCTCGAAGTGACAATATTCGCGATAAAAATTTGCGATTAGAATATTCGCGAACAGTACTACTCATTTCCTTTTTCTCAGCACTGAACAATGCCTCGCTGCATGTTCCCCCTGTATCATGCTACCCTCACTTGGGTGCTTATCAAATAACATCAGACAAATTACATTTTAAGGCATATAAATAACGGCATTGTGGCCGGAGTCACATAGCCCATCTCTATACTGCACATTGAGCTTTGATTCTGTGCTCGTCTCATGGAACGTGTGTGTGAGGCAGTGTGTTCTGCATCACTTGGCTTTTACACATCTCATTGTGTGGTGCCTCTAACTCATATACTAAGATAAGACTACACGGTGACATCAATTGCTCGGAACTTGGCCTTGCGGCAGCACATGGTACCTCCATGTGGCAGGGACAGATTCAATCCATTTGTTCTGGGGAGTTTGGGTTGCAACATTGTGATCAACTTGAAACTTGTACCACAATCTTGTATGATATCTGTGTTAGGGCTCATTCATATGACCATATGGTCGCCGTGCCCATGTTGCAGACCAAAAACCTTGGCTCCGTAATACACTGGCACTGGCCATGTGAACTCTGTGCTGCAGTGCGGACCCATTGACTTGGATGGGTCCCCGATCTGCTATATACAGCAAAAGATAGGACATGCCCTATCATTTGCAGTGCAGAGGCACGAAACCGGAAGCCCAAGGAAGGGCTTCAGAGTGTTTCTGTGGGCTTCAAATCCATGCCTCCGCTTTGCAAAGGATAGGACAAGTCCTATCTTTTTCCATACCTGTATGTTGCAGATCGTGGACCCATTCAAGTCGGTGGGCCCACAATGCAGCACAGAGTTCACACTGCTGCTTCCTGTTTATCGTGGACCCGGGCACGGAGGACATATGTTCATCGGAATGAACCCTAAAGCTGTTCTGAATGTGTGATTTAAAAGGGATTATCTCTTTTACCCTATGCTGTGGAATGGCATTTATTAATGGATGCAAATGTCACCTATGTAGGTCAATTATACACCCAAGGACATCAGCTACTAACCACAGGATAGGCAATACGTCTGTAATTGCTGTGTGTGACCACAACTGATCCCTAGATGGGGGTCCTGAGCTTCCATTCTGAGTTTGAATTGAGCAGTGGTCACGCAGGCCTACCACTCCTCCATTAAAAGTTTATGGAACTGACCTAGAAGACAGCTAAGCTCTACATTGATTAGTACCTTACTTTGAAGGAAGTGGCAGTGGAGGTGCCCCCTGCTCTATTCAATCTCATCCGGAACAAAAGCTCCCATTGTAGTGATTACAGGGGCCTCCAGTGATCATTTATCACCTAACTTGTGGAAAGGTGCTAAATGAAATGCATCAGATAACCGATCTGATGAAGTCCTCAAGTGGCATCACTATAAAGATGACCATAGATAAGTGGTAAATGTTGGAAGAAATGGCCAGTTTCAGCTGCTTTCCCCTTTAATGGACCATGTTCTTGCTTATAAAGGATCACGTATGCCTGATGATCCTTTGAAATGTTGAATAGGCCCTTTATAATGCTGTTCGTACATAATAATCAGAAGAACCATGGTTGGCCTGGAATTTGTAGCTGTAATATGAGGAGCAAGAACTGTGCCCTCATTATCTTCGGGTGAAATTGGCCTTTTGTACCAGTAGTCCGGCATAACCTAATGTTAGTGGTGCAACTGTCAGATTGGTGGCCAATCAAATTCATTAAACTGATTTATTTTCCTCTCGATTGCATCTAGTGATCTATGACTACTTGGCCATAAATGTATGAAATGCTGTCAACCCAAAGTCCTCTTGGGTGAATGGCCTGAGAAAGAGGTATTCTAGCTAATAACCATCACCTTTTGACCACGAGATAGATGAGGTGTCTGCAAGATGGGAGTTCAACTTCAGGGCTCTAGTGTTCACTAGAATGCAGGATCCTGGTTCCCCAACCTTTTCTACTAGCATGTCCACAGTGGAGAGGAGTTGTAATGAGAAGTTCTAGTGGTTAATGTTTGATAGTATTGGAAGTGATCTAATGAGATTTCCTGTGTTAGAGCATTGGTTAAGCAAGTCTAATTTGGAGAATGGGGAAGTGATTTCAATGTCTGCCTGGGGCAATATGATGTCTGAGACTACACCTTGCGTCCCTGAACTGTTGCAACTTTAATTGCCTCATAAGTTTATGATAGTTTAGGCACTAGGTGTGGAAAGCTTAGTCTTCAGTGCATTACTGTATGAACATTACCATTTTTTTTTTCTTGACCATCATCTAATGCATGTAATTATCTTCTTCTTACTCTTATAGTTTATATCTTTTACTAATGGTGTTATTTTCCTTGCAGAACTGGCGTTCCCACTGCCTTTGCCTCGCCCTGTCATTGATGGGAAATCAACTGGATCGCATCACCCACCTGAATTACAGCGAGCTGCCAACAGGGGACCCTTCTGGGATAGAAAAGGACGAGTTACGAGTTGGGGTGGCATATTTTTTCTCTGATGAGGAGGAGGACCTGGACGATAGAGGGCAATCTGAACGGTACACTGTGAGGGACCCCAGTCCCAGCGAGATTGAGGGGCATATTCTACTCAATGAGATTGAGTTTTCTGCCTATAGTTGCCAGGAATGCATCTTTTCCAAGCTCAGGGGCGGCCAGGACCTGAGTGTCTATCCTATGCAAGGCTTGTTGACCTTTTGCAAACCAGGGGATCTCCTGGAATTGATCTTTATTTGCCCTACTGCAGACCATTCTCTTCCCCCCTCACCTCACTGGGCAGTTTACATTGGGCAGGGACAGATTATTCACTTGCACCGTGGGGAGATCCGCAAAGACAATGTTTTTGAGGTGGGTGGAGGGTGTATGGGCAGGGTGGTGAGTAGTTGGTATCGATATAGACCCCTGACTGCTGAGCTGGTCCTCCAAAACGCATGTGGACACCTTGGCTTAAGAAGTGATGAGATCTGCTGGACAAACTCTGAAAGTTTTGCAGCCTGGTGCAGGTTTGGTAACCGAGAATTCAAAGCCAGCGGGGAGGTCCATTCTGGTAACCTTCAGTATTTTTTGAAGCTCCACCTGGAAGAAAACAACATTCATACCATGAGATTTCACAGTCTGGAGGAACTTATACGGGAAAAACGTAATTTGGACGCTAGTGGGAAACTAAGAGTCATCAAAGAACTCTCCATGATGGAGAACAAGGAGTAAGGACATGTTAGACCTCTCCATGCTGGAGAGCTAATGAAAGGGGACTGGGATGGAAATCTTTCAATGATTTGCCAAAATGAGGCTGCACCTTTTTGGACATATTTTTAAGGATCATGTCAACATTCCTAAAACCAGCATTACACCATAGCCACGATTTATTTTTTGGCTTTTACAACATGGTTATCACCACGTGTTTAAATACAAAAAAAAGCAACAACAAATCCTGAGTATGTTGGCTGTAGTGTTGATGTCTTATTAAGCATTTAGCGACATGCTAAATAAAATTTCAAATTGAAATTTTTATTTTCATGGCTTTACTCCATGACTGTTTAACCACAGAGGCCAATAAATTGAATTTCTCTATTTGCATATTTAGTGTCACTCTTTTTACTCTTTCAGTCTTTTCTGATTCATCAGTTTCAATCTCCTCTGAACGGTGGTGATTTATTGCTTGTATTAACACTTTGTTCTCCATTTTGGGCATGTTCCTATATTTGGCATTACTGCATCAAAGCTTTATTTAAAAGGGAGACGATCAACAGATTAAATTTTAAGTCAAACTCCATGGGCTTTATGTTAGTGGAGACACCAGAGACCCGTTCTTCTGAGGACAAGAATTGTATTGTGCTGCTCATTAGATGTCCTTGGTAGTACAATTGGCAATACTTACATAGAAGGTGTTATGTGCAACCATGAATAGATTTCACTCCACAGCATCTGTCTAATATGAGAAAATGTTATAGGGAATGTATCGCCTATATTTTATACTATTTAAAATCAGGTACTACTACTGCCAATTTTTTTTAGCATTTTTTATTTCCTGACTGTAGATTTTATTGTATTTTATTTCTGGGCATGATTATGGGGGCAACCATCTTGCCTGAGATGCTGTTAACAGCATTAAGAGGAATGTTTTGATTTCAGCAACATTGACCACAGGCACAATGGATAGGAAATCCTCATTGACGTCTATGGGCGAGGTGTTTTTTACACATGCTCTATGACCTGTGCAGAGGTCATTGTGCAGGGAGGGGGAGGAGATAAGCTGTGACATCACCTATTGTGAATGGTGGATCCTGTGTTTTTATATATATATATATATATATAATTTTACCTTTTATTGCAAACCTGCTTTAGGTGATACTGAGAGGACTTCTACATTATGAACTTCATAGAGCAGGAACGGTCAGCAAATTGTTAGGGTTAGTGACCAGAGTTAAAACAACTGGAGTGTTTTTTTTTTGTTTTTTTTTAAATCTAGATGGAAACTTATAGAGAGATGACAAGTTAATATATACTCCCTTTAAATTGTCAGCAAAATGAGACAAGAAAAGGAGGGTGTTTTGCAGTGCAATACTATTGGTAGTAAGTGCACAAAAGCCCTTTAGTTCTGTAAGACCTTCTATGACCTCTGTTGCTTAGATGAGGAAGCACGGGCATCACTATATAGCCATATACAGAGGCTCTATGTTGTGACATCAACATACCCCATTCCAAAAAGTTGATGACATCAGGAACATGGCAAGATTCTTGAAGACTGCAAGATAAACTTGGAATGTCAACATGATCAGAAGATAAAAACCATATTATTTTTATTATGATTATTGGTTGTTATTTTAAAGAATGTTTCCAGATTTTCGATGCTGATCTATCCTTAAGATATCAGAGTAGGGGCTCGACATCTCTCACCCCAGCTGAACTGACTGCTGCCATCACCAGAGCTATACAGTGGATGGAAGGCTCCGTTCACTGTGTAGTTCCTGACATCAGCATACTAGAGCTCAGCTCTTGTTCGTTTGAATGTCAACTGAGATGCAATAAACTGGCATGACCACTACACAGTGGACTAAGCCTTCTGCTTCCAGCTCTGTGAAGTGTATAGTTCCTGGTGGTTGCACAGTACAGCTGAATGTGGGGGTGTGGGTTGACTCAAACCAATATGATATTGGTGACCTATCCTGAGGATGGACCATCAATATCGAAGGGAAAATCTCTTTAAAGTGCAATTAATTCCAAGGCACTGTATGTATGATGAATGTTTTAAGTACTTAAAGAGGACCTTTCATGGTTTTGTATTAATTGAGATAAATACCTTTACTTGGAGGGTACCGCTCGCTGATGCTGCCACCCTGCCTGATTTTTTTAAAATATCGCTCCTGCGCATTAGTACAGGGAGAAGATGACGCCAGGGTTTTTCAATGGGTGTATCCTTCTCCCTGGCAGTTGCGCGATCCAATCACAGCGGAGAGTGTCACAGCCAGGTAGAAGGTGATTTATTTATTTATTTATTTTTTTTTTCACCCTGGCTGTCACGCACTCCGCTGTGATTGGATCGCGGCACAGCCAAGGAGAAGGATACACCCATTGAGAAACCATGACATCTCCTTCTCCTTGTACCGATGCTCAGTATTAGCATACTGAGTGCAAAAACTGTGGGGGGCACAGCGGGGTGCAGGACGATATTTTAAAAAAATCAGGCAGGGTGGCAGCATCAGCAGTGGGTAACCCCCCCCCCAAGTAAAGGTATTTATCGCAATTAATCCAAAACCATGAAAGGTCCTCTTTAAGACCAAAACCAAGTTAAAAAAAAGTGAACTAAGTGGGTGACAAACTGGTGCAAATGGATTGAGGAACCCTACTCTCAAGTTCTTACAATCTACATGGGATGGTAAAAGGAGACAGTGGTAGAGGGTAGAAGATGCTCAGATGGCTGTGTAGTGGCAGAAAGGTTGTTGTAGGCTTTTCTGAAGAGGTGATTTTTAGGTTGCTTTTAAAAGTTTGGAGGGTAAGTGAGAGTCTGATCACTTGTGGTCAGGGTCGTAGCTATAGGGGGTGCAGAGGTACCGGGTCCATGAGCCTGAGGGAGCCCAAAGACCATTGTGCCATATAAGAGGACACTGGTATTATAGAAAGTACATGCTGGTCAAGTTACACCTCTGGCTGAAGGGAAGGGGTTAGGTTAAGAATTTGGGGGGGGGGGGGTGCTGTTTAAATTTTTGTTTCAGATGGCACGAAGGCTATGTGTTTCCCTGTCTCTTGCCACAAAGTAGGGGGCCCAAGCTGAACTCTTGCACCAGGGCCCATAAACCTTTTAGCTACGCCCCTGCTTGTGGTAGTCCTTTCTAGCGCATGGGGGTGCACAGATGAAGTCTTGAAGAGCAAAGAAGAAGGTTTGTGAGGATGTGGGGATGCATTCGTTTAGTAGGTTAGAGATGTATGGAAGTGACAAGTTGTGGGCAACGTTTTATGTCATTATTAATAATTTGAACTAAATTATCTAAGAAATGGGGAGCCATAACTGTGTCCCATACAGGTTTTCTCATTTTTTTTCTCCTCCCCGTGATTTCCCAGCCACACTTTTTTGTTGTTTTGTATTACTGCCCCTTCCATTTCCCCCACCATCAGCCACAATTCAATAGTAATTGGTATAGTTGCTGCTGTTTATGTTGTTTTATATGTCTGTGAGGGAAGAGGGGTGGACATCAAAGCCCAGGGACCGTTAATGCTACCACTGGATTTGTATATAGAACATTTAGCATTGTGTCTTGGCTAAAGGACAGTCGAATAAATGCCACAATGAAACCTCTTCATCCAATGCTATTTCTACACTTTATTGCCACATTCATATTTTAAGGCACTTCACTTGCTGTAAAACAACAACTCCCAGCATGCATACTTGTTCTGTTGCTATTGTAACTCCCATAGAAGTGAAATGGAGGATGCTGGGAGTTGTAGAGTCAGAACAGCTGGCGTGCCGGAGGCTTCCGATCCCTGTTTTAAAGTCATGATGTAGAGTTTAATAATAAATTAGTTTTACGTTTTTGAACATTGAATTATATCTTAGATATTTAAAGAGGTTATCCAAGATCTATAATGCCCCCCCCCCCCCCCCGTATGCCTGGGCCCCTCACAGAGGTTGTACTTACCTCTCTCCCCGACACCCACGTCGCTTCTGATGCCAGCACATACGCCGCTGCCTCTCCCTGGCGCGCGGAAGAAAAGAGCTTGCAACGCAGGGGGAGGGGACTTGGTCAGCCAATAGCAGGCTGCGACGGGAACAAGGGAGGCTCTTTCCCGTCGCGGCCTGCTATTGACTGTCCCCCCCCCCCCCCCCCCGAGCGAGATAAGTACAACCTTTGAGGGGCCCGGGCATATGGGGGGGCATTATAGGTCTTAAATAACCCTCTTTAAGAAGACTACTGTCTCTGTTTTAGTAAATACATGTAATCTCTATTTAAAATAAGTTGGGTATTTCCTGTCCTGAATGCTACCCCTATGACATGGATTCAGGGCATCATAATGATTTATAATGCTGTGTGTTCCTCCCTGAACTCAACTGTAATGATTTGTACTGACAGCATTATGTGAGTGCGAATAATTAGAGTTGAGGTCAAGCAGGAACACACAGCATTATAAATCATTATAATGCCCTGGGTCCATGTCATAGGAGCAGCATTCAAGATGGGAAATACCTCTGACACATTGAGCATATTTCTCGCACTGAATACGCTCTTGTGAAGTTGGCCATACATTGTGATTGGACAATATTTTTAGAATCGTAACGCCTAGTACTTAGTTTATTCATGCATTTCCAGAAGGAATAAATGAGGAATGGCACAATACAGGATTCTAAGAAAATGTTGGTATAATACATTTTGTATGAATGCATTTACTTGAGGAAACATTGTATGTAACATTGTATCTGCTTTCGTAGCTGGATTCTGTTTCTTAGAAGAAAATGAGTAGAACTGTATGAGGAGCACCTCCTTATGTTATCACACTGGTAACAGCTTCCAGGATTATTTGTGAAGTGACGCTCTCTGTAAATATTTTTACCACTGATCAACCATATACATAAATATAGTACTAAAGTGCAAAACTCGTAATTAATGCGATCCTACACACCACTAATTGTAGAGTCAATGCACATATAGATCAAACCATTCACTTTATTACTGTATATTAGTTACAGCTCATACACACGAACGTGTGTTGATCTGCCCGTGCATTGGGGACTGCTATTTGCGGTCCCCAATGCATGGGCACCATCCGTGCAGCTGCCGCAGACGGATGCAGACCCATTCAACTTGAATGGGTCCGCAATCTGTCCGCACTGCAAAAAAATAGAACATGTTCTATTTTTGGGTGGTGCGGAGGCACGGAAAGAAGTCCCACAGAAGCACTGTAGCACCGCTCCTTCCGTGAAAGAGTCAGCATCCATGTAACAGTGTGCACACGTCGGGCTGCAATACGGGCACTGGCGGGCAACGGTTGTGTGCATGAGTTCTTATATAGATATAAAAACAAACCTGTAAAATCAGAACAGCACTACAGAGGGGACTGCATGTCAGTCAGTATATCATGAGTAAGACTGGACCTTAAATTAGGGTTGTTTCGGGTATCGAATTTTCGATACCCAATCAATATTTTTGTCTGGTAGCGACCTCTATACCGGGATTTGACTTTTTTTCATTACTAAGCTTTGCTATTGCGCAGTCTAGTATCATAGAACATGGAGCGCGCTGAGAGCACGTTCTCCTCAGCAGCACAGGGGAGAAGAAGGCACTCTCTCCCTCCCCCTGTGCCACTGCTGCCACCTGTAAGGAGAGAGGGGCGGGCGCACTTTGCCACCAATGAAAGTAAACGTTTAATACAAATCCAGGAGGCAGGTGCTGGCGGGGAGCTGCGATCAGCAGCAGTTAACCCCTCAGGTGTCCCACCCGCCTCCTGTATTACATTTTAATTACCATTTGTGGTGCAGTGCGCCCTCCCCCCCTCCCCCCCTCCCCGATTATTAAAATCATTTGCGGCGCAGTGCGCCCCCTCCCCTCACCCCCCAGTATTAAAATCATTGGTGGCAGTGGCCACCGGGTACCCTCCCCTCCTCCTCATTGGTGGTGCAGTGGCAGATTCTGATCAAAGCCCCAGCAGTGTAATGCTGGGGCTCTGATCGGTTACCATGGCAGTCAGGACACTACTGAAGCCCTGGCTGCCATGGTAATCTCCCTGCTGCCGTGTGCACAAAGCACAGGACAGCAGGGAGAGTGTTAAGTCCTATTCACCCTCATAGATCTCTTAAAAGATCCCAGGTTCTAGCCCCTAAGGGGGAAATAGTTATTAAATAAAAAGTGAAAAATAAAAATATAAATCACCCCCTTTCCCAATTTTACATATAAAATATATAAACAATAAATAAACCTATTACATATCGCCACATCCGAAATGTCCAAACTATTAAAATATTTTAAAAATGTCCTAAGCAGTGAACAGAAAATAAATAAATAAAAACTGCGCAATTCGCCATTTTTTTGTCACCTTGTCCCCCTAAAAAAATGGGATCATACTGTTCTATTATGGGCCGGACGTTCCATAAAATGTGGAATGCACATGGCTTTTTTTGGTGTTTTATTTTTTTTGCGTGGTATCGAATGGTATCGAGTATCACGATACTTTTTTATGGTATCGAAACAACCCTACCTCAAATCCAAGGTATACTCCTAGTGAGGTCCCACAATATGGACTACAAAGAGGAACAAGTAACAAAAGAGGATATAAAACTAGTCGCCTATATGTATGCTTAGAGACCCACAGACCCCAGAGATATGGGGGACTGGGGGTCTTGGCATACATGTGCGTAATTGGTTTTATATCTTCCTTTGTTACTTGTTATTAAGGTGTTACTCTTCTCCTTGTAATCTATATTGTGGGACCTCACTTTGATTATATCTTGGATTTGAGGCTTGTAGTATTATTCATGATGAATTGACTGACATTCAGTCCCCTCTGTAGTGCTGTCCGCTTTTGCTATTTTACATGTGTGTTTTTTTTATTTTATTTTTTATATCTATGTAATTGATAAAGTGAATGTTTTGATCCATATCGTCTTTGACTCTGTGGGTAAAATATTTTATAGGTATATACTGTAAATCCAAGGGCATTTTATTTTATAAAAATTTGCTGAAAAAGGGCACTATCACTGGGTGTGCTGTGTTATGTGCAGGGTTGTTTTACTACTGTTTTTATTCATTATTCTTGATTTAGCTTAAAGGGGTTATCCAAGACTATTAAATGTCCCCCATACGTCACCCCCGATGCTAGGGAGGCTCATCCCCGTCCCCACCTGCCATTTTCATCCGTGCTGGGGAAGCTGCTGCGGCGGTGTGGGGACCAGAAGCAGCATGGGGAGTCAGGTAAGTATAAGGGTACTTTCACACTTGCGCTGTTTGATTCCGGCAGGCAGTTCCGTTGCCTGAACTGACTGCCTGATCAGGCAAACTGTATGCAAACGGATGTCATTTTTTCAGACTGATCAGGCATTTTTCAGACTGATCAGGATCCTGATCAGTCAGAAAAACGCCTGATCAGTCAGAAAAATGCATTGCAATACCGGATCCGTTTTTCCGGTGTCATCAGGCAAAACGGATCCGTTTTTTTTTTTTTTTTTTTTCATTTTTAAAGGTCTGCGCATGCGCAGACCGGAAGGATGGATCCGGCATTCCGGTATTTTGAATGCCGGATCCGGCACTAATACATTCCTGAATTCAGGCAAGTCTTCAGTTTTTTTCGCCGGAGATAAAACCGTAGCATGCTACGCTTTTCTCTTTTGCCTGATCAGTCAAAACGACTGAGCTGAAGACATCCAGCCATTATTGTCTTCTTTCTTCTTTTTGCAAGACCTGCAAAAGGACCTGTGCTGACGTCATCGCGCTCACCACGTGGAGAGCGTGGTGACGTCAGCGCAGGTCCTGCTGAATGAAGATAGAAGGATAGATATAGTCAGGGATCGCTCTCTCTAAGGAGGTCGTACTCACAGACGTCTTCACGGACACCAGGTTTAAGGTCCAAACTGTGCATTTATTTGGCAGTCTTCACACACCAGCACAAACAAAGCAAAAGTAGCACCTGCCCATCTAGGCACTAACTAAACAAATATGACGTGTCTCTGACTCACCTAAACATCACAGTTCACACACTGTTTCAGGTGAGGCTTTCTCATCCGAATAGTCCAGCAGCCTCCAGGCTGTAGCAAATACGAGTCCCCCAAATTCCAGGCTATCTCCCAGCCTCGTGGCCCCTCAGGCTAGCCCGGCTGAGACCACACTCGCTGAGCCCCCAGCAGCACTCTGTTCAAAAGTCTTCCCTCTCTCTCTCTGACAGCCTGGGACAGGTTTTTTTCCCCTTTAATGATCCCATATGACACAAGGAGATCCCTCAGACTTAGAGGAAAACAGGCCCTGAAATAGGGTAGACTGCGGAGGTCCCACTACCAAGCCTACCTTGCCCAGTCCAATAAAATTCAGCCTATAAACTAATAAAAAAAAATAGCTTCAGCAATTATGTTTGCTGAAGCCAGTACCATCCTGGATATTATTTACCTCACCCAGTTGAGGAACCTGGGTGAGATAGACACCCTTTCCGGGACTTTCTTACACATTTCACTATTCACATCACCACTACTGTGTGTATATATATATATATATATATATATATATATATATAATTTTTAATTTTTTTTAAATCTATTTTTCTTATAGTGCTTTATTTCTATTTTTTATACATGATTATGAGGTCAACCATTTTTTACTGAATTGCTGTTAACTGCATTTAAATGGTTTGCACAGCATCAGGATATTGAAGGCGTCCTCAGGACAGGCCATCAATATCAGACAGGTGGGAATCTGGCACCCCCACTAATTAGTTGATTAGCAGAAGGGGCCACGGCACTCCTGCGAGCACTGTGTCCACTGCATAGTGTTTCGTTTGTAGCGGCCTCAAGTGAGATTCAAAAGAAGGTGTAATTACACTACACCACCACTACAAGGAACATGGCATGCAGACATTGAAGTGCCGCAACCTCTTCAACAAACCATGTCTGACCTCCGCCAATGTGATATTGTTGAGCTATCCTGAAGTTAGTTTATCAATATCCTGACACTGCACAACCCTTTTAAACATATTCTTTACAGCAGCCATTGGCTCATTGACTTCTATAGAAGAGTGTTCGGTGCATACTCTGTGATTTGTGTAGAGGTCATTGTGCAGGGAGGGGAAGTAAATAAGCTGTATTATTACCTATTATAAATGGTGTAGCTGTGTTGGATATATATAGGTGTTATCTGTCATTGTAATCCTACTGATGATAAAATGGGATGACTGCTGATGACTTATGATACATTTCCTTCAACATATTAGTGCTTCATTAGTGTTTAGCCAGTTGTCAACTCCTTCTTATTGCCCTACTGGAACATAGGAACAGTTACATAAAGTCTTTCCTTTACTAACAAAGCCTTGGCCGGCCCCGTACAAGCATGGACAACCACATGCTACATTATCATTGCAGTATACGTCTGCAAAAACTGCTGATGGTCAGGGGTTTCTGAAACTGGACCTGAGACAAATGGCTCATCTGAACATGGTTTGACTTGATGCATTAAAGTCTAACTGTTGTCTCAGTTTTGTTTTTTTTATATAGTGTAGGGACAGGAATGTTAAACATTTTCATAACATACATAATTAGGGAAAGATGTTGGGTGTAAAGAGTCTTCTTAGCAAATCACTAACTGAGTGTTACAAAGGAGAGTCTGTCTTCAGCCATCAGTTCTACTGATCACTAAAGACGCCTGTGTATAACATACAGAGGCTTCCAGCCTACCATATGTCACTACCCCAGTCCCTGACCATGTCCATGTTCCCTAACTATCAGTGACCGTCACCCTGCCTATATGACTTGTTACACACAGGCTTCTTCAGTGCTCAGTAGAATTGAAGACTGAAGACAGACTCGCCTTCGTAACACTCAGAGCTTTACTTAGGCTACTTTCACACTTGCGTTGTTCATTTCAGAATTGAGATCCGGCAGAGGGTCTCAATACCGGAATTCAACAGATCCATTGTGATTTTGCACATCAGTATGCATCCGTTCTGTTAGTATGCGAATGTGTGAAATCGAAACAGAAAAAACGTCTCCGTCACTGAATCCATTGAAAGTCAATGGATGACAGATCTGTTTTTTTAGGCTCCTAAAAAAATGGATCTGTCACTAATGACTTACATTGTTTTCAGTGACAGATCTGTTTTTGTTATTTTTATGACCGGAAACAAAACCGCAGCTTGCAGGAGTTTTGTTTCCGGTCAAAAACCGGAATGCTACCGGAACGGAAGATGTCCTGATGCCTCCTGAATGGATCTCTCTCTATTCAAAATGCATGGGGACTAAACGGATACGTTTTTTTCCAGTATTGAGATCCTCTGCCGGATCTCCATACCGGAAAACAACAACGCAAGTGTGAAAGTAGCCTAAGAAGACTTTTTCCAGCCTGTTTTCTTGTACAAAGAAACATATTTTTCTAATAAAGTATATTACAAAAATGTAAAAAATCCCCGACTGTACACAATATTGAAAACAAACTGAAATTACCCTTTAAATGTACTTGAAAAACGTGTGCAAAACTACAATAACCCTATGCAGGCTATTGACGATGATGGCGGCATATATTGATGATTGGCATGTGGATTGTAGCTTCGATCTGTTGTATGTGTAGCAGGGATATATGGGGTTTTCATTGTGTATAAAAATGTATACTGTACTGTATGTCTCTATATGAAAGGAAGGGAATGCTTTGATGAAACTGTGGGCTCGGTGGGCCTTACTATAGCCTGGAAAGCTCTGCAATGTTCCTTTTAAAAGCACGTTTTGTCTGTGCCACTATAAAGACTTTGGCAGCCTACTCTGCAGCAGCTACTATGAAGTAACCTCACGCATTGCCTAAAAAGAGGAGCTGAACAAAGGAATGTGATTGTTCCCTTGAAATTACCCAGATATGTAGAAGAGACCATAGAATCTAATGCCAACATCCTGTGACCGTGGCCTGCGACCTTGACTCCGCTGCTGTCTAAGTGCCTTCTTTGGACGCTCTATCAGTGTTTATATGCATAACACAAAAGAGCGCAAAAAATAACATAACGCCATAAGCATTGCAATGACCTGGACTTTCATTGACAAAGCTTTTATAGACTTCACGGAGCAGAAACCTGCATATTTCCCAGGGAATCATTCAACATTTTTTTTTTTTGCTCCAGCACTGTAAAACATGTCTGTGCATTGTACAGGAGGGCTATACAACGCGTACAATGTATGTGTAGCCGTCACTCAAATGCAGCTACAGCTGGATAATGAGAGTAATTTCTGGACATGTATAATACATACGAGTCTATAGTATATGCACTGGCCAGAGAGTAGTCTGACATGAGATGCATGTGCGGGTTTAGGCTCCTGTTTGATGACCTCATGGCAGTAAGCTGGGTCCCTATGGTTCCAAATTACAGAAACCTAGGCATAGTTCTTTTATGTATGCCATAGAACAGAGGGATTCTCCTCTAAAGACCTTTTTTCTATGCCTAGGTTTCTGTAATTTGGAACCATAGGGACCCAGCTTACCGCCATGAGGTCTAATACTGAAATTTAGTAGAGCATGATACAATCTGTATGTATCTTTGTGGTCATACAGATGAAGCATCGGTTAACTTGACACCTAAGGCTACTTTCACACTAGCGTTAATATTTTCCGGTATTGAGATCCGTCATAGGGTCTCAATACCGGAGAAAAATACTTCCATTTTGCTCCCATTCATTGTCAATGGGTACAAAACGTAACTGGACAGAACGGAATGCTCCAAAATGCATTCTGTTCCATCCTCATACCGGAGAGCAAACCGCAGCATGGGATGCGGAGCAAGACAGATCCGTCATGACCCACAATGCAAGTCAATGGGGAGGGATCCGTTTTCTGTGACACAATAGAAAACAGATCCGTCCCCCATTGACTTTCAATGGGTTAATGACGGATCCGTCTTGGAAATCTTAAAGATAATACAACCGGATCCGTTCATAACGGATGCAGATGGTTGTATTATCAGTAACCCTGCCGGATACAGCAAAAACGCTAGTGTGAAAGTAGCCCAAGACTCATTGAATAAACAGTTGCAGCAGAGGGTATCCTGACTTCTAATGGATTGTTAGGGTTAAGTGTCAATTAAACGTTTGCTGCCATTGCCAGGGCCGTCTTTACCAAGGGGCAAAAGGGGCAGCTGCCCTGGGCCCAGTTGCTCCTGGGGGCCCAAGGCAGCTGCCTCTTGAGCCCTGCTAGCTACTGCCCCGGGTGTCAGGCTGTCGGCTACACACGCATCATGATCGTACTGTGTTAATGATCTTAATTCTAGGACCTTAATGAGTTTTGCTCTAGGTAACAATAGCAATTACTGGTCACATGGCTATGAGGTCATCACAGGTCCTACTGAGTGTTGCAAAAGTTAACTGTGGAGCTTTTTTGTGTAAAGATTACATCAGAAAAAGGTGACAGGGGCTGTTATGTTAATATACTGTAAACTACTGTATAGTGGGGTGCTGTATACTGTGTGGTGGGCTGTATATTGTGTGGTGGGCTATATATTGTGTAATGGGCTGTATACTGTGGGGGGGGGCCTGTATACTGTGTGGGGGCCTGTATACTGTGTGGTGGGCTGTATACTGTGTGGTGGGCTGTATACTGTGGGGGGCCTGTATAGTGTGGGGGAGTGCTATACTGCTGTACTGTATAGTGTGGGGGGCTGTATACTGTGGGGGGCCTGTATAGTGGGGGGGGGGGTGCTATACTGCTGTACTGTATAGTGTGGGGGGCTGTATACTGTGGGTGCGGTATAGTGTGGAGTGCTATACTGCTGTACTGTATAGTGTGGGGGGGGCTGTATCGTGTATAGTTTGGGGTGCTGTATACAGTGAGGTGTTGTATACCGTGAGGTGCTGTATACTGTGGGGTGCTATACTGCTCTACTATATACTGTGGGGTACTGTATAGTGTGGGGTGCTAAACTGCATACTGTGTGGTGCTGTATACTATAGGGTGCTATACTGCATACTGTGGGGTGCTGGGGTGCACTGTAACACTAGGGTAAGCCGAGCCCTGGTCTCCTTCCTGCAGAGCGGTGCCCACTTTCAGCCCAGAGCACTGATCCTGAGCCGCTGGAGTCTTCAGAACTGGAAGTATTTACAGTCATTCACTGGACTCTACCAGATGTGTGGATTTTTTGTGTGTGTTGTGGTGGAGGGCGTGATTGCATGCTAAGGTGTGGGAAGGCGGGATCCAGGGGGCCCAAGTAAATTTTTGCCCAGGGTCCAATCAATATTAAAGACGGCCCTGGCCATTGCATATTTAATCCATTCAGTGTCAAGTTAAAGCGTACCTGAGTTTTAAAAAAAACTGTTTGCATAATGGCCGTGATTCCCTGTACAAAAATAACTGTGAACTGATGTTTTTTTTGGGCTTCCCTAATGTCTTCCTCAGCCATATTATTCCCTGTTCAAGTTGCACAGCTAGATGCATTTCTTTCACAAGCAGTGGATGTCTCCCTTCTATGGAATCTGCCAGTACTGTATGCAGTAAATTCACTTCCCTTACCTCCCATTATGTTTTCTTCTAGGGAGCTCGGAAAGCTGGCAAGAAAGTAGTGATCACACTTACACACATGCAGGAGCTTCTCTGCTCCATTTCCTATGAGTGTCCTCTGTGTCTCTGTTACTAGGGATGGATCTTGCTTGACAACAGGCAGTGGACTGCAAATTAGTTGGAAGTGAGACCCCTAGTGGCCATGACTTTACAGCATTTTTTTTTAGGTGGATGCAGGCAATTAATATATATATATATACATTTTCTAATTACACCATTCTCTTTTAAATTAAATTGTGTGAAGGTACAGTGACTCTTTAAAAAATGTTGCGACTGTACCGCTGTATGTGCTTTAGTATAAAATTGGAGGCTCAGCGCATCCTATGGACATTGTTTAATTGATCTGTAGAACATGGATCCATATTAGACTGCATTTGCAGTGTTTTTACACAGCCCACTCACCATGTGACCCAGGAAAGCTCCCTGCTTGTTTGTCAAATGTATCCCTAGGCCCGCACTTAATGGATGGAGGCCAATAGTGTCCTTCTAGCCTCCATACAGATATAGCATTTGTCAAAGTAACTGTCATGGCACTAACGTAGCGTGCCTACATTATTTGGGTCATGCCTTGTTTAATAACTTTGTATCAGAATATCCGGGCTATGCTTTGTTAATAGTTTAACCCGCCACCAGTCACGTTAACCAATGCTACATCTGTATTTCAGTGTACCTTTATTTTCTGCAGCTTAGAATCATACAGTCTGCGTAGGGGTGCACTACCAATGAGACCAGGTAAGGCGATCGCCTCAGGCAGCACAAGGTAGGGGCAAGAGAGGGGCAGCCGAAGGGCCATGGTCTGAAAGGAAGGGGTTAGGTTAGGAAATTGGCATTGGGGAAGGAGGGGCGCCATTTCAGTTTTCGCCTCAGGCAGAAGAAAAGCTAGTTGCACCCTTGACTCTGTGGTGTAATCCATACAGAGGCGCCCCTCAAAAAAGGTTCAGGTATATATTACTGGTGTATGTTTTGTTTTTTATAACAAGGGTGCCCATAGTGTATGTCAGAGGCACCCGCCGTAAAATACCAAAGCAGAGTGAAGTGACCTTTACAGCTATGTACCTAAAGCATAAGGTAAATGTATAATTAGCGACTCTTCGGTCTATATGTGCTCCGTACATGTATGTCCTGTCTGTGGGACGGCAGATACAGGCTGGAGTAAGACAACCCATCGTGTGATGGACTGCCAAAGAACTATGGGGAATTTGAAATGTCAGTGAACCAACACTTTAAAGGGATTTTCTAGACGTTTTATATTGACGGCCTATTGTAAGCTTTTCTGCAATAGCTCTGGCGACAAAAATCGGAACCAGAACTACATCTCCGTCCATTGTCTAGTGCAGGCATGTCCAAACTGCGGCCCTCCAGCTGTTGCAAAACTACAACTCCCAGCATGCCTGGATAGATTACAGCTATTAGGGCATGCTGGGAGTTGTAGTTATGCAACAGCTGGAGGGCCGCAGTTTGGACATGCCTGGTCTAGTGGATTGGTTATTGCAGCGCTACCTCTATTGAAATGAATGGGAGCAGGGCTGCATTTACAGCTCTGTCCAGAGCTGGTTGTTCTGGTTCTAAATTTTGCCGCCAGAGCTACTGCAGGACAGTTGATTGGACAGGGAAGCGGGGTGTCAGACTCCCACCGATCAGATATTTATGGCCTATCCTGAAGATGGACTATTAAAAGGGATTGTGTCATTAATATATAATGTATCCTGCCCAACAGATATCTGTTTTTTTTTACACAATAAAAGCACATAGAGCTATGGGGACTGGATATTGCGGCTGTGCTAGCGGCCATCTAGCAGCCCATGGCCTCAGCTCTATACACAAAATCCAGGTGACAGGTTACCTTTTAACTAGATGCATTAACTAAGGATACTTTCACATCTGCGCTTTCCCTTTCCGCTATTGAGATCTGTCATAGGATATCAATAACGGAGGAAAACCATTCCATTTTGTCCCTATTCATTGTCAATGGGAAAAAAAATGAACGGAACGGAGTGTACCAGAATGCTTTCCGTTCCATTTTATTGCGTTCCCATGATGGACAGAAAACTGCTGCAAGCAGGGTTTCTCTGTCCGGCATGGGATGCAGAGCAAGACGCTGACACAAAAGAAAACCCATTGACTTGGTTTTAACAATGGTTTTAGTGCCGGATCCGTCATTGGTAAGAACGAGGGGTGTGGTTAATGTCACATGCCCTAAGGCATGACGGGACAGCAGTCACATGACAAAACAGGAAGTAGGATTCAAACATGGGGGGTAAGAGAAAACTGCAAATAAGGTAAATTTGAGGGAAAAAAAATCCAAGAAGGAATGGGAGCTACAGTAACTGATGAAAATAAGCTTTAGAGTGAAAAGTAGTTTGTGGCACAAACCCTTTAATATAAAGGTCTAGGCAACAACTTTCAGTAAGTCTAGGTCAGGGATCTCAAACTGCAGCCCTCCAGCTGTTGCAAAACTACAACTCCCAGCATGCCCGGACAGCCTACAGGTATCAGCCTACAGCAGGGCATTGTGGGAGTTGTAGTTTTGCAACAGCTGGAGGGCCGCAGTTTGAGATGCCTGGTCTAGGTAGTGATGCAGGATCTAAATGGATTTGCCAGTATGGATATGCTATAAATATTCAACATGCTCTCTTGCATGCATCATATCACCCCCCCCCCAGTCAGCAATAGAGCTGTATGACATAGGACGTGTACTGCATCCATGGGATAAATAGGACTGAACCTAAATCTCATGAGCCCAGTGATGTATGCACATTTGTGATGTGGAGCTATGGATGACAGAACACAGGCTGCTAGTAAGAAGGCCTCAGACATCCACATTCTGCTAGGTGAATTCCGACATTGGCGCAGGTGTATGAGAATTTGTTGCTGCGGTTGGAGAAAACGCTGTATAATGAAGCGTTTGTCATTTTCCTATTAATTTTTTCTACAAACCTTTGCCTGAGAAGAAACAAACTCCTCATTTGTTTGCTGCTTGAGCCACTGGTATTTTAATAATATTCATGCAAGATTGATAAGCGGGGAGGTGTAACGCCGCTGCCAATACTTAATGTTTCTTAAAATAGCTGCAGCTGGCGAAACCGTTTATGGAATAGCACCAAATGAATGATGCGCTTCCAGGAACGGGGCACATTGATCAGCACGCAGCAGTTAACATTTTCAGAAATATGCAATACCTGAAACTGGCTGTAGATTTAAAGGGACAGTTTAAATCCCTCTCAATAGTATTTTCTGCTTGTAAGACCCAAGATAAAAAGCAATGATCGGTCTGGTTGTGCTCCTGCTCGTGGATTGTGTACATACAGTCCTGATCAAAAGTTTAAGACCACTTGAAAAATGTAATGGCTGGATCTTAACAAGGTTCCAAGTAGAGATTCAACATGCAACAAGAAGAAATGGGAGTGAGACAAAACATTTTTTGAGCATTCAATTTAATGAAAACAACGAATAAACTGAAACAGGCTGTTTTTCAGCTGAAAAACGGCCGTGTGCATTCGGCCTTAGTCAGAGAGAGCTGTGCTGAAGAAGGGAAGTGTAGGGAGTGAATTTATTTTTTTCTAAGTTGAAAAACTTGTCAGAGACCCAGAAGTCCTTTTAAGCACTATTGTTGTGTGTGGCAGCAGCAATATATATTTTTAGCGCAACCTGCGCTAAATTGCTAAACTTTACAGACCCAAAAGTCATTTTAAGGACTATTGTGTGTGGCAGCAATATCTATTTTTATCGCATCCTGCGCTAAATAGCGTGCAAAAGTTAGGCCACTGCAGACAGCGACCTTAGCTGCGCTACATCTCTTGTGTAACGTGTGCACATCCAAAAAATATCAGTGACATCCAGTGTACTTTTTACGTAGACGGTATCCGCTGTGGACAGTGACATTACCTTGGGTACATCTCCTTTGTAACGTTTCCACATCACAAATACATGTGACATTTCCTGTAATTTTTTTATTAGCCACTGGTGACAATAGCGACATTATCTGCGATTTTTCTCCTGTGTAACGTTTCCACATCCCAAATACATGTGACATTTCCTGTAATTTTATATTAGCCGCTGGTGATATCAGCGACATAATCTGCGGCATTTCTCCTGTGTAACGTGTGCACATCCCAAAAATATCTGTGACATCCAGTGTACTTTTTCCGTAGACGGTGTCTGCTGCGGACAGTGAAATAACCTGGGGTACATCTCCTGTGTAACGTGTGCACATCCCAAAAATATCAGTGACATCCAGTGTATTTTTCCATAGACGGTGTCCCCTGGGGACAGTGACATTAACTGGGGTACATCTCCTGTGTAACATTTCCACATCCCAAATACCTTTTTAGATTTTTTTGCGCAGACACATACAAATCCTATGTTACTGTACGTGTGCTTTCAAGCATATATAACATTTAATATGGCAAGCAGTAAGGGACAGGGAAGTAGCCGTGATGCTGATGGTGCACACAGAGGCTGTGGCCCTGGTCGCGTTGAAACTGTGCCTGCTGCCAAAGCACAAGAAAAACAATCGTCCACGATACCTGGCTTCATGTCCCAGTTTGCAGGGAAGTGCAGGACAACACTTTCGAAGTCAGACCAGTGCGACCAGGTGGTCGGTTGGATTGCAGACGATAATGCTTATGCAGTGACCAGGAACGGGTTTGCTGACACCACTTTATTGCAGTGGCAGGGTCAGGTGAATAATGAATCCTGTATTTGTCGTGACACCAATTGCAGCGTGCGCAGGGTACTATCCCAGGGCCCTTTCAAGGTGTTATAACGCACGTCCCAGATTAGGAATGCCAGAGTGGTGTAATGGCCAATAATGTCTCTGTAGAGTAGTGATAATTGTGTCACGGTGTCTCCTTCCTGGGTACGGCCAGACTCCTGGCTCACTTGCAATACATTTGAGTGTAGTGATAGTAGGAGTAATAGAGGAATTTTTCAGAAGAAATGATGTCCAGACCTTCAGATGTTGAAATGTTTATTTACTTGAAATAACTTTCATCAAAGCAGTATACAGCTTTGGTCTCTTGGTCCCAGTAGGTTTTGGCAATCATTGGCAGGAATGACTACTTCTGCTTTAAATGTGGAGCTTGGAAGGTAAAACGTCTGCTTGGTAGCTCTGTAACTGTGGCAGGATTAGCTTCTGCA
This sequence comes from Bufo gargarizans, assembly GCF_014858855.1. Lineage (NCBI taxonomy): Eukaryota > Metazoa > Chordata > Amphibia > Anura > Bufonidae > Bufo > Bufo gargarizans. The sequence continues at coordinate 24,430,086 of NC_058083.1, read as the reverse complement.
CTTATCTAGTACCTTCTGCTGTATGGGGACAGACTACCTGAGGAGGAAATAGCTTCTCCTAGGTACTGGACTTATCTCACAGATGGCTCCTCAGGGTATGCTTTCTTCCTGGAACTCTGGAGTTTGCCTGTAGTTTCTGCTTTCCTCATCCATCAGAGCTGAAGGTGCTCCGACTGGGTATATGGCCAAGTCTCAGCTGAGACTAAGTCCTTGATGTCTTCCCTATGCAGGGGGCAAACTAATATCTATCTCTAACTGGTTTTTCCCTCCCTTGCTGCAGGAACAGGGACTAGCCCACTCTCCACAGAGGGAAGATAAGCTGAACAGATCCATTCCAGCTCAGATACACTAAACTGTAACTTGTACTTGTCAATGTGTTGCTGCCACCTACTGGTAACCCGGCTAATTACATGAACAATTGCATTTAACAAAGATTTATATGCACACTTGTGGAAGACATAATGTAAATTATATCAGATGACAGTATAAAGGCTCTTAGAAGATAGTAGCGGGGTAGAAGCGTGTAGTAACACAACTCTGGGGTGTTACACTTCCAGTCGGTTAAGCACTGCCCTGTCTTCCACCAAGTCCAGTCGCAGTAGCCAAGAGTCTGGTCGGCACAATCCTCACCCTGATCCTCCTTACTCCCACCATGGAGAGTCTTGCCATGGCAAACAAGTGATCCCACACTTAGATATTCCGAGGAGCTTTTGTCAGTGCCATTCCTTCATTTGGGCCTCTCGACAAGCCTGCTTGAAGTGAGACATGAGATCTTGTGCCCTAATTCCCAAACTCTTGAGCATCCACAGTCACAAGAACCTGACGGTGGGGAACAGCAATTAGTATTTCATGAGGTGGATGATTATGATGAGACACAGTTGCCAATAAGTCAACGGCAATAATGTCTCAAGAGGTTGATGATGAGGATGAGACACAGTTGTCAATAACCGAGGTTGTAGTTAGGTCAACAAGTCAGGAGGATGAGCAGAGTGAGTAAGTGGAAGAGTTGGTGGTGGACGATGAAATCACTGACCCAACCTGGGAAGGTGGCAAGCCGAGTGAGGACAGCAGTACAGAGGGGGAGGCAAAAGGCTGGAAGAGGCAGAGGGGTGGCAAAAGGTAGAAGGCGGGCCACACCAAAGAGGCCCGCAACTGTTCCCCGGAGCACACCCTTGTGGAAATCTGCCTTGCCAAGAGGTAGATGTTCCGCAGTCTGGCGCTATTTTGAGGAAAGTGCGGACGACAAAAGAATAGTAATTTGCAACCTGTGCCATACAAAAATGAGCAAGGGGCGTGAACACTAGCAACCTCACCACCACCAGCATGATCCGCCACATGGCATCAAAGCACCGTAATAGGTGGGCCGAACGCCTGGGTCCACAATCTTTGTCTACGGGTCACACCACTGCCTCCTCTTCCCCTGTGTTACGTGCTGGCCAATCCCCTGTTGAAGGTGCAACTGCATCTGGACCTTCGCAAGCACCATCAGCGAACACATCCACTTCCGTGTCCCAGTGCAGCGTACAAATGTCCTTACCCTAGGCATTTGAACACAAGTGCAAATACCCAGCCACTTACCAACAGGCCATAGCACTAAATGTGCAACTTTTCAAATTACCAGCCCTGGAAATTTAGACATTTAGGCTTGTGGACACTGAGGCCTTCCACAGTGTGATGTCGGCAGCCATCCCTCGTTACGCAGTCCCCAGCAGCCACTATTTTTCACTGTGTGCCATGTCCGCCTTATACAAGCATATGTCCCGTAACATCACCCATGCCCTGACCAACACAGTTACTGGGAAGGTCCACTTAACCACTGACACATGGACAAGTGCTTTCGGCCAGGGACGCTACATTTCCCTGACGGCACACTGCGTGAACGTTGTGGATGCCGGGAGTGTGTTGTACCCTGTGATGGCACAGGCGCTACCGACGCCAAGGTTTGCCGGCCCTAATTCCATCATGGTTTCTGCCACCACCTACGTTAGTGGCTCCAACCCCTACTTCTCCTCCTCCGCCTCCTCCTCCACTTCCACCTCAGAATTATCCTCTTGCAGCACCAGTCAGCCATCAGTCAGTAGCTGGAAGCAGTGTAGCAATGCAGTGGGGAAGCGGCAACAGGCCCTGCTTAAGCTAATCTGCTTAGGTGACAAACAGCACACTGCTACAGAGCTGTGGCAGGGGATAAGAGACCAGACTGAGCTGTGGCTCTCACCACTCAACCTAGAAACAGGCATGTTGTGTCTCATAATGGCCGTAACTTGGTGGCGGATTTGGAGCTCAGGAAGCTCACACACATCCCATGCCTAGCTCACATCTTCAACTTAGTGGTTCATTGGTTTCTCAAAACCTTTCCCAATTTGCCTGAGCTACTAGTGAAAGTGCGCAACGTGTGCCAATTTCCGCAAGTCATCGACAGCTTCCAACGGTCTGCCGATGCTGCAGCAGCTCTTGAAATTGCCAGCTCACCGACTGTTGTGCGATGTGAGCACGCGCTGGAACTCGACTTTCCACATGTTGGCCAGGCTTTGTGAGCAGTAGAGGGCAGTAGTGGAATACCAGCTGCAACATGGTCGTCGCCTTTCCAGTCCGCTTCTGCTTTTCACAAGCGAGGAGTGGGCATGGATGTCCGACCTCTGTGAGGTTTTAAGAAACTTAGAGGAATCAACACAGATGGTCAGCGTCCCATCCCACTTCTGTGTCTACTCAAACGCTCGCTGCTCACAATTAAGGTCGACGCTTTTCATGTGGAAGAGGTGGAAATGGGGAAGGACATTACACAGGGTGATAGCCGGACCACCCTCAGTTGGACTTCTCAGCGCAAATTGGATGATGATGAGGAGGATAAAAAGGAGCAGGAGGAGCAGGAGACGGTTGCCTCTTCTACAGAGGGTAGTACCCATGCAAGTTTAATTCGATCTGTTCAGCGTGGATGGGCAGAAGAGAAGGAAGAGGATGAGGAGATTGAGAGTCATCCTCCTGATGACAACAGCAAAGTTTTGCCTGTTGGGACTCTGGCACACATGGCTGACTTTATGTTAGGCTGCCTTTCCCGTGACCCATGCGTTTAACGCATTTTGAACAACATCGATTACTGGTTGTTCACCCTTCTCGACCCCCGCTACAAAGAGAACTTCTCATCTCTCTTACCAGAAGGTCCTTGTGGAAAAATTGCTCCCAAAATTTCCAGCTGACAACGCTGGCCGCAGAGTACGTAGTTCCTTGGGCAAACCAGGAGGGGAGATGAGGGGAACACACAGCAGTTCAGACGGAGGTTGGACAACACTCTCCAAAGCCTGGGATAGTTTCATGACACCCTGCCAGCACCCTCACCCTGATGCGCGACCTAGTGTCACAAGGAGGGAAATTTTTGGAAAATGGTGAAGGAGTACGTAGCAGATCGTGTCAGCGTCCTCAATTATTTCTTGGTGCCTTACAACTACTGCTTGTGCAAGCTGGGCACGTGGCACGAACTGGCACTCTACGCCTTGGGGGTGCTGGCCTGCCCTGCCACCAGCGTTTTGTCAGAGCGGGTATTTAGTGCTTCTGGGGGCATAATAACCGATAAGCGCATCCGCCTGTCAACTGAAAATGCTGACAGGTAGACTCTTATAAAAATGAACAAGGCCTGGATTGCCCCTGACTTCTCTATTACACTAGAGGAAAGCGGCTGAACATAAAAGCACTTTAAATGTGTTTTTTTATATTGTACTGAATACACTGTATTCCCATGTACCCCTTCCACCACAAAAAAGGGTATATGGTTCAATCTTCCTTTTCTCGTCCTCCTCCTCTTTCATCAAATCAGCATGTTTATTAGTCTGCCCTCGCTCATAATGTTGTAGAGGGTCAGCTCATCTGCAGGCCCTCGCACATAATGTTTTAGAGTGTCAGCTCACTAGCAGACCTTCACCTACAATCTTTTAGATGGTCAGCTCACCTGCAGGCCCTCACATATAATATTTTTGAGGGTCAGCTCACCAGCAGGTCCTTAACCATAATGTTTTACCGGGTCAGCTCACCAGCAGGCCCTCACCTAAAATCTTTTAGAGGGTCATCTCACCAGCATGCTCTCGCATATAATGTTTTTGAGAGTCAGCTCACCAGCAGGCCCTCAACCATAATGTTTTACAGGGTCAGCTCACCTGCAGGCCCTTGCATATAATGTTTTTGAGGGTCAGCTCACCAGCAGGCCCTCAACCATAATGTTTTACAGGATCAGCTCACCAGCAGGCCCTCACCTAAAATCTTTTAGAAGGTCACCTCACCAGCAGGCCTTTGCATATAATTTTTTTGAGGGTCAGCTTACCAGCAGGCCTCAACCATAATATTTTACAGGGTCAGCTCACCAGCAGCTCCTCGCTCCAATTATTTCAATGGTCAGCTCAGCAGCAGGCACTCGCATATAATTTTTTCGATGCTCAGATTGGCAGCAGGCACTCGCCCCTAATGTTTTAGAGAGTCAGCTCTGCAGAAGACCCTCACTCCTAATGTTTTAGATGGTCAACTCAGCAGCAGGCCCTTGCTCCTAATGTTTTTGAGTCACCATCAGGCCATCAATCATATTTTTTTAAGGGTGTATGATGCCCTCCTTTATGTGTAATAAAGGGTGTATTGAAGTGCTGGTTCCTTGTTATTTTTGGAAGCCCTTTTACTTAGTGCAGTGTCCCACTAGCTTACGTGGGCACTGCAAAAGCTTGTTTTTGTCATCTGTAATATCATGCTGTATTGTATTATTATGTGAATTCCCTGTTACCAGGCTGTTAGGTGCACTACATACATTCCACCACTAGATGGGGGTAGCACCACAGTATATATTGGACAGTTCAGGCCTAGTTAGGGGAGTTGGAAAGATGTAGTGGTTTAGTTCAGAGCGTGGAGGAGGTAGGAGAGGTTTCCTCTTCTCTCAGCTCTCTCTTGGGCTCCACAGCCTAGAGGGGCCATCTTGGATCTCAGTGTCAAGCCAGTAAGATAGGCAGAGGGAAAATCTATATTCTACCATTCACTCTTCAGGAGTAGCAAGTGCATTTTGGTCAAGCTTATTGTTGGATAAAGACAAAGGAAGGACAAAGCCATTATTCTGGGCTCTAGGTGCCTTTGTATCTAGGTGAAGGACTTATTAGCTTCTGGCAGCCTCACCGTCATTCTAAGGACAGATAAGGTTTCTGTTTCATCACTTGTGTGTAGAAAACCAAGACTTGAACTACTTCAACTGAGACTGAAGCAAGACAAAGAGCTGAATATCAGTGAGTATATAACTGACTACCCTAGCCTGACACATTACTACAAGTACAGCCTGTTACTGGTATTCATCACACCCAACTTGCATGTGTATCAGAGACTGCTTTATTACTGGATGCAAACTGTTATCAAGAACCTGGTTATAGTAAAGTTCTCAGTTGGATTTAAACCTGCCTCATTCTTCTAACTTCATACTACTACCACTGTCAACATTTTGCACCATCAAGGTGCTGACATTGCGGCACTACCAGTCAGGGGTCCAGCCGCACAAGCATTCAGAAACCCAATTACCATCAAGGTCACCTCAATCACCACCTGGCCAGTGTCCCCTGTAATTGAGTGTGCCCTGGAGAATCCAGTGCTGTTCTCCCCTTCACTGCACTGCTGGCCCAGGGAGGCGTCTGCTAAACCTTGAGTAACGTGCCCCTGCGGACTGGCACGTTAAATTAGTGCATATGCTTTATGAGTGTAGGAGTTCCACTACCAGAACAATTGTACCACAATGTGAATGAGACCCTCTTTTATGTGATATACAGGTTGTATCGGAGTGCCTCTTCCTTGTAATTTTTGGCAGCACTTGCACTTTATATACAAGTAAATATACAGGAAAGAATGTTTCCTAACAACAATTTTTCCTCTAAAATCGTTTTTATCTTCGGTTTTGTGCGTATTAGTGTCAGTCTGTAAAAGTGCCGTACTACTCAGACAACATCATTCCCAGCAGCGACCTGGGAGTCCAAGATGCATCCAGGCATCCTCCCCATGCTGTTCCTGAACCATTTCGGTGGTGTTTCCATCAATTTCTGACCTTTTCCTATGAATCAGACACCCTCCCCTCTTCAGAGCACGGGGTGCCTGGTTTAATGCTCAGGTTCTCCCATTATTATTTATTATTAAAGCGTCATTCATTCCATATGGCTGTACATATGAAAAGGGGTATACATACTTAATACAGATAATAAAGCATAAACAAGACGAGTTACAAACTGGTACAGAAGGAGAGAGGGCCCTGCCCATGAGGGCTTACAATCTACATAATGACTTCCGATGTGCTTGGGTGTTCAACCTGAGCACCCGAACACCCAAGCACTTTGGCGCTCGATCAACATTAGTCCCAAAGTCCAAACAAAAATTAAGGTTTTCCAGGACGACAATATGAATGACTTTCCCTTAGAATAGGCCATCAATATCAGATTGGTGGAGGTCCACCTCCTCAGGGGTGGGATACAAATTTTTAATAACAGGTTCCCTACTTAACGGTGGACACGGGGCATCATGACACATGTTTAGATATACTGTACATACACCATATATATGCAACGCACATACACATAAATACACCATATACAGTTGCAAGAAAAAGTATGTGAACCCTTTGGAATGATATGGATTTCTGCACAAATTGGTCATAAAATGTGATCTGATCTTCATCTAAGTCACAACAATAGACAATCACAGTCTGCTTAACCGCTTGCCGCAACTGTAACGCCGAAAGGCGTCATCGCGGCGGCTCTCCCAGGCTACGCTAACGCCGATTGGCGTCATCTCGCGTGAGCCGAGATTTCCTGTGAACGCGCGCACACAGGCGCGCGCGCTCACAGGAACGGAAGGTAAGCGAGTGGATCTCCAGCCTGCCAGCGGCGATCGCTCGCTGGCAGGCTGGAGATCCGAATTTTTTAACCCCTAACAGGTATATTAGACGCTGTTTTCATAACAGCGTCTAATATACCTCCTACCTGGTCCTCTGGTGGTCCCTTTTGTTAGGATCGACCACCAGAGGACTCAGGTAGGTCAGTACAGTCGCACCAAACACTACACTACACCCCCCCCCCCCGTCACTTATTAACCCCTTATAAACCCCTGATCACCCCATATAAACTCCCTGATCACCCCCCTGTCATTGATCACCGCCCTGTCATTGATCACCCCCCCTGTCAGGCTCCGTTCAGACGTCCGTATGATTTTTACGGATCCACGGATACATGGATCGGATCCGCAAAAAGCATACGGACGTCTGAATGGAGCCTTACAGGGGGGTGATCAATGACAGGCGGGTGATCACCCATATACACTCCCTGATCACCCCCTGTCATTGATCACTTCCCTGTAAGGCTCCATTCAGACGTCCGCATGATTTTTACGGATACATGGATCGGATCCGCAAAACACATGCGGACGTCTGAATGGAGCCTTACAGGGGGTGATCAATGACAGGCGGGTGATCACCCATATACACTCCCTGATCACCCCCCTGTCATTGATAACCCCCCTGTAAGGCTCCATTCAGACGTCCGCATGCGTTTTGTGGATCCGATCCATGGATCCGTAAAAAATCATGCGGATGTCTGAATGGAGCCTTACAGGGGGGGTGATCAGTGACAGGGGGGTGATCACCCTGATTACCCTGATCACCCCCTGTCATTGATAACCCCCCTGTAAGGCTCCATTCAGACGTCCGCATGCGTTTTGTGGATCCGATCCATGTATCCATGGATCCGTAAAAAATCATGCGGATGTCTGAATGGAGCCTTACAGGGGGGGTGATCAGTGACAGGGGGGTGATCACCCTGATTACCCTGATCACCCCCTGTCATTGATAACCCCCCTGTAAGGCTCCATTCAGACGTCCGCATGCGTTCTGTGGATCCGATACATGTATCCATGGATCCGTAAAAAATCATGCGGATGTCTGAATGGAGCTTTACAGGGGGGGTGATCAGTGACAGGGGGGTGATCACCCTGATTACCCTGATCACCCCCTGTCATTGATAACCCCCCTGTAAGGCTCCATTCAGACGTCCGCATGCGTTCTGTGGATCCGATACATGTATCCATGGATCCGTAAAAAATCATGCGGATGTCTGAATGGAGCCTTACAGGGGGGGTGATCAGTGACAGGGGGGTGATCACCCTGATTACCCTGATCACCCCCTGTCATTGATAACCCCCCTGTAAGGCTCCATTCAGACGTCCGCATGCGTTTTGTGGATCCGATCCATGGATCCGTAAAAAATCATGCGGATGTCTGAATGGAGCCTTACAGGGGGGGTGATCAGTGACAGGGGGGTGATCACCCTGATTACCCTGATCACCCCCTGTCATTGATAACCCCCCTGTAAGGCTCCATTCAGACGTCCGCATGCGTTTTGTGGATCCGATCCATGGATCCGTAAAAAATCATGCGGATGTCTGAATGGAGCCTTACAGGGGGGGTGATCAGTGACAGGGGGGTGATCACCCTGATTACCCTGATCACCCCCTGTCATTGATAACCCCCCTGTAAGGCTCCATTCAGACGTCCGCATGCGTTTTGTGGATCCGATCCATGGATCCGTAAAAAATCATGCGGATGTCTGAATGGAGCCTTACAGGGGGGGTGATCAGTGACAGGGGGGTGATCACCCTGATTACCCTGATCACCCCCTGTCATTGATAACCCCCCTGTAAGGCTCCATTCAGACGTCCGCATGCGTTCTGTGGATCCGATACATGTATCCATGGATCCGTAAAAAATCATGCGGATGTCTGAATGGAGCTTTACAGGGGGGGTGATCAGTGACAGGGGGGTGATCACCCTGATTACCCTGATCACCCCCTGTCATTGATAACCCCCTTGTAAGGCTCCATTCAGACGTCCGCATGCGTTCTGTGGATCCGATACATGTATCCATGGATCCGTAAAAAATCATGCGGATGTCTGAATGGAGCTTTACAGGGGGGGTGATCAGTGACAGGGGGGTGATCACCCTGATTACCCTGATCACCCCCTGTCATTGATAACCCCCCTGTAAGGCTCCATTCAGACGTCCGCATGCGTTCTGTGGATCCGATACATGTATCCATGGATCCGTAAAAAATCATGCGGATGTCTAAATGGAGCCTTACAGGGGGGGTGATCAGTGACAGGGGGGTGATCACCCTGATTACCCTGATCACCCCCTGTCATTGATAACCCCCCTGTAAGGCTCCATTCAGACGTCCGCATGCGTTCTGTGGATCCGATACATGTATCCATGGATCCGTAAAAAATCATGCGGATGTCTGAATGGAGCTTTACAGGGGGGGTGATCAGTGACAGGGGGGTGATCACCCTGATTACCCTGATCACCCCCTGTCATTGATAACCCCCCTGTAAGGCTCCATTCAGACGTCCGCATGCGTTCTGTGGATCCGATACATGTATCCATGGATCCGTAAAAAATCATGCGGATGTCTGAATGGAGCCTTACAGGGGGGGTGATCAGTGACAGGGGGGTGATCACCCTGATTACCCTGATCACCCCCTGTCATTGATAACCCCCCTGTAAGGCTCCATTCAGACGTCCGCATGCGTTCTGTGGATCCGATACATGTATCCATGGATCCGTAAAAAATCATGCGGATGTCTGAATGGAGCCTTACAGGGGGGGTGATCAGTGACAGGGGGGTGATCAGGGAGTCTATATGGGTGATCACCCCCTGTCATTGATCACCCCCCTGTCATTGATCACCCCCCCCCCCCCCGCCCTGGTAAGGCTCCATTCAGACATTTTTTTTGGCACAAGTTAGCGGAATTTTTTGTTTGTTTTTGTTTTTTCTTACAAAGTCTCATATTCCACTAACTTGTGTCAAAAAATAAAATCTCACATGGACGCACCATACCCCTCACGGAATCCAAATGCGTAAACATTTTTAGACATTTATATTCCAGACTTCTTCTCACGCATTAGGGCCCCTAAAAAGCCAGGGCAGTATAAATACCCCACATGTGACCCCATTTCGGAAAGAAGACACCCCAAGGTATTCCGTGAGGGGCATATTGAGTCCATGAAAGATTGAAATTTTTGTCCTAAGTTAGCGGAAAGTGAGACTTTGTGAGGAAAAAAACAAAAAAAAAATCAATATCCGCTAACTTATGCAAAAAAAAAAAATTCTAGGAACTCGCCAGGCCCCTCATTGAATACCTTGGGGTGTCTTCTTTCCAAAGTGGGGTCACATGTGGGGTATTTATACTGCCCTGGCTTTTTAGGGGCCCGAAAGTGTGAGAAGAAGTCTGGGATCCAAATGTCTAAAAATGCCCTCCTAAAAGGAATTTGGGCCCCTTTGCGCATCTAGGCTGCAAAAAAGTGTCACACATCTGGTATCGCCGTACTCAGGAGAAGTTGGGGAATGTGTTTTGGGGTGTCATTTTACATATACCCATGCTGGGTGAGAAAAATATCTTGGTCAAATGCCAACTTTGTATAAAAAAATGGGAAAAGTTGTCTTTTGCCAAGATATTTCTCTCACCCAGCATGGGTATATGTAAAATGACACCCCAAAACACATTCCCCAACTTCTCCTGAGTACGGCGATACCACATGTGTGACACTTTTTTGCTGCCAAGGTGGGCAAAGGGGCACATATTCCAAAGTGCACCTTTCGGATTTCACCGGCCATTTTTTACACATTTTGATTGCAAAGTACTTCTCACACATTTGGGCCCCTAAATTGCCAGGGCAGTATAACTACGCCACAAGTGACCCCATTTTGGAAAGAAGACACCCCAAGGTATTCCGTGAGGGGCATGGCGAGTTCCTAGAATTTTTTATTTTTTGTCACAAGTTAGCGGAAAATGATGATTTTTTATTTTTTATCTTTTTTCCTTACAAAGTCTCATATTCCACTAACTTGCGACAAAAAATAAAAAATTCTAGGAACTCGCCATGCCCCTCACGGAATACCTTGGGGTGTCTTCTTTCCAAAATGGGGTCACTTGTGGCGTAGTTATACTGCCCTGGCAATTTAGGGGCCCAAATGTGTGAGAAGTACCTTGCAATCAAAATGTGTAAAAAATGGCCTGCAAAATCTGAAAGGTGCACTTTGGAATATGTGCCCCTTTGCCCACCTTGGCAGCAAAAAAGTGTGACACATCTGGTATCGCCGTACTCAGGAGAAGTTGGGGAATGTGTTTTGGGGTGTCATTTTACATATACCCATGCTGGGTGACAAAAATATCTTGGTCAAATGCCAACTTTGTATAAAAAAATGGGAAAAGTTGTCTTTTGCCAAGATATTTCTCTCACCCAGCATGGGTATATGTAAAATGATACCCCAAAACACATTCCCCAACTTCTCCTGAGTACGGCGATACCAGATGTGTGACACTTTTTTGATGCCAAGGTGGGCAAAGGGGCACATATTCCAAAGTGCACCTTTCGGATTTCACCGGCCATTTTTTACACATTTTGATTGCAAAGTACTTCTCACACATTTGGGCCCCTAAATTGCCAGGGCAGTATAACTACGCCACAAGTGACCCCATTTTGGAAAGAAGACACCCCAAGGTATTCCGTGAGGGGCATGGCGAGTTCCTAGAATTTTTTATTTTTTGTCGCAAGTTAGTGGAATATGAGACTTTGTAAGGAAAAAAGATAAAAAATAAAAAATCATCATTTTCCGCTAACTTGTGACAAAAAATAAAAAATTCTAGGAACTCGCCATGCCCCTCACGGAATACCTTGGGGTGTCTTCTTTCCAAAATGGGGTCACTTGTGGCGTAGTTATACTGCCCTGGCAATTTAGGGGCCCAAATGTGTGAGAAGTACCTTGCAATCAAAATGTGTAAAAAATGGCCTGCAAAATCTGAAAGGTGCACTTTGGAATATGTGCCCCTTTGCCCACCTTGGCAGCAAAAAAGTGTCACACATGTGGTATCGCCGTACTCAGGAGAAGTTGGGGAATGTGTTTTGGGGTGTCATTTTACATATACCCATGCTGGGTGAGAGAAATATCTTGGCAAAAGACAACTTTTCCCATTTTTTTATACAAAGTTGGCATTTGACCAAGATATTTTTCTCACCCAGCATGGGTATATGTAAAATGACACCCCAAAACACATTCCCCAACTTCTCCTGAGTACGGCGATACCAGATGTGTCACACTTTTTTGCAGCCAAGGTGGGCAAAGGGGCACATATTCCAAAGTGCACCTTTTGGATTTCACCGGTCATTTTTTACACATTTTGATTGCAAAGTTCTTCTCACACATTTGGGCCCCTAAATTGCCAGGGCAGTATAACTACCCCACAAGTGACCCCATTTTGGAAAGAAGACACCCCAAGGTATTCCGTGAGGGGCATGGCAAGTTTTTAGAATTTTTTATTTTTTGTCGCAAGTTAGTGGAATATGAGACTTTGTAAGAAAAAAAAAAAAAAAATCATCATCATTTTCCGCTAACTTGTGACAAAAAATAAAAAGTTCTATGAACTCACTATGCCCATCAGCGAATACCTTAGGGTGTCTACTTTCCGAAATGGGGTCATTTGTGGGGGTTTTCTACTGTTTGGGCATTGTAGAACCTCAGGAAACATGACAGGTGCTCAGAAAGTCAGAGCCGTTTCAAAAAGCGGAAATTCACATTTTTGTACCATAGTTTGCAAATGCTATAACTTTTACCCAAACCATTTTTTTTTTGCCCAAACATTTTTTTTTTATCAAAGACATGTAGAACAATAAATTTGGCGAAAAATGTATATATGGATGTCGTTTTTTTTGCAAAATTTTACAGCTGAAAGTGAAAAATGTCATTTTTTTGCAAAAAAAATCGTTAAATTTCGATTAATAACAAAAAAAGTAAAAATGTCAGCGGCAATAAAATACCACCAAATGAAAGCTCCATTAGTGAGAAGAAAAGGAGGTAAAATTCATTTGGGTGGTAAGTTGCATGACCGAGCAATAAACCGCTAAAGTTGTGGAGTGCCGATTTGTAAAAAAGGGCCTGGTCACTAGGGGGGTATAAACCTGTGGTCCTTAAGTGGTTAAACTAATAACACACAAAGAATTAAATTAATTAAAATGTTACCATGTTTTTATTGAACACACCATGTAAACATTCACAGTGCAGGTGGAAAAAGCAGGTGGTTGAATGGACTGTAGTACTCGAGCAAGTACTATGTAACATTACCTGTTCACCAGCACCAGGTCCATACATATTGTCTTATCTGTCCCTGGTACTGCACCTCCATCCCAGGAGAGCACCTGGGCCCCTTCTGTCAGCTGAATGGTGGGGGTGCTTGCGAGACCCCCAGCAATCTGATATCTGCTATTGATGGTCTATCCTAAGACCAATATAAAAGTCCTGGAAACTCACTTTTAATAAGAACATGAAGTGGTTCACTAGTCCCTGCATTATGTAGTTAACTGAGTCTGTAATTTACCATGTACATGACCACAATCAATAGGGAACTCAGTGAAGACCAAAACGGCAATTACAATGTCGTATCTGAAAATTCCATACATAAAGGTCTTTTATATTTCTGACATTTCAAGCGGCTCCTATTCTTTGTAGGTTAAGGGAAAGTAATTAAATCTCTAGTAACCTCTCACTGCAGTCATAACTGCATTTCATATGTGTCACACCTGTAAAATATGTTGAAAACGCCTTATCCACACAAACCCTGTTCATATTAAAGCCAGTGTGACAAGGTAGGTGGAATTGCTCTATCTGTTTTGGAGCTGACATTCTGTCCGTTGACATTTGGTCTTCACCTTTCAATCAATTATTTCCTGTGTTCCTGTGTATGTACATTTTGAGAAGCCCTGTGGTGTTTGATGAGCTAGTTGGATCATGATCAGAGGCTTTGATGCAGAAGTTATGACATATAATATCATGCATTGATGTATCTGAGGATGTCATACTGGAGGGTATATTCTCCAATCCATCATATAACATTTTTAAGTCATTAAAAAATGGTTCTCAGGTTCTTTAAAATTCTTAGCTAGGATAGGCCATCAATATAAGATAGGTCAAGGATTGACTCTCAGCATGCCTGCTGATCGACTGTTTGAAGGGGCAGCAGAGATCTAGCAAGTTTTGCGCCCCCTAATTGCTTGCACTTTTCCATACAGCTCTGCTCTGAACTTTAGTCCCATTCACATGAATGCGATGAAGTTGTAATACCAGGTACAGCCATAACTAAAAGTATGAAGCTGTGATGTACGGAACCAAATTCATGCAGTGGGCCCTGGAGGAGCCAGTCCAGAGTATGGGAGTGGTAGTGGCCCGGAGTTGTGTCACGGTGCTCTCCCTCACGCTGTTGCTCCCTTGAGATCGGTGCAGTGGATATGTAGTAGTGAAGGATTAGGCCAGAATAAAACATAACAAAGTATTTTTTTGAAGGTAGAACTTCAAATACATTCGACAGCAGCAATTTCCAAATTAAGTTCTGTGGCAACAAAAAGGATATGGAGGCAGGTTTGATGGTTGCAGTTTAGTACTCTGTAGTGGAATTCTGGGGATTGGTGTCTTAGCTGTAGTCCCTCACCTCACAGAAGTGTCTGCTGATGCTGATTGTAGCAGTTCACTCTGCTGTCTAGCTTCTCAAGGATTCACTTGAGGTAGAATAATAAATTGATCTCTCTGGAGCATTATTTCCAGAAGCAGGAGCTCTGACTTGTGCTTTGTCTCCACACTAAGTCCTCACAGGCACTCCCCCTCCTGGCAGAAAGCAGAACCAGACCCCTCCTACCAAGAGGGAAGGGACAGGGTGGATCGCCCTGTTCCTTGTGAAATCTTGCCATCCTTTCCTTACTGGGGGATGTATGGAGAATTGTGAGTAATGCCAAGCCCCCCATTCCTCCTCAATGCCTGACCCCCATTTCAGTGGTCCTGGGAGGGCACAGAATTATGGCCCTAGTGATCAGGTATTTATCACCTATAACGTGAATAGGTGACAAATGTCCTGTATGAGCTTTTATTGTACACTGTATGTATAGCCTTATTAATTTTGTGGGGAGTGCACCTCTGTCAAACAATGCCCAACTCAACATAGTACATTCAACAGATCCTGTACAATTTAACAGAAAAAGAAAACTCTGCATGCATCCACGTGAAATTAGAGCCTCAGGAAGGCGTTGTAGGAAAAATCCAGCCATGTACAAGAGGCTACAGAACATGAATATGTAAGTCACATTGTGCAATGCCTTAATTTTGGCCCAGCACGCTCCTTTGATCTATCTGGTTATAATTAGAGGAGAATACTGTGATATTCCTAGTAATTTTATCAGTATGTAGGCTGAGACCCAAGAGACGTCTGTCTCCTAACTATACATATACAATGTTGATGCAGAGACTGCTACGAATGAGGTCGGCCTCAAATGACAGGCACACCATTGGATAGAAACAGTAAGGACCTCATGATTACTGGAAACAGTCAATTACAATCTAGATCTATGCAAATGCATCTAATATTGTGTATGCATCATGAGAATGGGTAGAGTTTGGGCAGTCTTTTAATACTTTACTTACCACCTACATTTCTTATAACTCGAATTGTAACGGCTAGCTTCACTCGTTATATAAAACTACAAATTATCTGCCACGTTCAACATATAATACAATTCCCCTCAATGCACAGGTTCCATAAAGTAGTAGCCATTATTTATCTCTTCGGCAGAGAGGTGCCTCAATGACCACCAAAATGCTGGTTGTACCCATGGACAATGAGCATCATATACTTGTTTATCTACCTTCTAGGATCTGCCATTCAGGAAGGCTACCTTAGGCTGTTTCATTGACTTTTTTTGTAATCACTGTTCCAGTGAAATGTACTGTATGCTCACATTCCCGCTGAACTAATAAGATCAAAGTCTATGGTAGCCCAGGAGAGCAAAGGATACCCAAATGAACAGCCAACATTATTATAGTTCATGTCTCCATGCTATGAACAATGAAGAACAAAAAACATATACTGTACAATGTAAAGTAGAAATAGACTTGCCTTAAGGTCAATGACAGTATGTAAGTATAAGACTCTTTTTGAAATACAAGGTGGTTAAAAAATGATGATACAAAATTCTAGCCTTGATTCATTACTGATAGAACATAACAATTTTATTAACATAAAACACGCTATCTGTTCACGTTTTATCTATACACTACAAATGTTCCATGTGAGATACATTGGTGACAGGGCAGGTGTCTAAGCGGTAATCCAGTGGTACACCAGCATATCCTCAGATATGGACTTTTTCAGTGATGCATTGACTCAGGTCATTCATATCCTGTGACTGGGCAGATTTTATTATTTATTTTATGCACTTATATAGCACTACTATATACTGCAGCGCTTTACAGACATTAGCATCCAACTGTCCCCAATGGGGCACACAATCTAAGCGCCCTATCACTATGTCTTTTGGAGTGTGGGAGGAAACCGGAGTACCCGGAGAAAACCCACACAAACACGAGGAGAACATACAAACTCCATGCAGATGTTGTCATTGGTCGGAGTCAAACCTAGGACCCCAGCGCTGCAAGGTACTAGTGCTAACCACTGAGCCACCGTGCTGCCAACGGTGCACTGTGTTCTTGATGTAGCCCCACAGAAAGAAGTCCCAGGTCTTTAGATCTAGCACAACATTGGTGAATCATTTACTTTCGGTTACAGTTTCATTCAGGTGACGGCAAGCATCCAACTGGAAATTAGAAGAACACCATCTTGCTGATAGAGTAGGTTTGCCAGATCTTCCTCTATCTGTGGCAGAACAGAAGCCATTCCCTTAACATTTCCAGGTAGGGATGGCCAGTGACAGATTCCTCAGCAACAAAGTAGGGGCAGTAGAACATGTTTACTTTGGGAGCATTCCTCATGTTCTTGATAAGGGAACAAGGGTTTTCTGAGCCCCAGATTCAAATTTTGTGATGATAGACCTTCCCACTGAGGCGAAAGGTAGCCTCATTGCTGAACACCAGTGTGTCAGTGAATCAGCACTTCAACTCAATTCAAAAGTCACTGCATTCCAGTTTGTTGTCCAATTTCAGCTCCTGAAGAATTTGTAATCTATAAGTCTTACAATGCAGAAGTTTTTTGTAAGATACACCATACTGTGTGACTTGTGAAAACATAAGTGTATGGGGGGAAGTCATACCTTACAGCAGGTTTACTTTTATCCCCAAGTGGTATGCATACCTTCCCACTCTGTGATGTAAATTAAAGAAGGTGAAACCTACTTTAGTTTTACTTTACTAATAGTTGCATCCTCAGTTATTTCCATGGCTATATCTCTGTCACGACCATGTTTATGGCCGTGACTCCTTGGGAGCCGCATTCAGTTGCCCGCGGTTTGGTTTGTGGTGTCAACCGCAGCTGGGGGCACTTTGCTGTCTGCCTCAGGTGCGGTTGCCGCGGACAACAGGTATCTGTGCGGTTGCCTTGGAGTTGTGTGCGTGTATGTATGCACTTTTGTATGTCTGGTGTGCACTCTGTTTTATGTTTGGTATGCACTGACATCTTCCCTTCACTGTGGTTGCCCGCGGCAACGTTTGGTTGGATGTGTACATGTGGTGGCAGTGTCCCGGCCTTCGGGCTGACTCCCAGGACATGGTTGCCACCCATGTCGTTGCCTGCGGCAACAGCCACAGTGTGTTCTTGGGTTGGACACTTCCCCTTTAAGTGGTGTTTTCCCTTCTCTGGTATTGGAAGGGTTAACTCCCTTTCTGTGTGTGTGAGACACTGGGTGTGTCTGACTGTTGGGTGTGGCTTCTTGGCCCTATAAAGCCTCAGTTGAAGGCAGTAGTCAGAGAGGGTGCTTCAGCCATGCTTGCTGGAGACATCCTCCTGGTTTTTGACCAACTGCCAGTGGGGGCCACCCTTCTGGTCATAAAATAATGTCGTTTGGTGTTTAGAAGATGTGTTTGTCTTTATGCTTCTTTATTGCACCTTATGGTCCTGGGTTCCTGTGTGATGTGTGTTGTGTGCTGTGTCCTTTTGTTTGTGGATAGCAGTACTTTCACATGGGTTCCAGGCTTTGTGTCTGTGGCAGGTGAGTGTTATGTTTGTGGCAAGTACCTGCCATTGCCATAAGTTGTATTTGTTCTCCCTTCCTTGCAGCTTGGCCAGTGAGACTGAGTATGAGCCCTCCTACCTTAAGGGTCGGCTCATACAGCTAGGAGTCAGGGTCAGATTAGGGATGCGATTAGGTGGTGACCTGCTCCCTAATTCTGCCGTCCTGGTCGAGCAGCGACCATCTTCCGCCATCGCACGGCTGAGGGTTTTCCCCATCCTCAGCCGTGACAATCTCACTCTCGCAAAGTACCACACAATCTGCGCAGTCTCCAACAGGAGCTTGAGGTTGGGTTATCTTTGTCCGTATAACCTTTTTATATACACACACACACACACACAACTCAGTTGCGATACGCCCTTCCTCACAACACCCAGTATTGTGCATAGTTTCTCACACAGGATTACTTTCGGGAGTCAGGCTGGATGGTCTTTGTCATTGGCCTACTAAACAGGCCTTAGCTGCTAGCAGGATACACATCATACAGTATGCTTCTTCTTTCTACCCCTCAGCTCTGGATTCCACTCCTCTGATGTTCTCCACTGCATCTTTTCCCATTTTAGGCCCTAAGATGGTGCCCCTTTATGGCTAGTGACACTCACTTCTACTGCTAATCAGGTACAAACAGTAAGCATCTTCAACTCTTGAGACTGACTTGCACTTCTAGTCATCCTCTCCCAGTCATGTGTGCTCACTACAGCTTAAGGACCTGAATAAATTGAGGTACAATTTGCTAAAGGTCCTATCCACACTAGAACACATTTATATAACAGTGCAGTGTATAGAAAATGTGATTCCCAGTGTGGGATGTGCAATGTCTATCGCATTCTGCCCCCCTCCCCCAAGGAGTGATAGCCTTATGTAGGCTACCGGTGACATTTTCCATCCTTTGACACCTGCATACAGGCCATCTTACCCTGCTGGTGTAGTACATTGGTCCCAAGATACAATATTTTCAACTCCTGGGCCATCTTAAGTTGAAACTCAAGCTCAAACTCACATCCAACCAATGGATAGTGACCATGTATCTGATTCTCTGTGGTATGATGATATTTTTCAGGTATGCTCTGTACAGTGCAGGGCCCAGAAGAAGATCTTGTCCTCTTCATAGAATAGGGTATGCAAATGAGCTCTTAACAAGCTCTGCCTGTAATGTCACCAGATGTAAGACAGCTATCCAATAAGTCAATTTAAAAGTCCTTTATATATGACTTGGATAATAATTAAGCCAGCATCTCATCTGCAGAAAGCTGTTTTGGGGTGATTGTCCCTCATCATTACAGAGCAGAGAGTACTGGCTTAACTGCGTGAGAGGCCTAGGTCAGGAATTGGGGAATACATTATCTCCTTATGGACAGCGCCTTAAATGTTGTGAGGAGTCTTATAGGCCAGGCAACGCTTTCTGCTCTGCACTGATGAGGGGCAATCACTTTGAAACAGATGAGATGCTGGCTTAATTATTATCCAAATCATGTCTCAAGGCCTTTTAAAACATCCAACATTGACTTATAGGACAGCTACCTTACATCTGGTAGCATTAGAGGAAGAGCTTGCTAAAAGCTTAATTGCATACATTCTTCCCAGAATTCCAGAGGAGCATTGCCTTTTTCACTCCACCAGCCATTGTATTATCCAAGTCATATATTTGTCATAGAAAGTGATTTACAGCTGTCTTGGGATGACATTTAGAGGCTTTGGAACACATTAGTATATTTTTTTTTCCATAGCGTTATACACTATGGTTTCAACATACAATGGTAAACCTGCAACCAATTAACATTGTGGCTTGAGGGAACACTGTACCTTCGTTTGTGGTACTCCAGCTAGCATTTTAACACTACAAGACCCACACAGAACATAGATAACATATAACATTATATATGGCATATCGTACATGTATACAAGATGCAACTTCCAGTGTGGAGATGCATATCACACATAACATATTAGCGTAATTATGAGAGCTTCAGACTTAGTCCATGGCTTCAACTAGGTTAGGGCAACAGTGTTAGGGCTCATGCACACGGGCATTGCCTGGACGATCTACAGTATACATCTGTGTGGCTGTCGCAGATGGATCCAGACCCATTCAACTTTAATGGGTCCAAGATCTGTCCGCTTCCATGGGGTTCCGTGCCTCCTATACGCACCGCACCATACGGATTGCGGACCCATTCAAGTGAATAGGTCTGCATCCATGATGCGGTGCAAAAAACGGCCGTGCCTGTATATTGCGGACTCGCTGTTTGCTGGCTGCAATACGAGCCAGCCGCACGCGTTCATGCGCATCAGCCATAAAATGGTAACCCATGGCAACAGTACCAAATGGATCCATTTTTTTATTTTTTTAGAAGCACAAGAGCTATTTTGATACTTCTTTCATGTATTTACATGGTTAGGTTTTTTATTACTGACTTCAATGTAAAAAATAATACAGTTCTGAAGATGCCAGGCCCATTAGTTGGTCACTTAGTTGGTAGTGCACAAGTATTCCATGCAGGGTTTGGTTCATCCACCAGACTTTTATTTGGTTGTAAAAAATAACCTGTTTCCTCTTGTTGCTCTAATTGTACGCATATGACAGATTATCAATAAAGTGTATCATTCAATTAACCCGTTAGTGATGGCCAATATAGGCTTTTATGGCTGTCACTAATGGGCCTTAGGCTAGGCCACTGACTTTTTACGGGTGCAGTGGAGCGCAGGGCTCCTGCTCTAAGGGTCCAGATTTGCAGAAGTGCCAATCCAGGCTGTTTTCCATTGAAAAAAAGTATTTTTTCGGTGGAAAAATGTGCAAAAATAAAGTTCTGTCCAATTATTTGGTATAGCCGCATCAGTGACAATCCACACTACACAATAATAGTGCAATTTATCTCTAATGGTGATTGCCCCCAAAAAAATAAAAAATTGCACATTTTTGCTTATTTGCCACAAAAAACAATGTAATAAAAAATGATAAAAAGTGTTTTGTATCCCAAATGATACCAATGTAAACTCTAAGAAGCCTCATTAAAATCAAGCCCTAACAAAGCTCCGTAAAAAGAAAAATAATAAATGTATGATTCTTAGAATGCGGTGATGCAAATTTTTTTTTCTAGAGGTGGCAATGTCACGGCGGGCGTGCACTCAGACTCACAGATAACCCACCAACCAGGCTCTGGGCGAAAGACAGGGGAAGGGTCACCTCCTAGCTAATCCCTGACCTCTTTCCCTGCACTGCTCAGCCCACATGCAGACCTTAAAGGTAGGTCAGATGTGTCCCCGTGCCTGGGCTGACAAAACCCTAAATTCCCTGAGATGGTGAAGAGGGGAAATAGGAGCAGCCTGCTCGCACAGAACCTGGATGGGAGAGATGACACAAAACAACCAAACTTGAATCACACTTATCTTGCTGAGCTGGAACAGACAGACAACCTTCCTTCCTAGCTTCCAAGACCACAATCATTAGTATAATCCGCTCAGAGCACTGGGCTGGTGTGCTATTTAAACTAATGACCCCACCCAGTGCACCTGATGAGAGGCGGATCCAGCACGGCTCCAAAACAAACACTCAACTCGTGCTGCTATCCTGGCCGACCTCCGCAAATCGTCAGAGTGGGGCATGACAGGCATTTATTGTGCAAAAGTAGTAAAACTTTTTTTTTAAATGCTACATATATTTGGTATCACAATAATCATACTGACCTAGAGAGTAAAGTTTTCATGTTATTTGTGCCAAAAAATTAATGCCATAAATTTTATAACATAAAAGCTCACTGGCAGTATTGCTGTCCTAACCCCCAGAAAGAATGTATAAAAGTTAACCAATGTACCCAAAATAGTGCTATGAAAAATTACAACTTGTCCCAGAAACAAATAAGACCTCATACGTCTTCATCGACGTAAGAATTATAAAATGTTAAACTTTTGAAATGCGACGATGAAAAATTGGAAAAAAATTGCTTGGTTACTATTAAGACCCAAAACAGGCTGGTCACTAAGGGGTTAAAAGTGGAACATACTCATTGCCCATTGGACCAATAAACCCTGGCCAATGCTGATTTTAATTTGTTATAACATTAAAACATCTTGTCCAATATTATGTGCTCTGGGGCTACACCGGCCCATATACAGCAATATGTGTTTGGCTACAGTAAAAAGCTGGTTGGGATGGTTGGGGTTCTGTGAGTAATAAGAGCAAGGCCTCTGGGAGGGATAATGGGCGAAGAGCAAAATGCTTGTGAAAAGGTAATTAGAGCTAATTACAAAACCGTCTGTCTCCTGACAATTACTACTTTGGGACAATTTGATTTTACTGGAGATCCTCTTTATCCTGATTGCAGCAGGCAAATGTGTTCATCTTTAAAAGGGGCTAAATTAATCACCTTCAAGGCGATTTTTCATTTTTGTGTTTTTGTTTTTTACTGCCTGCCGTCCAAGAGCCATAACTTTCTTTTATTTTTCTGTTTATATAGCCATATGAGGGCTTGTTTTTTTTGTAGGACAAGTGTTACTTTCTAAAGGTAACCTTTTAATATTGCATGCAATTTCGTGGGAAGCTGGAAAAAAAATATTCCAATTTGGGTGGACTTGGAGAAAAAAATGAATCCCATAGTTTTATCTGTTTTGTTTTTATGGTGTTCCTTATTTAGTAAAACTGACCTTTTACCTTCATTCTCTAGGTCAGAATAATTACAGTGATACCACATTTATGCAGTTTTGTTGTTGTGAGGTTGTCCGACCATATATATTCATAACATATTGTTAGGATAGGTCATCAATATCAGATCGGTGGGGGTCTGACCCCCGGCACCCCAGTCGATCAGCTGTTTGAAGAGGAGACAGAGCTCCATGAGAGTGCTGCTTCCTCCTCATTACATTGCAATCGTCTCGGAAGTGCAGTGTAATACAAGTACTCTCTCCATTCAAGTGCATGGAGTGAGTACTTGTAATTACACTACGCCACAGCTCCACAGGAGACTATGCATAGTGTAAGGACAAGCAAGCGGCACTCGCATTTACCCTTGCCAATCTAATATTGATGACCTATCCTATATCAATCTATAATACTTAAAAAAATGACTTTGGGAAACAAATTACTTTTCCGAGCCCCCTACGGAGGGCTCATTTTTTGCGGGGAGTGATCTGTAGTTTTTATGGATATCATTTTGGGGGGGGGGGGGGTATCACTTATACATATACATACATAGAGACAGACTATGCAGCTTTTATGGGTCCTAGAAAAGAGGTGAACCAGCACTTGGTGGTCTCATCCCCCTTGTTACTGGGAGGCCAACAACTATGCATGTAAAATCCTGTATATATTCCTTCTGTCCTGGGTGTGAAAATCATGGGGCAAATTTTGTCTTTTTGCCCCATAATTTTAATTTTCCTAAGCATCAGCATTGACTGGATCCTCTGCTGCCAGACCGAAGCTAAAACCTGTGCTGGACATAACCTGGTGACAATCTAGCACTAATGAGCCACCAAGGAATCTGTGCCGGAAATTCTCTAAGTGACAACTACTGGTGACCATTAGTGATGAGCAGCATAGGCAATATTAAAATTTGCTATATTTTGCAAATTTTTGGCCACATATTCACCATAAGTTTGCAAATTCATGATTGTAAAAATCAGTAATGTAATATGCGCATATTGCGCACACAATTTCATTACCTATGATATATAATAAACAGGCAATTACACAAAGGCTGTATGCCAAAAGCCAGGTATGTGCTAACCAATAACCTATCCATAAGGCTACTTTAACACTCGTGTTTGGACGGATCCGCACCAATAATGCAAACGCTTGTATCCATTAATAACGGATCCGTTTGCATTATTCATTAAAAAAAGAAGTCTAAGTCAAAACGGATCCGTCTTGACTTACATTGGAAGTCAATGGGGGACGGATCCATTCTCAATTGCACCATATTGTGTCAGTGAAAAACGGATCCGTCCCTATTGACTTACATTGTAAGTCAGGACGGATTCGTTTGGCTCCGCATAGTCAGCTGCAAGCTGCATTTTAGTGACCGTCTAAAAAACTCAACGGCAACCAAACACAGCCAAATTGATGCATCCTGAACGGATCCTTATCCAATCAGAATGCATTGGGGCTTAACTGATCCGTTTTGGGCCGCTTGTGAGAGCCCTGAATCGGATCTCACAAGTGGACCCAGAAACGCCAGTGTGAAAGTAGCTTAAGACAGGTACAGTCAGTATACCTTACAATGGCAGCCTTGTGCACTATGAGACATTCAAAGCCAGCTCTCATCTGACTGAGAGCCAGTAAGCCTCAAAGTTGCTTGATTAAAGTTGGATGGCTTGGGCACCTAGATCATTATCATTAGGGTGACAAAAATTGTAATTTTAATTTTTTTTTTATGCCAGCTAGCTCTTCTCTCACTGCTTAGGAGGGCTGCATAAACAATTTCAGTTTTCTAATTGTCCTAATTAGAGGTGGGACAACGAATCCGACGAATCCCTTGAATCTTGTTGGATTCGAGGGATTCGTGGACTCGAATCCCGACCTCATTTACTAAATTCGAATCCAACTAATCCATGACAGCGGGGACCGGTGCAGTCCCTGTATTCTAATGTACCGGCCCTGCTCACTGTAGTATAATCTTATGATCTAACCTGCATTGTTAAGATATAATAATCCATCTGTATTAGGCCTCTTTCACACTACCACGGTGATAGGCCATGTGATTGGACCATGTGATCTGACGTCACCACAGGTCCTTCAGCCGGCATCTCATGATTAAAGAAGTTATGAAGAGACCGGCAGCTACGCGAACAAGAGGAGAAGGTGATTTAATTTTATTTATTTTTTTAACCCTCAATTGGCCACCTACTAAGCATTCTGTATTAAAGAATGCTATTATTTTCCCTTATAACCATGTTATAAGGGAAAATAATAACATCTACTCAGCACCGATCCCAAACCTGAACTCCATTGAAGAAGTTCATGTCTGGGTACCACAGTCAGTTTTTTATCACGCGCGTGCAAAACACATTGCACCCGCGCGATAAAAACTGAACATCGGAACGCAATCGCAGTCAAAACTGACTGCAATTGCGTACCTACTCACGCGGGTTTGCCGCAATACCCCGGGACGCATCCGAACCTAATCCAGACACGCCCGTGTGAACTCAGCCTAAGTTTTTTTTTTTATTCAGGTACAATACTGGATCATGATGGGGGGGGGGGCTACTGGAACATGATAAGGGGGGGCTACTGGAACATGATAAGGGGGAGCTACTGGCACATAAGGATGACTACTGGCACATGATGGGGGGGCTACTGGCACATGATGGGGGGCTACTGGCACATGATAAGGGGGGCTACTGGCACATAAGGGGGGCTGCTGGCACATGGGGGGGCTATTGGCATATGATAAGGGGGCTACTGGCACATAAGGGGGGGCTACTGGCACATAAGGGGGCTACTGGAACATAAAGGGGGGCTACTGACCCATGATAAGGGGGGCTACTGGCACATAAGGGGGGCTGCTGGCACATGGGGGGCTATTGGCACTTGATAAGGGGTGGCTACTGGCACATAAGGGGGGCTACTGGCACATGATGGGGGGCTACTGGAACATGATAAGGAGGGACTACTGGCATATAAGGGGGGCTACTGGCACATGATATGGGGGCTATTGGCACATGGGGGGCTATTGGCACATAATAAGAGGGCGACTGGCACATAAGGGGGGCTACTGGCACTTAAGGGGGGCTACTGGCGCATGATAAGTGGTGGCTACTGGCACATAAGGGGGAATACTGGCACATAATAAGGGGGGGCTACTGGCACATGATAGGGGGCACTCTGACTACTTGCACATGATATGGGGGCCTCTGGCTGCTGGCACATGATGGTGGGGGGGCTCTTATTACTGGCACATGATTGGGGGCATCTATGGGGGCACATCTTACTTGCACATGATTGGGGGGCATCTATGGGGGCACATCTTACTGGCACATGATTGGGGGCATCTATTGGGGCACTTATTACTGGCAGATTATTGGGTGGCACTATAGGGGCATCTACTGAGGCTAAAAAGAAGGGGTATTTTATATGGGGGCTCTGTATAGGGGCATTTTATACTGGGACACATTATGGTAGGTACTATGGGGGAAGGGGGGAGCACTATGGGGTCATCTAGGAGGCACTGAGAAGGGGTATTTTATATTGGCACATTATGGAAACATTAGCTCAACTGGGGGCATTACAAAGGGTATGTTTTGCACATTATAAGGAGAATTATTACTACTGGGGGGGGCATTATGGTGGGCTTTATTACTCCCCCATGGTATGACCCCCTAGTAGCAGCACCAGCCTCTCCCTGCTCTGCTATCCCTCTGCCCCTTCTCCAAATCCTTATTATAAAATCTTTCTCATTAGGATAAAACACAACATCAGCTCCGCCGAGCCCCCGGCCAAAGTGGTGAAGTGGTGTCCGAGATCCCCAAGGGCCAAGCCAAGTAATTGTAAGTCTTCATGTGGAATATGTTTGTTTGTAGTTGATCTTTATTATCGATTTTACATTGCAGATTTTTTATTTTTTTTTGCAGCATATGGTTTTATAAATATTTTTATTATTTGGTCGAAAGGCTCATTGGGGGAGGGGGGATTGTAACAGGACTGCCGTAGAATATCTAAAATAGCTGGTCAAGTAAAATGTTGCATGCAACAATCATTAAATAGGTGGCCAACAAAAAAGGGGCGGGTCAAAGGGCGTGGTAAAACACTGTCTGAGCATGCTGAGAGTTGTAGTTTTGGCATCCTGGTTGGGAAAACACTGTGATAATATGAACAATGGTGGTTCTACAAAAGAGCTATCGTGGGGCAAAGTTCATATTCGTGTTTACACACGTGTTTTAAAATGAATGCTTTCTCCTATTATAAACAAGTAAATAATGACGCAACGCTGTGGGGCTGGTATGCAACTTTTTCCAGGGCTGGTTTTTATCCCCAGTCTGGCCCTGTACTACAGTGAGCGGGGCCGGTGCATTTGAATACAGGGACTGAATCGGTCCCTGCTGTCATTCCTAATCCAGATGCCGGCCCCCAGCCCCTGTATTGGGGGTCATTCACACTGCAGGGACACTGTTATGGGGGGGGGGGGATCTGTGGATGGCACATAGCCACACACAGCCTAGGAATAGTAAAGGCAGTGCTGGGGGTTAACAAGCAAAGAGAAGGGCAGGAAGACCCAGAGGAGGGTCAGCATGTGGGACATCACTGCTGATAAAAGTAAATGCAGGGCTGGTACTTTACCGTGGTGCTAGCTGTGGGAGCAAACTTCCACCAAAGACATCACAGAGGGGCGGGCACATCAGGCACTAGCGCTGCGCATAATGCCAAATGAAAATGTAAATATGTAATGGCACTGAGGCGTTTGGGGTGGGAATGGGCCCCTCATTGACACTGGGCCCGGGGCTGCCGACCCAAACGCCCCATTGCCGGTATTTATCTCTCTACTGTAACTAATGCAGCATGTATTCAGGTAGGAATGGGGGTGGGGCCATGCAGCCTGGCCGGGCCCCCTAACCTCACGGGCCCCATAGGTCTGCCTATATTGACAGTACGCCACTGATACCAGGTGTCTCAGGAGACGCGGGGACGTGACATAGCGGCGGGATTAGTTGAATTCAAATTTCGTAAATTACGTCAGGATTCGAGTCCACAAATCCCACGAATCCAGCAAAATTTGAGGTATTCGTCGATTCGACGGATTCGTCGTTCCACCTTTAATTATTTCCAATTCTCTTGACATTGTTGGGGTCAATTAGATGATAAAACTGGTTTATTTATGGCCAGATATCATTTTTTCTATCTTCATCCTTTATTACTAATGAGATATGAGTCCTATTGCTGATGAAAAACTGTTACTTTTAATGTTGACACATGACATCATTTTCACATCCAAAATTATATTTGCCTTTTATTGTATGCATCGCCGGTGTCTAAAATCAACCATCAGACCCAATACACTCTACTACTCCAATTTCTCTTGCTGTAGTGTAGCATTATTCTCACTTTATAATGACCACCAGTTTATTCATCCCAAACCTCTGGAGGTCAAAAGATCCTCTTTCTAGGGCCCAATGAACAAATGTACAGTAGAAGAGAGGGCCAACTCTGAGTATGGTCCATATGATCCCAGTCCTCCAGAATTTAGTAGCTGATTTTCTTCTGGTTGAATTAATATCCATTTCATAGCATCTTTATTATTTCTTTACATTCTTCTCCACCTTTTTTATGTTTTTCATTACATTAAATTATAGGTTTGGGTAATTTTTTTTTGTAATGCTTACTATTTTTGATTGATGCTTAATTTTTTCCTCTATAAAACAATGATCGCCTCTACTGTCTACCATGCTTTTGAATGCTCTTACAGTGTATTAGCTGGATGTATAAGGAAGGAAGAGATGCTTACAGTCAGGTCTCCTGAGTCTGAGCGTTATTATAGACTCTGTTTAACATGCGGCTCTACAAACAGGTTTAAGCAAACACAGGTTTTTAGTTTTTTTGGATTACTGCAATAGACACAATAATGGCAGGACCTCATTAACCTGCAATTCAAGTACCTAGTAAACAATAGCTGCGCAGGTTGCTTAGAAGGGTGTGATAGCTACTATGTCTACAGTCCATAACCTGCCTGTGAGTTTTAAAGAAAACCTGTCACCACGAAACGCAGTTAAATCCGCAAAAAATCTGCAATAGAAGCTGAGAATATTATATATAGTTTTATAGCACTCAATAAAATGTGTATTTTATTACTAAGATTACTACGATTTATTACTGTGGCAACTTTTCTGCAAATAAATTATAAATTATTGTCAAGACATTTCCTAGATGTGAAAAATCTCACTGTTGTATATTCTTGTGCAAAGTTTTCATTCATGGGCTGTATAGTGATTTCCCAACATATTTTTTTTTTTGCGTCCTTCCTGAATGGTGCCCTATAGTTCAGATATTTGTTATGAGTTATATATATAGAACTGTCGTGTCTGACCCTTATCCATTGAATCTCTATCATTCAAAATTAAAATTCAATTTAAAAAAAGTTGGAGGGAATTTGAAAAGCAAGTCCTGCTCTGTACCGACGAGGGCCAAGAACCTTAAAAACAAACTGTTGGAAAAACGGTTATAAGTCATAGGCCTCATGCACACGACTGTTGTTCTGGTCCGCCTCCGAGCCGACTCGGGTGTGGACCCATTCACTTCAATGGGGCCACAAAAGATGCGGACAGCACTCAGTGTGCTGTCCGGATCCGTTGTACCGTTCCGTGGCCCCGCAAAAAAATATAACCTGTCCTATTCTTGTCTGTTTTACGGACAAGAATAGGCATTTCTACAATGGTCCGCCTGTTCTGTTCCGCAAATTGTGGAAGGCACACGGGCGGCTTCCGTGTTTTGTGGATCCACAATTTGCAACAGTCGTGTGCATGAGGCCTTATACTGTATATTAGTGCCTGTGACATCAGAGATTATGCTCCAGAAGAAGCCTGACTAAAGCCTCAATCACACGTCAGTGTTTCACGGACGTGTGCTGTACGTGTTCTCTACGGACAGAACACGTCCCCATTTATTTAAATGTTTGTATTCAGACATCAGTGTTTTAGCACTGTCCGCGGGTCACTATTTTTAGCAGGGATGCATCCGTGTTTCATGGATCATTAGGAAGGGATGCTTTGAAAATTATTTTTCAGTTGTTAAGTGTCAAACGGATGCAACACGGACAGCAAAAAACGGACCCATGGAACCAATACAGATCTGTCACGGGAGAAAACACGGATTTAACACAGTCTGTGTTTCCACTGATCCAAAACTGACACGGACGTCTGCATGAGGCATAAAAGTGAAACTGAAGTCAGGCTATGGAGGCTGAGTTCAGAAAGGGCTTAATTTTATTGGTGTTTCTGAGTAAACACCTTTACAGAGGGTTTTAACCAGTTAGGAGTTGTAGGAGTTGCTTGCACTATGTCCTCTTGCTTGTCTTTCTCCAAAACGGAAAAAGGTGGTGTGTTAAATTTTATCACAGAAATGTGGTGATGAAGGCACAAACTCATAAAACCGCAGCACAACTCTTCAGTTTAGTCCCCATTCATTGTCAATGGGGCTAAAACTGAACAAACCAGTATACATTCTGTTCCAGTTTGTTGTGTTCCCTTGCTGGAGACAAAACCACTGCAAGCAGCGTTTCTGTGTGCGGCATAGGAAACTGATGAAGTCGGATCCGGCACCAAAAACCATGTAAGTGTACAACCGGATCTGTTCAGAGCGCATGCAGCCAGTTGTATTATTAAAACGGAAGAGTTTTGCTGTCCGGTTTTGAGATCCCATGCCGGATCTAAAAAAACCGAACAGCAAAAGCACAGATGTGAAAGCGGCCTATAACTGTAATTTGTTGGTGTTAGACTACTTTCACACTAGTGTTTAAGTTTTCCGGTATTGAGATCCGTCATAGGGGCCAATACCGGGAAAAAAAACGCTTCTGTTTTGTCCCCATTCGTTGTTAATAGGGACAAAACGTAACTGAACAGAACGGAGTGCTCCAAAATGCATTCCGTTCCATTTAGTTGCGTTCTCATACCGGAGAGCAAACCGCAACATGTATTTTGCTTTCCGTCCTGGGATGCGGAACAAGACGGATCCGGCATTACCCCCAATGCAAGTCATTGGGGACGGATACGTTTTTTCTGCCACAATCTGCCACAATAGAAAACTGATCCGTCCCCCATTGACTTTCAATAGGGGTAATGCCAGATCTATCTTGGCAATGTTAAAGATGGTTGTATTATCAGTAACGGAAGCGTTTTTGCAGGACCCTGCCGCTAGTGTGAAAGTAGCCTTAATTGTCAAGTGTGCATGTGAATCAGAAGTAAGGGTGCATTCACATCACCGTTTAGCTTTCCGTTTTTCTGATCCGTCAGAAGAAGAGAGAGAAGAAAAAAAACTGGATCCAGTAAAAAAATTGATCCATTCCTGTTGCATCAGTTGTCATCCGTTTGGGCCATTTCTGTCTGAGATCAGTTTTTTTAGACAGAAACAAAATCTAAAAAACGGATCTCAGACGGAAATAGCTCAAACGGATGACAACTGATGCAACAGGATCCGTTTTTTTTTAATAGGATGCTGTTTTTATTTTTTCTCTCTCTCTTCTTCTGACGGATCAGAAGAACGGAAAGCTAAACGGTGATGTGAATGCGCCCTAAGATGTTGTTCCTAATTCATTTGTGTCTGGATCACCAGCAAAGAGCAACAACTCTATATTTCATTTGGGGAAAACGTATTAAATACTTTACACAAATTTTCTGTCATATAAAAGTTACTCATTTTGGCACACATCATGTTTGCACTAAAATTTTAGACTTTTTATTTCTGTCGCCACTTTTGAGAACTGGCAATCAAAATTGGTGGGGTAAATTTGGAAGGCACTGGTCTACCATTATTCCAACAGATTTACTGTAATTTATGCTAGAAATAGGCATAAAAGGAATAGCAAATCTACGCCTGCTGATAACCGATGTGAAGATGGGCCAAAGTTATTAAGAGTCATGTGGCAGTTAAATTTTGCGTACGGTATCTTACTCTAATGTACTTTGCTTTAAAAACCAGTTAGAGCAACATATTCCTTTTTGCAGAGATGTTTTCACTTTCTGATTGTAGATATATATATTTTTATATTTTATATCTGAAAGATTATGGCGGCAACCATCTTGTCTGAGCTGCCGTTAACAGCATTTACAGCAGCCACAGATGCACTGGTCCAATATGACCATAGTATCTGGCCTGGAACATCTCCCCACGTGGCGATCCAGGAATATGTAAATTGTCTGTGAAAGGCTGGAGCCTGCTGAGGCTCCAATGCCTTTCATAGGTATATTCCAATGTAGGCCTGCAGGTGGCAGCACTCCATTGGCAATATACTCAGTCTCTATATGTCAATGGATTTATTTCCATTGATAAACTGAAGTGGCAATCTAACTATGGAATGATGCTAGACCTTTGGGAGCCTAAAAGAAATTAAACAAAAAAAAGTTAAAAAATAAATAAATAAATACAGTGTGTAAAAAATCTAAAAAATACCACCTTTTCTCAGACTGAAAAGAAAATTAAATAGACAATAATAAAATCATCATATGCATCGCTGCATCTCAAAACATCAATGCTATTAAAAAATATAAATATTATTCCTATACTGCAAATTATATAACAGAAAACTAAATCAAAATGGCAGATTCATAATTTTTTCATCACTTCACCGCCCAAAACAAATTGAATAAACCAGTGTCATACACACTCTAAATAATGAAAACTACAGATATTCTCGCAAAAAAAGAGCTCTCACCCAGCTCCATAGACATAACAAAAAAAAAACTATGGGGTCATAATCCGGCGTTAAAAAAAAAAAAAAAAATTCAAAGTTTTTTTTTTTTTGTATTAAAACACAAGAAAAACTATATAAATGCATATCGTTGTAATCATATTGACCCCAGAAATGAAGGTAATTTTGCCACGTAGGAAACACTGTAAAAACAAAACTCATAAAACGGTGGCGAAATTAGTCAATTCCACCCCATTTGGAATTTTTTCCCACTACATTGTATGCAATTATAAATGGTGCTAATAAAAAGTACAACTTGTCCCACCAAAAACAAGCTCTCATATGGCTCTGTGTACAGAAAAATAATAAAAGTTATGTCTTCGAGAAGGCAGGGAATAAAAAACAAAAAAGCAAAAATGGAAAATCACAAGGTCCTGAAGGGGCTAAAAATAACTATGAGAAATTCTTAAAAACTTGTTTAACATAAAATCTTGATTTAAACAATAGGTAATTTTCGAATTTGAAATCTCCTTTAAGACTGGTGTATGAAGCACCAGTCTTACTAAACACTAGTCTTATTAAGTTTCCCTCTTAGTTTGTTACTCACCCAGTGACTTGGCCTGGACTATGACTAGGCTACATTCACTTAGGAGAGCCAAAAAAGTCTTCTGGGTCTCAAAGAAAAATCTGCAAACAGTTCCCCAACTGACCATGCACCATTTATAATACTTGTGTCTTCCTATGTGTCAAAAATGTCTTTGGTCCCCCTTAAGCACCATGACCCAGATGTGCCTGTTACATTTGCACCCTTTTGGAAGGAAATCACTAAAAAGGTTTTCTGCCAGTGGAAACCAGATAGCGGCAACATCCTCAACCGTGGTGAACACAAACAACAGAGGTTCCTGTGTGATAATAGTATAAGGGCCTCTCTCTTGCCAAAATCTCTTAGTAGAGAGTGTCTTTGGCTACATAGTATGAAATATAAAGTGATGCGCCACCATACAACTTTGCTGTGTGTATGAGACCTCCTAGTGAAATAAATAAGAAACACAATTTGTCCGTGATTTACACTTTGCAAACTGAAAAATTACTCTTTTTTAGTGATGAATAAATGTCGAACTTTAAGCTCAAATTTTGCAGATCTTCAAAATTGGTGACCAAGTATTTGCGAATTTGGGAAATCTATTCAATAATTACTATTATCCAATTAGAAAGGCAGATATATTCAGTAAGATGTTGAATACATGTTGAAAACATATTGATGAAGCATACGTCATTTTCTTCCTCTTACTGAACACAGCTGAGACCTTAGGCAATAATGATAGTTTTCTTTGAGAAAGCCAACACATAACTGCTGGAACAGTTCCACACGTGGTATGTATGTCATAGAGGTCAATTGAATTTATCTCACCTCACATCTACTATAAGCTGCATACTGTAAATAACTTGAAAGATACTAATAACAATGTTAAAATAATAGATTATGATCAAATTGGGCTCCTGGAAAAGTTGAGGTGGAGGCCAAGGTCAGCACAACAATTCCTGAGGGGCCCACGATCTAAACTATACTATATAATACTATTATCCCCCTGTGTGCTTTGAGCAAGCTGGACAGTTGTGAAAGAGGATTTCTAGTTGAATGTAGAATATTTTTTCAGGCAGGAGCATAACTATAATTTATAGGGCCCATTTGCAAAATAAAATGGGGCCCCGCCACCTAGTCTAAGCTCCTGTTAATGCTTGTCTATCATCTTTTGACCATTGAATTAAACAGCAATGGCTCATGTGGTCGCATGATAGGAATATCAACAGCACAGTAAACAAGTTACAGTGTACAGTACAATAAAGTACCCACTGTGTAGTCTTCTTCTCACTGGTCTGAGTCTTCCACTAGTGACATTATCAAAGGTCCTTAAGGTACAATAAGTCAGAGCTTTTGTATATATTCCTGCTGACCTTCAGCATCAGGAGGAAGGTATTTCTCATAGTCCTCTCGATAAGCTGAATGATCACTCATCCTCCTCTCCTGCCTGCACTAATTACACAGATAGATGTCGGGCAGTAAGAGAGTGTGCAGGAGTACAGCTCTCTCATTGATCTAGCAAAGTGCTTTTTGAGCACTCTGCTAGATTGTTAAGAAAGCAGTCAGGTGGGTCTGACACTGCTGGACCACCCGATCTGCAGTGTAACGGCGGTTGCTGACCAACTATGTTCCCCTACCCACCCCCGCGGTTCTGGGCATCATGTTCAGGCAAGCTCTGTCCTTCCTGGCCTCCTCCGTAATTGTCTGTGTCCGGCTGCATTACGGGGCAGGTAGCTGGAGTGAACTGTTGCCGGTGTTTTCTTATTCACCACCACGGTCCTGAGTTCTGTCCTTCCAGACATCATCATTCCTGGAATCCACTCCATGGTTTCCTTCCAGCCCTGCACACTGCATGCCTTTTTGACTTTTCCCTGTAGCACCTTGTTAAGGACTGGCACGCGTCACTTCCTGTTCTTTAAAGGTTTTACTCATGTGACATATGTGACCAATCCCAACCATCCTGCACCTATATAAGTGGTCCAGCCCCCTTCTCAAGTGCCTGAGCGTCAAAGGTTCTTATGTCCTGCAAAGGTGAAGTTGTCTTGTTCCTGACCCTTGCTTGTCTTCTGGATTCTGCTACCTGTCTGAGCCTTGCCTGCTATGTCTCAACTCTCCTGTTGCTGACCCAGATTGGCTGACCTGTATCTGTGCCACCTGTCCTGACACATTACGCCTCTGCCTCATCCTTGGTCCTGCATTGTCACTACAGGTTATGACTTGGCCTGTTCACTGCATCTATACCTCTGGTACCTTGCTTTGGTGCTTCCTGGTTCACCTGGACCAGCTGCTTCATTTGCCAATCCTCTTCAAGTGTTCCCCTCTGGAAAGTATATCCCCACCATCAGGAGTACTGTCAAGAATGCTAGGTTCACTTACACAATGCCCTTAGAGGAGGTTGGTCATGTGGCACAGTGGGTTCACAGAGTAGAAGATGCAGGCACATTTAAAGAGGACCGTTGACCACTCCTCACTTTCTCAGCTTCCCCATGTAATAACAATTCTGGAGCATCTATTCTTATGTCTGTATGTAGTACCATTCCTTTATTATTTCTACTAGAAGTTATGAATGAATTGCAAGCAGTCTTCAGTAAGGGTACAGAGGGGTGGCAACCAGTTGGGGGGGGGGGGGGGGTGTACCTGCACAGATCACCCTATAAAATCAGTGTTGTAATTTTCAGACTATGCAGGTACACCCCCCCCCCCCCCAATTTGTTACCTCCCCTCTGTACCCTTACTGAAGGCTAATAGCAATTCATTCATAACTTCTAGTAGAAATTATAAAAGAACGCACAACAATTGTTATTACTGTACATGGGGATTGCATGAAGCTATGAAAACAGACATATCAGAAGTGGTGATTAAGCAATATGTTTCCTGCTAAAAAGGTGAGTCTTATAGTCCCAAAAAAAACAAACGATATTTCTTCCTGGGGCTCAGAGCTTCAAGTTATGCCTCTTTTAACAAGGAGGAATTTGAATTCCCATGATGCATGATAGCTGCAATTTAGCATAACTAACTCTCTATGTATAATCTATCACCTGGAGTATCAATCCAAGTAGCCAAAAAAATTACAGAGGTGAGACTATGGGAGTAACATATAACCATTGGACATGGTGGCAAAAGGTATGAGGAGACAGCAGGAATGTGATTGTTCGACTAAGTGACCAGAGGACAGCAGTTTGACTAAATGATCAGAAGACTCAGTTCCATAACTCCAAAATGGCTGGCTATGGTTATAACTTCCTGTCCTGTTACACACAACAGCTCTGGTTCTCTGTGAAACACTATACAAAGCAAATACAATATATTATATTTTTTTAGTATCTTAAAGTGAAGTATACCTTTATACATTTTCTTATCCATTATTGAGACAAATCAAGATGGCACCAGTAATGGACCATGAGATGAAACCTCACTGATCACTAGAGTAAAGGGAAGAACACCTGTTCTTGTCATCCCAGCTCCAGGTGACATTTTTGACATTATTAATGATATGTCAGAAAATGCCTGAAGGTAAACTTAATTTAAGAATTCTAATGACTATCTAACCTTATGTCAAATGAGCCAAAGTCAAATGATCGTTGACATTCAATATGATTATAATTTAAATTCTCGAATATTTCATTAGACCTATTGGCGTGTTTACAGTAATTATGATTCTTTATATTAAAATAATGTGATTATACAACTAAACAGCATTTCTCAATGCAATATGAGCCTTCAAGATTGATTTCTGCAGAAAATCTGAACACACTGATATACAGTAGGAAACTAATTAAAATTCACAGCACGTACAGCTACAGTATATATGAATGCATTTCTTGTGTTTCTCCTAGATCTTACTGGAAAAAAAATCATAAGCTGATCTGGTTGGCACTGGGCTGTGGGTCTCTGCTTGGAAAATTAGTTCAGTTCAATTGCGTTTACATGCTGTATAAAGAGCGAGTGAGGAGTCATATGTAAATTTACATGTGGACAGAGACTTTAAACAGTAATTTGTTTTTCAAAGGCCTCATGCCCACAACCGTTCCGTTTTTTGCGGTCCGCAAACCGCGGATCCGCAAAAAACAGAAGCCGAGCGTGTGCCTTCCGCAATTTGCGGAACAGTCGGCCATCAATATAAATGCCTATTCTTGTCCACAAAGCGCGGACAAGAATAGGACATGTTAATTTTTTTTAGCGGGGCCGCGGAACGGAGCAACGGGTGCGGACAGCACACGGAGTGTTGTCCGCATATTTTGCAGCCCCATTGAAGTTAATGGGTCCGCATCCGAGCCGCCAAAGCAAATAACACAATATCAATCCCAATTTATGCAAACTGTTGAGCGGCTGTGTTATGCCGTTTTGTAGTTCCCACTCCGTTGTACTGGACGTACATATAACAGCCATTTCCACCTCCTCTTTATAGTTATGTTTGGCTGTAAGGCAACTGGTTGCAGTAGGAGTTCTCTCCTACTGATCTGCCTGGATTGGAAGAGCTCACTTTTTTTTTTAGCTAAGCTTCTTCCTCTCAACCATCTTCCAACTAAAAATAGATGACATTAACTGCTGTGTTCTTTGCAATATTTCTTGAGGACAGTTTTTTTCTGAAGTCCCAAAGGTTATCAATATCAGATTAGCAGGGGCCGTCAATCAACACGGGTCATCAATATCAGCTGTTCTGGAGTAGTTCTGATGCTAGAAATAGGCACATGAACTACACAGCTCCATCCACTGTGCAGTGGGTAGACCTGGCTACTGCAGCACTGCTCCGAATAGCTGATCAATGGAGATTTTGGACCCCGGTCAATCTGATATTGATGCCCTATTGTACGGATAGTTCATCAATTGTCAAATCTAGGAAAATCCCTTTAAAATATGGAAAGAAGTGTGGCAGGATCTTCACACTGCAGTGGTAATTTTGGCTACAAAAAAATTGCATGCACGCAGAAAAGCCAACTGTACATTTATTGCACTTTGGCACACAGAGTATCGTTGGCCCCTCACTTTGGAGATTTTCATACTCCATGTGCTACCATATGGTGCCTACACGCAGCTCAAGCCACAATCAAATTTTTTTTTTCTGGTGGATTCTGCATATCCCCACATGAAATCAAAGGCATACGAAGCAGGGGTGTACATAGAAAACATTTGGCCCCATAGCAAAAATCTAAATTGGGCCCTGTTCCCAATCCATAGCCACTCCCACTAACAATTCTAGGCCCCTTCCTTTTGCTTCATGAACTGTGCTTGCTGCTGCGTGTCATATAGTGTGCCATCCAGGCTGGACTGGGATTACAAAACAGCCCTGGCACACACACTCCACCAGATATTGCATACAAATAGTTGTGGAGGTTAGTTTTGCTTTACTAGGTCATGCCCCTTTATAAATCATCAATACAAGAAAGGAAATAAAAGTTGAACACAAAAATGCCTAATCACATGGTCAGGGGCAAATTTTATCTTCCCCAACAGCAACACATACCATAATGAAGCTCAAAATACCTCTGAGCAGCATCTGATATTAGCGTGCATTGCCAAATTAATTCCATAACTTCTCCATATCAATACATTGCAGGGCAAAATATCTCCTCAACAGCGCCAAATAAATGCCACCATAAAGTACAAAATACCCAGCATTATTGTTCTTTGACAACTCATCCCCCACTGGCAGCAGCATTGTCCCCATTTAAATGCCTCACCTCTGTTTGGAACTTTCAGGATAGGAGCAGTGAGGCTGGAGTTGGAGGGAGAAATCTTTCTGGTAGAAGGTAGAATGGAGTGGGTAAAAGGAGGTGTGACGTCACAGGTCACATAGTAAGAGATATACTTGATGCAGTGTGTACAGATACTATATATACTATATCCAGCAGTGTACTGATCTGTGAGGTACGTGGCATAAATTACACCTTTGATCTCACATATCTGTACATAGCTGGATATACTATGTATCTGTACCCACTGCATCTATTATATCATATAATATATCCAGTGTATGTATATAGATAGATAGATGATGTACATTTAGAAGTGGTGGAGGATTTGCCGAAGTTATGTAGAGGCCTGCACCAACTCTGGCAGATCCACTGCCAGGTATAGGGCTTATTAAGACTGGCGTCTAAAATGCCACTTCATTCTAGTCTCAATGAAAAGCTTATCTTGCAGTTCTCCATGCTATTGGGAGTTGAAGGCCCTGTGATGATGTCATCATAGGTCCTGGCAGATGCATTTTTCTAACCTGAGAACTACACCATTCTCTGTGCAGTTCCTTTACTAGATGGTACAGGATCTGTGATGATATCATCACAGGTCCTTTATATTTCTGCAGTGTTAACAGGAACTCTGAAAGGGAGCTACATTGGAGGTATGCTACTAATATGAAGATACGATATCAACCATGAACTGTGTTATTAACTACTCTATACAACTTTTAGCTTCTATGGCAATAAATATGGTTGTGTGCATGACCTTTTAGGCTTTAAAGAGGTGCTAATAACAAGAGGTATCCTTTAATAGATCACTGGTATTACACTTGCAGTAAGACAAATACTTTATAAGGCTTAATGGTTACAAGAACACACTTGGTGGCACAGTATGCTTGGTGATTATGGTGATAGACGTAAAGGGGTTGTCCAGTTTTAAATATTGATGACCTGTTCTCAGGATAAGTCATAACTATCAGATCGGCCGCGGTTTGACTCCCAGCATCACCAGTGATCAGCAGTTTGAAGAGACCACAGAGCTTGTGAGAGCACTGCATTCTCTTTGTTATTTACCTGCTCCCCGTCGACCTTGCAGCGGCGAACACTGTAATTACAGATTTTCCTTTCCATTTACTGCTTCCATTGTTTGTGTTGGCCCTTTTTAGCTGGACATTCTCCCTAGAAATCTCTCTCAACAAGTCCATAATATATTTATTGATTTCCTGGAACACCATCATGAGGACAAGTGGACATGTTCATGAATGTTTCAGGGATGGGGCCATGGAAACTCGTCCTGTTTGTGATGCCATTTGTAAGGGGGAATCCCATTTAATAGATCATTGATGGTGCAATTGTGCTAAACCAGAAACATTTTCTTCACGGAAGCGGCTTGCATGATTCAAGGTAAAGACAAGTTTATGAGTTTACCTAGCCAAGCTATTGTTGGTGGCTGTTCTGGGAGGGTTACCATGGTGGCCTGTTAAACCCCAGCCATCATTGACCTATAATTGAGCCTGGAAGAAGAGCTAATCAGGCTTCTGGCTCAGCATCCAATCCCAGAGCTAGGTGGGGGAATTAAGACTGCTACTCGGTAATGGCTATTGCCTGTGATGGTGTGAAGTGTCATGGCTCTGTTTGTAACTCTGTGTTTGTACTTGAACTTAAGACTTGCTTGGTATCCCTCTGTGGATTTAACTTGGCTTGTTTTCTGGATTAACCCCTTGTCTGCTGTTTTGGTTTTATCCATCTCTCCTGGTTCTGACCTGCTTGTCTACTATTCTTTGCCCCTTGGTCCTTCTGATAGCCCTGCTTCTAGCGAGCATACATCCGTTTTCTGCTACCTTACTCTGCAGCTGTAACCTGAGTCTCTACAGCCAAGTCCACCTAGCCTTGTGTCAGGCTTTGCTGAAGAATCTAAGGGTAGCCTTAGCTTCATTCACTGTAGTGATTAAGGAAGACGGGTAGTAGTTTCTGAGTTTGCTAGCTGTGGTTCCTTGCAGATTTCCTTACATAGTTAGCTTGATGTTTACAACACTTCACTTGATGACCCAGTATGCTTGGCAATTACAAGAATAGACTTGAAGGCAGAAACAATTATATTCATAAATAAATATTCTTCTTTTTACAATAAATGATTTTGTCCAATAGGCTGTAACACAACTGGTCTATAATATGGACAGGTAGCTGTATACTCCTGTATGATTTCATTCTGGATCCCAGTCTTCCTTCTTCAGTTTTTTATATATAGTCATCAAATAATCTTTGCTATCAAGCTTCGGCTTGCCACGGCTCGGGTGCCTGAGAACTCCTTGTCAAGCCTCCTCTCTCAGGATTTGCCAGCTTCTCCCTAGAGAAAAGGAGCAGTCAGCAGGATTTGGCAAGCATTATATCTCCCATCAGCTAACATTGCTTGTGATGTGCCCAACTAGTACAAGTGTAAAATAAAAACACACAGGAACAATCAGGGCCATAGAGCCAATGCACACAAAAGAAGGGCAAAAAAGAGGTGCACAATGGTGTAATAAAAGTACATACTAAGCACAGTATAGAGTACCTGTAAGGAACAATTCCCATGCATATTAATACATGTAAAGTGTACTGAAAGTTAACACTAATACTAGGCAAACTGCTTAATGCAGACAAACAAAGGATGGATCAGTTGACTTTAGATGACTGTTCTTGCCTTTGGCAAACCACACCTATAAACAGTGTGAGTCTTCAAAAAGCAGGATTTTAAACATCTTAAATTTGAGCAAACATTGCTTAGGGCAGCGTGACTTCTTAGTTCTGTTCTCACAGAACTGTCACCGAACAGTTCAAATATAAGTCAAAGTGTTTCTACTGTTCTATATAATAATGTTTTAAATGATTGATTCTAGTGTTTTAGGTAAAAAAAAAAAAAAAAAAAAACTTCATCAGGTTCCAGGGTTTTTCAGATTAGAGAAAATTGGATTTTTTTTCTTTCTTTCTAGAAGCAGTGCCACTATTGCCCATGAGCTTTGTCTGATATTACAGCTCAGGTCCATTCAAAGAAACAGACCACCTTTTCTTTTCTATCTATATATAGTTGTACACCTTTACAACTAGTTATTTTTATTTTTTTATTCAAATGTGTCTAAAATACAAAAATTATACTTATGTGTCTCCTTGGTAACAGACTACAAACCTGTGTAGTCCCATGCTGTAGTCACACTTCCTTTTATTTTTCCTCAACTGGTAGATTAGCAAGCGCTAGTGTAGGCATGGCCAACCTGCGGCCCTCCAGCTGTTGTAAAACTACAACTCCCACCATGCCCTGCTGGAGGCTGATAGCTGTAGACTGTCCGGGCATGCTGG
This sequence comes from Bufo gargarizans, assembly GCF_014858855.1. Classification (NCBI taxonomy): domain Eukaryota; kingdom Metazoa; phylum Chordata; class Amphibia; order Anura; family Bufonidae; genus Bufo; species Bufo gargarizans. The sequence continues at coordinate 24,388,118 of NC_058083.1, read as the reverse complement.
GAGTTGTAGTTTTGCAACATCTGAAGAGCCTCAGGTTGGCCATCCCTGAGCTAGTGGATAGCTGGATGGCATGGAGATAGGTCACCTAAATATTCTGCCCCATGTAAGGGAGTATTTTTTAGGCATCGATCTATTCTTCTAACAGATGCAGTGGCATACAAAAATAATGTACCATTTGGCAAATAGGAGCGATCAATAGTCCATGCTCACTGCCATCCCACTCCTCCTGGTCATAGTACTCACTTGGTTCTCTCTGCTGCTTCGCAGGTGCTCATTTTTCACTGCTGTTTACTGCAGGCAGGCTGAGGCCTGCTTCTCACCTGCTCCATGACCCTCAACCATTTATTTGTCTCCTCTGGTTCTTAAAGGGCCACCGTGCATACACCTTACCTTTCTCCAGCATATGGCTGGCCACCACAGGGAATTTAAGGAACCTTCCACCATGGAGGGGTGTCTTAGAAATAGGTTCTAGTTAGCTAGTTCCAGCAGTCCCATAGGAAATGGGTTGAGTGGAAGTGTGCATGTTCAGCCTGCTGCTCCATCAATGGGAGAGTGGGACCCCGTTCTTCGGATTGTTGATGCTCATAGGGGTCAGGTATAGGACATAAATCGAAAACTTGGTACAACCCCTGTAATGACAGATCTGCTTAAGGATTATTTGTCTATGAATAGTGACTTTTAGGTCACAGCATTGTCAGGTTAATAAGAGTTTAGGTCTTTCACTGGTGACTCATACATTAATAAGACAAATTATGAAATAGATGAGTCATTTTTCTTCTTAAATTACTGATGTATAACATGACATTTCTAGCAGAAAGACAAATGCATTACAACAAAATCAGATGATTTGGTATCTTTAAACACCCTTTTTAATGCCAAATATTAACATGTGGGAAAATGTATACCTCTTATTATTATCATCCCACAGCAGTAGTCTCTAATCTACATCTCTCCCACTGTTGTGATCTACAACTCCTAGCAGAAACAATAGCTCCCATTCATAGCACACTAGAGCGGTGGTAACCAGTTGGGGGCGTGTACCTGCACAGACTCGCTCTATCCAATCAGTGTTGCCAATGTCAGACTGTGCTGGTACACCCCCCCCAACTGGTTACCGCCCCCCTGTACCATTACTGCAGACTGCTAGCTATTCATTCATAGCTTCTAGTAGAAATAATAAAGGAATGGCACAACATAGAGACATAAGAATAGATGCTCCAGAATTGTTATTATATAGGGAATGCATGAAGCTATTAAACAGGCATGTCAGGAGCGGTGACAGGTCCTCTTTACGGAAGTCTGACAACCATCTATTGTCTCATGACAGGCTGAGCTGCTGCTCAGTTTTCTCTGGTTGTCCCCTGTGTACAAGCACAAGCCCATCACAAGGTTATCAGGAGGCCTTTGCATGGAAAGCTATTTTCCATCACAGGAAGGGTGTTTTCATGGTTTATCTATTCTAAGCCACAGCTTGGTCCCATAGTTCTGTTCAATCAGATTTAAAACTGCAGTGTAAGCTCTTAGTGATGCAGGTACAGGTGGCTGACAAGATATAACATTTCCCACAGATCCAAGCCTTCAACATGTGGTGATGATCACTGAGTAAGCCCGAAATTGTTTTCTAGTGTAGTTATGAGGAGTTTTTAAGTGAATCTCTGAAAAATGTTTATTACTCTATGGTATTATCAAGACTCCCTATTGTTCAAATCTAGGCTGTTCCTATTTCTTTCAGGGCTATTGTCTATTAAATAAAGCAGTGATAAAGACATTTATGATGTCAATGATGATGTCAATTAGAGATGAGCGAATCGAAGCTGGCGAAGTGGAATTCGATCCGAATTTGCGAAAAAATTTGATTTGTGACGAATGCAAATTTCCTCGCCCTTCATGGTAACGAATCACAGTTTTCCTAAAATGGCGGCTACACGTGTGAGGACTGAGGACTCTGGGAAGGCGGGTTCACCCAGATTAACATGCCTACATGCAGCCAATCGGCAGCCAGACAGCCCTGTGATGTCACAGCCCTATAAATACGGCAGCCATTTTAGATTCTGCCATTTTCCAGCGTTCAGAGTGCAGGGACAGACGTGTGAAGGCGCTAGGGACAGCATGTGAAAAACGATTGTGGAAAAAAAAGACAGAAAAAAATATTTATAAGTGCAAGGAAAGGATAGGAATCATTTCACAGCATCTTAGTGCAGGGAGAGACGTCAGATGGCGCTAGGGACATTGATAGGAAAGTGATTTACAAGTGCAGGCAACGATTATTTGGGGATCCAAATAGCCATTAGACAGCTCTGTCATTCCCGCTATTTGTTATTGGGCTGTAAGTGTTATGTTGGAAAGCCTTTAGAGGCTTATATCTTAGTATCTTATTCAGTATGACAAGAAAAATATATACGCATTTCACTTCTGTAGTTATTTCTGTTGAAAGCATATAGGGGCGTATTTCAGTACAACAAGAAAAATATATATGCACTGCATGCAGCAGAGCTATATGTGTAATGTGTAGAGCAGAGCTGTTTGTGAATGTGCTTGAAGCAGAGCTAGATATGTAATGTGTATGGTGGAGCTGTGTGTGTGGGTAGGGTGCATGCAGCAGATCTACATATACTGTATATGTAATGAGTACAGTGGGGCTGTGTGTGTGTGTGTGTGTGTGTGTAGGTGCATGCAGCAGAACTATTGTGTATTACATTTACTCTTAAAAGTAAAAAAAGATAAAATATATATTTAAAAAAATATATAAAAATGCAATTCACCCCCTTTCCTAAAACTTAAAATAAAAAAATAAACAAATATAAAAATGAACATTAAAGGGATTCTGTCACCTCCCCTAACCCAAAATCGGATTTTAAAGCAGTCATGCAGCACAGCTTACCTTGAATAGGCTGTGCTCTTCTATCTTGTAATCCGTCCAGTAGTTTATGAGAAAATCGACTTTTATGATTATGCAAATTAGCCCTGAAGGTGCCCAGAGGGGCGTTTTGTTCCCCTTAGTGAGCCCAGTAACGCCCCTCTTACAGTGCCCAGCCTGCCTTCCTTCCGACTGCCTAACCTCCCACAGCCTCTCATCCCTCTCCTCCCCCTCCCTCACGGCCGAACGAACTCTCGCACAGGCGCAGTAGCCCAGTGACGTCCGATGTTCGCTCTTCCCTCAGTCAGGGCTAATTTGCATAATGATAAAAGTGGATTTTCTCATAAACTACTGGACGGATTACAAGATAGAAGAGCACTGCCTATTCAAGGTAAGCTGTGCTGCATGGCTGCTTTAAAATCCGATTTTGGGTTAGGGGAGGTGACAGAATCCCTTTAAGGGTTTTGCCACATGCAAAAACACCTGTACTGTTAAAATATAAAAATATGTATTCCATATAAACGGCAAGATGGAAGAAAACTGTTAAAATGGCCTATTCTATGATTTTTGGTCTCCACTTCCCACCAATTTTTTTTTACAAAAAGTGATCAAAAAGTCATACACACCCCTAAATGGTATCAATGAAAAGTACAGGTCGCCCGCAAAAAATGAGCCCTCACACAGTTCTATACACATAAAAATAAAAAGTTATGGGGGTCAGAATATAAAATGTATTGGTGACATTTTAGCTCTGCTGTTGGGCGGGCGGGCATAGGAGCACAGGGATCTGGAGGTGTTAAGAAGGGGTATTGAGGGTATTGGGGCCAATATGAACTATTGCACCAGGGCCCCTGAGTCTTTAGCTACACTCCTGCCTCTAGACCCTGTCATTGGGCCATTCTGTGGTCTCCTCATGCTGTTCCCACTGGTCCATTATTTTGGATTTTGGCCTGGCTGACATCATCATTTATTTGACACTTCTTCTGATCTGTCAGTAGGAAGTTAAAATGAAAAGCACAACAGATCCTGTCTATGTAGCAGCTGTAAGACCTGCATGATCCCATCAGAATTGGCTTATGATTTGGTAGCCAAAAGCAGGAGTGGGTAGAAAACACAGGTGACATGTGTCATCTCTGTTTTAGATCCACTCCTGTGTTTTTTGGCATTAGCAATACTAATGGATTACTGACCAAATGCTGACCGAGTGAAGGCGGATGCTCAACAGACGGGATCCGTTTTTTGGGGGTTATTGTTCTGACGGATCAGAGGAAGGGCAAAATAATCAGTGACGTCAACACAAAATTACTGCTGACACCCTGTCCACTCTATCGGGGGGCTCTACTTGTATAAGCGTTTAATAGAACAGGTTCTGTAGACATCTATGTGGAATCAGCTGACAATGGTGTAAAAGGAGTGCGCTTCTTCTTGACGCTAACATCGACCTGTAAGGCTGAGTTGATACTTGAGTTATTTGGTCAGTTTTGGCCTTGTGACTGCCCGAATAAGTGAAGTGTGCAGTGATTCTAAGAGCGACACCTGTCATCTGCATGTCATACTGACTCACAGTATTATTTCACTACCACAGCAGACTCCCTATGTGAGTTACTACAAGGCACAGTGTTCTACACCACTAGAAAGGCTCTCTGCAGCCAGGAAATAGCCATTTTTTAACGCAATTTGCCGCAAATAAATTCGGATCAAAGCTAATTTTTCCCAAAAATTTGCTCATCTCTAATGTCAATGAGTAAATAATTAGCAAATTGAGTACTAGATGCTCCTTGATGAATAGAGGTAGGCTCACAGGTGAACAGGTGTGGTACTGTATCTGTAGAAAAGCAGACATGTTTTTTGAGTTATGTAAAAACCCCTTAAGCATTAGGATATTTAACACAGCAAAAAAGTACAAACAAATAAAAGAAAAAAGAATGAGAAATACAGCAGTAATGTTAACACCTTATACCGAGCTATGAAGATACAGTACGTCCTGTTATCTTGCATTGTGTTCTTGCTTCCAGCATAAGATTGATTTCATTGCATCGCTGAGCAGGCTATAACCTCTCTGACTATTTCTACGATTACAAAAAAAATGAAGAAATAAAAAACTAAATCAAGCACAGATTACTCCTTGTCAAACTAACATTTCTAAGACACCTATTGCTTATGGCGTTTTACATAATTTCACATTTGCACAAGTTCAGTTTTGTATATCTTTTTGAACTTAACATGCATATTTTTTTTTTATGTGGTTTTGCATAATTGCAACTTTTATGCTGTTGTTTTGCTAAGGTTTTTTTTTTTTTTTTTTTTTTCCAGAATGGGCCTGTTTAGGTATGTTCACATGATTTAAATCCGTTGCAGATTTTGTTGTAAAACTTCCCATTTTCTGCAGCAAAATTCGCTATCAAAATGTCAACTATAGATTTCCCTTGACTATAATGGAAAAAAAAAGTCGCTAAGTTGAGATCCATATATGAAGTGGCATGTTACTTCTTAGAAGCGGTTTATTGGTGGATTTGGGGGAAGCAGGAAAAAAACATCAAAAAAGCTTCTGAATTATCCCAACCAAGGGCTGGATAAAAATAAATGCTTGAAAAACCTCTTCTAAAAACTCTTCTAAATATTCTTCTAAATCCTCAACCAGATTTTAGAAAATGCTCTAAATCCACCATCAAATTAGAAATCTGCCATCAAAAATGACCTGTTTTCAGCTATTGATCTGTTACTGATCTGCTACTTATTTTTCTGCTGAGGATTTTGCTGTGTGAACCTAAGGTAGCTTGAGGTTATATCTAGAAGAATGTGCTATGGTTAGTTGCTAGGGTAATGTGAAGTTTCACTGGATATAACATCAATTTAGTACTTAAAGGATCAACAACTGGGGCGGCAATAGTCTTTAAAAAAAAAAAAGAGGAACCATATTTCATTGCCTTAAAGCGGTTGTCCAGCTTTAGATCATTATTTAAATACCCCTCAACCCAGAAGGACCTGTCGAGGGAAGCATACTGTACATAGTTGCTAGATTGTGCCTTACCACGTGTTTTGCTTGTGTCTGACAAAAGCTATACCAGACACAAGCTAGCAACCTGGGCGAGAGTATAGTGATATAACCTGGTGGATTTAGGGTGGCTGCACACAATGCAAATTTCTCACAGCTCTTCTTTGCTGATTTTATGCAGAAAAACTGCAGTGTAATACAGTACCAGCTAAGTGAATAAGATTTGGTAAATCTCATGTACACTTTTCTTTTTATTTATTTATTTATTTAGGAGCGAAAATTGGTGCAGATTTTACATTCTGCAGTATGTCAATTGTTCGTGCAATTCCGTGCCTTCTGTAGAGTGGTTTCTCCATAGACTTCAATGCGGTTGTTTACATAAACTTAAAAAATCCACACAAAATATGCACCAAAAAAATGCATTAAATGAACTCACAAAAACTGTGATAAATAGTACAGATTATGTGCGTTTTTTTGTCTGGTTTTGGTGCAGAATGCTTGCAGATTTTCTGCAGACAAATCTGTACCGTGTGCAGCTACCCTTAGGAAAGTGGACTGGTCACTCTAAGTTGTGTGTTTTATAGTTTCATACAGCTCCTTTTTTGGTACAAATCTCAAGATTCTACAGTTCATAGGCTTATTGTCAGCACCTCTAGCATCAGTAGCATTCATTTTGCTGTGAATGCTGAGCGATTGTCCTCTTTTATATATATATATATTTTCAGTTGTTTTATTTTATCTACAGTTTGTAACTGAGCATGTGCAGCAAAGGAATTTACAGCAATAACCTGTTTTAGGTAACACATTGTATTACGCCAAGATATGTGCAGTTATAGCAAATTTTGCTGAAATAACTGCATGAGTATACCCGTTTTAGTGAGCATGTCGCATTAGCTCAAGATACCGTGCAGTTACATCAAACACATTTTATTGCAATAACTACAATAGCATACCAATGTTAGTGAATATATTTAACTACAATAAATGCTTTAGTATGCCCCTTTTAGTTGACACATTGTATTACTTCAAGATACTGTCCAGATACAGCAAACACATTTTACTGCAATAACTGCATTAGTATACCAATGTAAGTGAACACATTTTACTGCAATAACTGCATTAGTATACCATTGTTAATGAACCTCTTATATTACTTCAAGATACAATGCAGTCATATCAAATGCATTTTACTGCAAAAGCTGCATTATTAACATTGTAAATTGTCAATACCAATGTGCAATGTGTTTGTAGAAAGGGAGGGATGTTGATTGTGGCTCTGTCAGTAATTACTTATTACCTATGACTTTAACTTTATATAGGCCTCATAATAAAATGTCTGGTAAACGAAAAAGTTGAAAAGGAGTTGTAGTGCAAAGGACAGTAGCAGCACCAGCCATCTGGCCAGTAGTAGTAGTAGCACATCGTATTCCCTTGCATAAGATAGGCATCAGATTATTATTTAGGACAAAGAGGATGACATTGTGGACTTGATGGCTCAATCCTCCTCTCAGTCACAGCAGGATGATATCAAGGTCACTCCTTCACTCCTGAGTGACACTGTGTCTTGGAGCCAGGGGTCACATCATTCCACCTGCTCCTCCTCCTTGTGGCCCCAGAAAGACCTTTCATTTGAATCTTCCCTGTATTTATTGCCCCCTCTCTTTCCTAAGAAGAGGCAACAAAATCCTAAGTGCTATAGAAGAGGCTCAACAGAATCTCCCTGTTGATGACTTGTGTGAATACAGTGAGTATTTGAACTGCCATGAGGAGATTCAGTAGGGGGACCCTATGCATAGCTGTGTTGGCTGTAGTGGTAGTAGTAGTGACACTTGTAGTCATGGTGGTGGTAGTTGGAGGGGAAATGGTAGCCCTGGTGACAGTGGGGCCAAGACCCCACAATTACATATCTGATACAAGTTATGGAGAGGGTGAGGACCATGAAGATGGTTATGTGTTGGACAGGACCTGGGAGCCGGATTGGGGTGCTGATGAGGAAGTGACATCAGAGGAAAAGTATGAAGGTTGCGGCGGCAATAAAGAGCAAAGGTGATGCATTGCCAAGACCTCAAACAAAATTGCTAGGGCCAGATCTGCTTTTGTTATGGTCAGCTCAGGAACTGGTGATGCTGATGAAACTGTGCACACAGGCTCAAAACGTGCCAGACCTAAGCCAAGCTCAGCTGCCTATAGCTTTGTGCAAGTATCTTCAGTCTGGCAGTTGTTTTTCCTAATGCTGGAAGACAAAAGCATTGCTGTGTGCAATATCAGCAGGATTAAAATAAGCTGTGGGTGTAAGCACTACAGCTCTATTGTAGTGTCCTGGTCATCATCATCATCATCAGTTACTGCTTCTCCTGCTCAGTCTGCTCCTCCTACTACTATGCTCCATCATCTCTCATCAATAGAGGAATGTTTGCCTAGTAAACAACTCTACAAGAGCAAAAATCCTATGGTGTGCAAGTTTAACTCCTAATTGGCCAAGTTGCTGGTGCTGCAGTCTCTGCTGTATCACTTAATGGATTCTGCTGAGTTTAGGGAACTGATGTACTGTCAAGTGGAAGAACACATGGACCAATCATTGTGATTGTCACGGTTTGGCAAGGTGCACTCTACTGTGGACACCAGAAGCAGCTGTTACAGGCAGGGAGAGTACATGTCTTTCACAGCCCACTGGGTCAATGTTTTTCACCGCAATGGTGAAGCAGCATAAAAGCAATGAAGCCAGGTCCTATTGATTCCTCCACATTTGTGTCTGTCTTGTTCCCATCACAGATGCTTATCCACCTCCTCCACATTCTCCTTAAAGGACATTCTTGCATCTCTTCCAGAGGCAGGAGAGAGATGTGCCCCTACTACCCTTTCATCTTATCAAACGTTTAAAAAGAAGCATTGTCATGCAGTTTTATAGCTGGTCAGCCTGGCCAAGAGTAGCCACAAAGCTGATTACTTGCTAAAGTGTATCAAGCAGTAAACATGTTGCTGGCTGTCCCCTCTAACTCCAAGTGGGCAAGGTTTCTCAGCAACAATTACAGGAACAATTTGGCTGTTCAGCATTTGGGGGAAATAACACATGACACATTTCTGCAGCCACATGCAGCAGTAGTAGCAGCCGGTTCAGTCTCCTCAACATGATGGATCAGTTCTGCTGCACAAGGGTGAGGCAAATCAATAAATGGAGACCTCCTGCCCAAACACAGAGGTCTAGTCCTATCTAGACTCTTGGCAAGCAGACTACAAGAGTGGCCACTCTAACCCAGTATGCGGTCTGTTTTCTTTCTTACCCAGCCTCTAATGTCATCTTGGGGAGGGAACCAGCATGGCAGGGAGTGTGGTGACATCCAAACTGACATTATCCTCCTTCAGTGTCTGAAACGTCACTTTTGTAAAAAAAAAAGGCATGTATCCAGGAGGATTTTCACACTTCTCCGGCTAAGGCTGATGAATAGATCTGGCCTTGCTGATGGTGCCCCATCTTGCCACTGCTGTCTGTCTGCTTACCATCATGGTGCCTGCTTACTATCGTATTCCATGTATCTGGCCAGCTAAAACCTGTCCTAGGTTGCAAATATAGCTTATATGTTTATACAGCTAGACCTGCCAATAACCTTAATATAGTTCCTACGTTTGTGTGTTAAAGACAAAAGAATTTTGAGTTATTTACAGTGACTTCATGTTTGGATGTCATATAACTGTCATATATATTGTGTTCACAGAAGCAGAAAAGATAATATGCCTTTAAGATTCATTATATACAGTGCTGTCCATAATTATTCATACCCCTGGCAAATTTTGACTTAAAGTTACTTTTATTCAACCAGCAAGTAATCGTTTGACGGGAAATGACATAGGTGTCTCCCAAAAGATAATATGACAATGTACAAGAGGCATTATTGTGGGGAAAAAAAAAATTCTCAGCTTTTATTTACATTTAAGCAAAAAGTGTCCAGTCCAAAATTATTCATACCCTTCTCAATAATCAATAGATAAGCCTTTATTGGCTATTACAGCAATCAAATGCTTCCTATAATTGCAGACCAGCTTTTTCCATGTCTCCATAGTTTTTTTTGCATATTCATCTTTAGCAATGAACTCCAAATCTTTCAGGTTGGAGGGTCTTCTTGCCATCACCCTGATCTTTAGCTCCCTCCACAGATTCTCAATTGGATACAAGTCTGGACTTGGCTGAAAAAGACCCCCAAAACATTAGGTTCCCACCACCATGTTTGACAGTGGGAATGGTGTTCTTTGGGTTGAAGGCTTCTCCTTTTTTACGTAAAATGAAGGAAACATCATTGTGACCAAACAATTCAATTTTGGTTTCATCTGACCATAACACAGAAGGCCAGAAGTCTTCTTGTTTGTCCAGATGAGCTTTTGCAAAGGCCAAGCAAGCTTTTGTGTGCCTTATCTGAAGAAGTGGAACCCAGCAGTGTGCAGTGTCCGTTGGATTGTCTGCCTTGAGACATTGCCACCAGCAGAGCCCAGATTAACCAGGATGGTCTTGGTGGTGATCCTTGGATTCTTTTTCACCTCTCTAACTATCCTCCTGGCCAGCACAGGTGTCAATTTTGGCTTCAAACCACGTCCTCTGAGATTTTCCACAGTGCGGAACATCTTGTATTTTTTGCTCAAATGTAAATAAAAGCTGAGAAATGTTTTTTTATTTCCCCACAATAATGCCTTTTATACATCGTCTTATTATCTTTTCGGAGACACCTATGTCATTTCCCGTCAAAAAATGACTTGCTGGTTGAGTAACTTTAAGTCAAAATTTTCCAGGGTATGAATAATTATGGGCAGCACTGTAGATGTGAGGTAAGCTCAATGACACAGCAGAAACAACAGAAAGCATAGAGTTAAACTGTTGTTGCTGGGCAGGAGTCTAGACCAATCACAGCCAGCCTCACACACAGCATGAGTCTTGGCAAATCACAGCCAGCCTCACACACAGCCTGTGTGGGAAATTTCCTAGCAGGAGCTGCTAGGAATTATTATTCACCAGAGAGAGAAGCGGAACAGACATTCACTCCACTAAGAGCTGTGTTTTATGGAAGCATAGAGGCCAAAATAGGTATTTAAAGCAGTTATATAATGTTCCTACTGTTAATATAGTGATTAGAACTGTATACTGAACCAGTTATATGTGTGTTTACTTACAGTTCTACCAATTGCAAACAAACAAATTAAAATTCCATATTGCAATCCAAATTTCATACAACCATACATGATCATACTCAACCAATCTGCAAATAGTTACTGCTAACTGCATATTGCAAATTGCAACCAAATTTAGTAGAACTATTAGACCTCAGATATACCTTTAAGAGAGCTCATAAAGTGCTTAAATAACTTAAAATGAGAGTACAGGTACTAAAGAGAGAAATATATCCACCATTATATGTTGAGTGACAAGATTTAACAGTTGAACCACCATCTTATGCATGCCGCCATTTTATGATACTTTATTCAACACGTGTTTTGTACATGGACTATCTGCTGCGGAGGCGGTAGTGTTATATATGATGAAAAGTTTAAGTTAATAAAGAAGCTATTTCAAGCATTTGGTGTGCTCTTTAAACCTACTGTTTCCATAGAATGGCGCTAGAGGAATTACAGAGTAATAGACAGTCTGGTTAGACTAAAAAGTCAGAGATGTGAGAATTCTTCTAATGCCACAGCACAAAAGGCACCTCATAGTGCTGCGCTGGGCACATTCCATACCATGTGGCTGCTGTTGCTGCCATTTCATGCCACTGCAGCCATCATACTACTGCTGCTGTCTACCTGCCAACATGTACAGTCGTTTCCAAAAGTTTTGAGAATTACATAAATATTGGAAATTGGAAAAGTTGCTGCTTAAGTTTTTATAATAGCAATTTGCATATACTCCAGAATGTTATGAAGAGTGATCAGATGAATTGCATAGTCCTTCTTTGCCATGAAAATTAACTTAATCCCCCAAAAAAAACTTTCCACTGCATTTCATTGCTGTCATTAAAGGACCTGCTGATATCATTTCAGCAATCGTCTTGTTAACTCAGGTGATAATGTTGACGAGCACAAGGCTGGAGATCATTATGCCAGGCTGATTGGGTTAAAATGGCAGTCTTGACCTGTTAAAAGGAGGGTGATGCTTGAAATCATTGTTCTTCCATTGTTAACCATGGTAACCTGCAAAGAAACGCGTACATACATCATTGCGTTGCATAAAAATGGCTTCACAGGCAAGGATATTGTGGCTACTAAGATTGCACCTCAATCAACAATTTATAGGATCATCAAGAACTCCAAGGAAAGAGGTACAATTCTTGTTAAGAAGGCTTCAGGATGTCCAAGAAAGTCCAGCAAGCGCCAGGATCATCTCCTAAAGAGGATTCAGCTGCGGGATCGGAGTGCCACAAGTGCAGAGCTTGCTCAAGAATGGCAGCAGGCAGGTGTGAGCGCATCTGCACACACAGTGAGGCGAAGACTTTTGGAAGATGGCCTGGTGTCAAGAAAGGCAGCAAAGAAGCCACTTCTCTCCAAAAAAAACATCAGGGACAGATTGATCTTCTGCAGAAAATATGGTGAATGGACTGCTGAGGACTGGGGCAAAGTCATATTCTCCGATGAAGCCTCTTTCCGTTTGTTTGGGGCATCAGGAAAAAGGCTTGTCCGGAGAAGAAAAGGTGAGCGCTACCATCAGTCCTGTATCATGCCAACAGTAAAGCATCCTGAGACCATTCATGTGTGGGGTTGGTTCTCATCCAAGGGAGTGGGCTCACTCACAATTTTGCCCAAAAACACAGCCATGAATAAAGAATGGTACCAAAACACCCTCCAACAGCAACTTCTTCCAACAATCCAACAACAGTTTGGTGAAGAACAATGCATTTTCCAGCACGATGGAGCACCGTGCCATAAGGCAAAAGTGAAGACTAAGTGGCTCGGGGACCAAAACGTTGACATTTTGGGTCCATGGCCTGGAAACTCCCCATGATCTTAATCCAATCGAGAACTTGTGGTCAATCCTCAAGAGGCGGGTGGACAAACAAAAACCCACTAATTCTGACAAACTCCAAGAAGTGACTGTGAAAGAATGGGTTGCTATCAGTCAGGAATTGGCCCAGAAGCTGATTGAGAGCATGCCCAGTCAAATTGCAGAGGTCCTGAAAAAAAAGGGCCAACACTGACTCTTTGCATAAATGTCATGTAATTGCCGATAAAAGCCTTTGAAACGTATGAAGTGCGTGTAATTATATTTCACTACATCACACAAACAACTGAAACAAAGATCTAAAAGCAGTTTAGCAGCAAACTTTGTGAAAACTAGTATTTGTGTCATTCTCAAAACTTTTGGCCACGACTGTACATATGTCAGCTGCTACTCCACAATGCAAATCCTCTACTGCCACCACTAATAACTACTACTACTACCCATAAACTGCCAATTTGGCCCCTTTTATGTTCCATTGTATGCTGCCACTGCTGTCATTACTGTTGTGGCCACATGCCTCTATTACCTTGAACTTTCCACACTGTAGTCCTGCTCTCTAGTGTCATATGGCCAGGCATTCTGCCCCCATTAAGGCATGATTTTTAGATGCTTGGTCCCCCAACAAGCCACAGTTTTTTCCCATAACATCATATGTGTTTCAACACCATCTGCTCCCTGATAAGGAACACTTTTTGGAAGCTTCATGATATGAAAAAGCATAAAACATATGACGGTGCAGTATGTTTCTATACATTCTGTTTAACACCATCAAACATGCGTCTACCTATAGCTTTATATGTCAGTGTCACTCTGACATTATTTGCTATTGCTGTTATTGTGGTCAAGTGCTTGACGGGGAAGCAAAAATGAATAAAAATAAATTAACAAAAAGAGATAGCATCTTTTCCTTAACAACCTGAGTACTACGAAACTATAGTGTGTTATATGCCAAATTTAAGGACAACTGGAGCAAATTTGTTTCAGGTAGAATCGATTTGGGTCTGAACCGAAATTTGGGAAGCCTTAAACTAAATGAATCTCAAAAGGTTTGCTTATCTCTACTACAGGCCATCAGTACCTGAGAGGGTAGGACTTTAATGCAGTGTTGCACTTACCAGCTCCATCCACTACACTTTGAACAGAGCTCTGTTCTGAAGATAATTTCTGGCGATGGATATACACTAGTGTTGATCGAGCACCAAAGTGCTCGGGTGCTAGGGCCAAACAACTCAGGAAGCTAAATGAAAGTCAATGGGAGAATCTGAGCATTAAACCAGGCACCCCCTGCTCTGAAGAGGGGAGGGTGTCTGGTTCATAGGAAAACGTCAGAAATTGATAGAAACACCACAAATTGGTTCGGGAACAGCATGGGGAGGATGTATGGATGCATCTTGGATTCCCAGGTCGCTGCTGGGAACGATGTTGTCCGAGTAGTACACCACTTTTACAGACTGACAATAATACGCCCAAAACCGAAGATAAAATTGATTTTAGCGAAAAAAATGTTAGGAATCATTCTTTCCTATATATTAACTTGTATATGAAGTGCAAATGCTGCCAAAAATTACAAGCAAGAGGCATTCGATACAACCTGTATAACACATAAAGGAGGGCCTCATTCACATTGTGGTACGATTGTTCAGGTAGTTGGACTCCTACACCCGTTAAAGCTAATGCACAAAGTGAAAGGGCTGCCAAAAATTAAAAGGAACCGGCACTACAATACACCATTTGTTACACATAAAGGAGGGCATCATACACACCCTTTAAAAATTATGATTGATGGCCTGCTGGTGACCCTCAAAAACATTTGGAGCAGGGGCCTGCTGATCTGACCATCTAAAACATTAGGGGCGGTGGCCTGCTGCTGAGCTGCCCCTCTAAAACATGAAGCGTGAGGGTCTGCTACTGAGCCTACCATCGAAAAAATTATGGTTGAGGGCCTGCTGGTGAGCTGACCCTCTAAAAGATTGTAGGTGAGGGCCTGCAGGTGAGCTGACCCTGTAAAACATTATATGCGAGGGCCTGCAGGTGAGCTGATCCTGTAAAACATTAAATGCGAGGGCCTGCAGGTGAGCTGACCCTGTAAAACATTATATGCGAGGGCCTGTAGGTGAAATGACCCTGTAAAACATTATATGCAAGAGCCTGCAGGTGAGCTGACCCTGTAAAAGGCACTGAGGGATCATTGAGGATGCTGACACGCTATGTATTCCTTCACCATCTTCCAAAATGTTTCCCTCCTTGTGACAGTAGGCCGCGAATCAAGGTGAAGGTGCTGGCTGGGTGTCATGAAACTGTCCCAGGCTTTGGATAGTGTTGCCCTGCCTCTTTTGGAACTGCTGTGTGTTCCCCTTGTCTCCCCTCCTCAGTTGGCCAAGGAACTATGGACTCTGTCGCCAGCGTTGCCAGATGGAAATTTTTGGAGCAATTTTTTTAACAAGGACCTTCTGGTATTGCATAATTTTGCTCGTCTCCTGAGGAATGAGAGATGTAGCAGGGGTCGACAAGAGTGAACAACCAGTAATCCGTATTGTCTAAAATGCGTATAACGAGCAGATCACGGGAAAGACAACCTAACATGAAGTCAGCCATGTGTGCCAGATTTACCAACAGGCAAGACTTCGCTGTCGTCATCAGGAGGATGACTCTCACTCTCCTCATCCTCTTCCTCCTCTTCTGCCCACCCACGCAGAACAGATGGAATTAAACTTCCATGGGTACTACCCTCTGTCTCCTGCTCCTCCTCCTCTTCATCGTCCAATTCACAGTGAGAAGACAAACTGTGGAGGTCTGGCTATCACCCTGTGTAATCTCTTCCCCCATTTCCACTTCTTCCACATGCAAAGTGTCATCCTTAATTGTGGACAGTGAGCGTTTGAGTAGACACAGAAGTGGTATGGTTACACTGATAATAGCGTTATCACCGCTTACATCTGTGTTGATTCCTCAAAGTTTCTTAAAACCTCACAGAGGTCAGACATCCATGCCGACTCCTCACTTGTGAATAGCGGAAGCTGACTGGAAAGGCGATGACCATGTTGCAGCTGGTATTCCACTACTGCCCTCTACTGCTCACAAAGCCTGGCCAACATGTGGAACGTCGAATTCCAGCATGTGCTCACGTCGCACAACAGCCGGTGAGCTAGCAATTTCCAGCGCTGTTGCAGTGTTGATAGACCAGCTGAAGCTGTCGATGACTTGCAGAAATGTGCACACATGCGGCGCACCTTCACCAGTAACTCAGGCAAATTGGGGTAGGTTTTGAGAAACCGCTGAACCACTAGGTTTGAGACGTTGGCTAGGCATGGGATGTGTCTGAGCTTGCCGAGCTCCAAAGCCACCACCAAGTTATGGCCATTATCAGACACAACCATGTCTGGTTCTAGGTTGAGTTGTGAGAGCCACAGCTCAGTCTAGTCTCTGCAGCGGTGTGCTGCTTGTCCCCCAAGCATATCAGCTTTAGCCTGGCCTGTTGCCGCTTCCCCACTGCTTTTAGCTACCGACTGATGGCTGACTGGTGCTGAACGCATATAATTCAGAGGTGGATGTGGAGGAGGAGGCGGAGGAGGAGAAGTGGGGGTTGAAGCCCCTATTGTAGGTGCTGGCGGAAACCCTGATCGACGTAGGGTCCACAATCCTTAGCTACGGTAGCACCTGTGCCATCCCAGGGTATGACTCGCTCCCGGCCTCCACAACGTTCACCCAGTGTGCCGTCAGGGAAGTGTAGCATCCCTGGCCGAATGCACTTGTCCATGTGTCCGTGGTTTAGTGGACCTTCATAGTAGCTGCGTTGGTCAGGACATGTGTGATGTTATAGGACACATGTTGGTTTAAGGCTGGCACGGCACAACGCGTGGTGGCCCCCAAAATCAGGCTGCGGAAGGCCTCAGTGTCCATAAGCCTAAATGGCAACATATCAAGGGCCAGTAATTTGGAAAGCTGCACATTTTGTGTTATGGCCTGTGGGTGGGTGGCTGGGTATTTGTGCTTGCGTTCAACGGCCTGGGGTAAGGACATTTGGGCACTGTGCTGGGACACGGAAGTGGATGTGGTCACTGATGGTGCTTGTGAATGTCCAGGTGCAGGGCTGGAGGCATCCGAGCCTACACCTTCGACAGGGGATTGGCCACCAGTGCGTAACACAGGGGAAGAAGAGGCAGTGGTGTGACCCGCAGACACAGATTGTGGACCCAGGCGTTTGTTCCACTTATTACGGTGCTTGGATCCTATGTGGAGGATCATTCTGGTGGTGGTGAGGTTGCTAGTAGTCACGCCCCGGCTTAATTTGGTACGGCACAGGTTGCAAACTACTATTCTTTTTTCGTCCACACTTTCCTCAAAAAAGCGCCATACTGCGGAACACCTACCCCTTGGCAAGGGAGATTTCCACAAGAGGATGCTCCGTGGAACAGTTGTGGGTCTCTTTGGTGTGGCCCGCCTTCTCCCTTTTGCCACCCCACTAACTCCTCCAGCCTGTTGCGGTGCTGCAGGTCGTCCCGCTCTGTACTGCTGTCCTCGCTCGGCTTTCCACCTTCCCAGGTTGGATCTGTGACTTCATCGTCTACCACCTCCTCTTTCACTTCCTCACTCTGCTCATCCTCCTGACTTGCTGACCTAACCACAACCTCAGTGATTGACAACTGTGTCTCATCCTCTTCTTCAACCTCTTGAGACAGTAATTGCCGTTGACACTTATTGGCAACTGTGTCTCATCATCATCCACCTCATTAAACAGTAATTGCTGTTCCCCACCGTCATCTTCTTCTGACTTTGGATGCTCAAGAGTTTGGGAATCAGGGCACAATTATCTTTCTCTCTTCAAGTGGGCTTGTTGAGAGGGCCAAATCAAGGAATAGCGTTGAAAAGAGTTCCTCGGAATATCCGAGTGTGGGATCACTTGTTTGCTGCAATCCAACCGACTACCTGGTCGCATTGTTCTGACTTCTATAGTGATGTCCAGCAAAGCCCTGCAAACTGGGACATGAAGCTAGGTATCGTGGATGATTTTTTTTCTTGTGCTCTGGCAGCATGCACAGTTTAAATGTGCCCAGGGCCACTGCCTCTGTGTGCACCATCAGAATCATGGCCACTTCCCAGTCACTTACTGCTTGCCTTCTTAATACTAAATGTTATATATTATTGGAAGTATGTCACACGCACAGTAGCGAAGGATTTGGAAGTGTATGTACAAACAAATTTAAAAAGGTAATTTGGATGTGGAAACACAGGAGATATCCCACAGATAATGTCAATGCTGTCACCAGCGGCTAATAAAGAATTACAGGGAATGTCACAGTTTTTTTGGATGAGGAAACGTTATACAGGAGAGGTACCACCTGTAATGTCACTGTCCGCAGCGTCTACGGAAAAAGTACACTGTATGTCACAGATTAAAAAAATTGCGCACACGTTACACTGCATATGTGGCACTGGTAATGTCACTGTCAGCAGCAGACACTGTCTACGGGAAAATTATACTGGATGTCACAGATTGATTTTTGGGATGCACACACTTTACACAGGAGATGTAGCGCAGCTAATGTCCCTGTCCGCAGCGGACACTGTCTACGGAAAAAGTACACTGGATGTCACAGATATTTTTGGGATGCGCACACTTTGTACTGGAGATGTGGCGCAGCTAATGTCACTGTCCACAGCGGACACCGTCTACGTAAAAAATACACTGGATGTTACAGATATTTTTGGGATACGCACGCTTTACACTTTTCTTTTTAATTTTCTTTTTATTGATTTTATATAATTTCCGTTGTAAGTACAGAATATAAAGAGAACATATAAACATTTGAGGCACAAGATACATCGTCAATAAGGTATTGTGAAGTTACAGCGTCAAGGTTTATAGAGACCAACTCAGTGTACATGGCAAGACATATCACCTGGACGGAACAACCACACAACCATGGGTACATGTCCATGAACAAACCCCTGGGCCTCTTAGTTGCAACGCCCTCAAATAATGTGATGACGTAACTATAAAGTGCCAGCCATGATAGATCGGTGAGCAGACCGGTGCTCACTACTCCAGCTTTTGGTGATTTAACATCCAAGCCTTAGCTGGGTGGTTGCGCCGAGCCGACAGCATAGCTGTAATCTAATAAATTTTACATATGTATCATGTACAAATCCAAAAACGATGCATATAATACCACTAGGAATAAAGGGCAGAGGGGGGGGGGGGAGGGATGAAGGGGCGGGGATCGGAATCAGTAGCTTAGAGTCAGTCCGCAGTGGTTTGCGACAGTGATGTGAGTTGTTGTAGTACTTGAGAGGTTGACCGAAACTCAATCCAGTCCTGCCAAATTTTTGGGAATTTGGAGTGAGAGCGTAGTTCCCACGCTGATAATTCTTCCATCAGGAAGATGAAATTGACTTTTTGCAGCCATTGAGCTATGTTAGGGGATTTCGGTTGGTTCCATTGTTGTGATATTAAGGATTTAACCGCGGCCATGAGGTGTTGGAAGAGGGTCCTTTTATCGGGGGGGGGGGGGATACTTTCTAATCTAATGTTGAGAAGGATGGAGGCTAAGTTGGGATCTGAGGTTAGAGAGCAGATTTGTTTGGACATTTTCAGAACATCAGACCAAAATGGGGTTAGAACAGGACATGACCACCACATGTGTAAGTAAGTGCCTTGTACAGAGTTGCATTTCCAACATGCATCTGTATCAAGGCAGCCCATTTGTTTAAGCCTGACTGGGGTACGGTACCATCTAGAGATAAGCTTAAAATAGTTCTCTTGCAGTCGGGTGCAACGTGAGATGCCGTGAGATTTTCTGTAGATCTGTTTGGTTTCCTGAGGGGTCCATGTGGTAGCTAAATCCTTACCCCAGTCTGAGATATAGGATCTGTCTGAAGGGGATGCGCACACTTTACACAGGAGATGTGGCGCAGCTAATGTCACTGTCCGCAGCGGACACCGTCTACGGAAAAAGTACACTGGATGTCACAGATATTTTGGGGATGCACACAATTTACACAGGAGATGTGGAGCAGCTAATGTCACTGTCTGCAGTGGACACTGTCTACGGAAAAAGTACACTGGATGTCACAGATATTTTTGGGATGTGCACACTTTACAGAGAAGATGTGGCGCAGCTAATGTCACTGTCCGCAACGGACACTTTCTACGGAAAAAGTACACTGGAAATCACAGATATTTTTGGGATGCATACACTTTACACAGGAGATGTGGCGCAGCTAATGTCACTGTCTGCAGCGGCCTAACTATTGCACGTTATTTAGCGCAGGATGCGCTAAAAATAGATATTGTTGCTACACACAATAGTCCTTAGAAGTTCTTTTGGGTCTTTGAAAAGTTTTTCTAATAAAAAAATTCTTATATCAGTCCCTACACTGTCTGTCTCTTTCTCAGCACAGCTCTCCCTGATTAAGACTGAACCGAACACACATCATCAGGTGCTATATAGCACCCAATGACGCGTTCCGGCCAGCCAATCACTGTAATGCCAGTAACCAACATGGCTACGGCATTACAGTGAGTGCAGTACCTACCTGCACATTTATTGGCTGCGTATCATGCAAGAAATGTGTGGGGAGGACACTCGAGCATTGCGCTCGGGCACATGCGGTATTCGGCCGAATTCCACCATGTATCGAGCATCGAGATGCTCGAGCTGAACTGGTGTTCGGCCGAGCATGCTCGATCAACACTAATCTACACTTAAACAGCTGATTGCAGCTAGAAGTTGGTGCTGGTACTATTCGGCTCTATCCATTGTGTGGTAGATGGAGAAGGTAACTGTAGCTCTTCTTCTACTGAAGTGGACATCACTGGAGCTGCAACTTAACAGCGGTTCTTATATTGATGGCCTATCCTTTAAGGGGTTAACCTTGGACATTTGCAGATACAAAAGAACAGTAGTACATTTATTCATCAGTATTATAAATTGCACATGGTAAGTGGAAAGTGGGGTCCCACTTTCAGTTTTTTTCTATGCTTGCCCCAAGTTACCTCTCTGGAGCTCCCATGGCACTCTAGGAAATACTGTGTTCTGGCATGGAGAATAACAATAAATAAGTCTGTCTTCAAGACATCAAGTTGATGAACATAGCTAAAAAAAAACGTAGAAAATGACCCACCTCCACATGTTGCCATGGTATCTAGGAGAAACTCTAAGAACCTTAGTGCATAGTTATTTTGTACTATTTAGATTCTTTCATGTTTTTATGCCCATTGTAGCCAGAGGGCCTTGACTACACAATACCGCCAAGTTATATATTCATAAATGGGCTTATTCATAAAACATATACATATAGCCGCATCCATCAGACTCTGTATGTATCATCGGAGGATAACTTTTATTATCCTGCACTGAACAGCTGTGCCATCATATTAATGAAATATGACTACACGGTATTGTGTTTGTTTATTGCTAAAGCATACAGTTTGTTGGTTAATTGGAACTTGCATTGTGGAGGGAAAATATTCAATTAACATACGATCACTATGGTCCTTCTCATAGAGCAATGAAAATGAAAGGTAATTTTATCTGTTTCAATGAATCTGTCAACGATGCACGAGGTAGAAGAGAATGAATTATCTATACATTGTGTTAGCAAAAGTATACTCGAGTAAATAACTTGCTCTTCTTACCATACCACTCCAAATTTACATATTAAGTTGGTCAATTGTGTTTCCAATAATGGGATTCCAGCTCTTGTTTGTGCAAAATTCAGCTTACGATGGAGATTTTTAATAGCCAATAGCCTTGGTGGTTCTCATTTATCTAGTATTAATGCCTTTTTAAGGGAGTAATTTATTTTCTTTTTAGTTTATAACACAAAACGCAAAAAAAATAATTTTTTTCAATTTATATATTTTTTAATTCTTTAAACTACCTCTAAAATAAAGTATTAAGAAGAGTTTCCTATCTTTTTTTGGGAGATAAATGGGGATGCTATGATGACAATTTGGTTTGGCATATGCGTAATATCAGATGAATGGGGATGCTTTGGCAATAATTTGGATCGACATATGTATAGTATCAGGGGACTGGGGTTGTTATGGCGACAGTTTGAGTTGGTATTGGCATGTCTTTTTGTAATTTGCATTTCATTTTAGCATTTTTTAAATAATATGTCGATGGGACATTCACAATGTATAATTTTGCAGTTTTCCATTGTACAGTTACAAGGGGAAGTTACATTAGTTAATGGGGGGGCAGATCCAGGTTTGCTAAGGACCAATAGCATTAGCTATGCCATACAGGGAGCTGGAATTCCCATTATAATTAGGTCTAATTAGGATCAGGACTCTGACCTGGCCTTAATAATACATGCATCTTTTTCAACTATTTTTTTTATTTATCTGCTTGTGTGCTTTGGGTCATTGTCTTGTTACGTCACCCAATGTCTCTTCAGATTGTGGCCATGGACTACTGTCCTTATAATCTCCTTAAGAAAATACTTTGATACACTCTAGCATTGATTGTTCCATCATTGATACTGTAACAAGGTATTTAGGCCCTGAGGCAGCAAAGTATCCCCAAACCATTATGTTCCCTGCACCATGCTTCACAGTTGGGATCAAGTTTTGATGTTGGTATTAGGACCAATGCACACGACTGTATATTGGAATGGGTTTGCATCTGATCTGCAAAAAATGCGATGTGGGCACATTCATTTCAACTGAACTACAAAAAATGCTGAAAGCACGCTTTTTCACAGTGCGTCTGTTCCATCTTCAGGTAAAAAAGTTAGAACATGTCCTATTCTTGTCCATTTTGCTGAGGAGGTATGCTGGCAGATTGGATGGCTATTGATTGGCACTCGTAGGTATAGGTGTTCACTCTAAGATTCAGCCTTGATCTTTTTCTGGTCTAGTAGTGGGTTAGGTGATGGGTGTCTGAGCTATAGTCCCTCACCTTGCAACAGTTTTTGTAAAGCAGTATTTTGCTGATCCCTCTGCTGTCTCTCTGATACTTTCTAGAAGCAGACATTGCTGATCTCTCTGGAGTGTTGGTCTCACAGGAGAAGAATCTCTGGTTATCAGGAGTAGGATCTCTGGATGTGCTTAATCTCCTCTTTCTCTCTCTCTAGACTGGAACTTTACGTCCTGGCATAAAGCAGGACCAGCCCCTTCCACTAAGAGGGGAGGAACAGGGTGGTTAGCCTTGTTCCTGTCAAACAATGCCAACCATTACCCCATCTTCCTAAAACACACAGCTACTACATGAAATACATTATATTAAATATAACTAGATTCAATTGCAGATACACCCAGATCTGGTGTACCACATGAGTTTCCAGATAATTACTCCATTTGTACATAAGTTATGAAATCAGGTTTTTAGTAAAACATTTGCCTTTTCTTAGTTTACGCACAATTATCTTCTGAACACAGCCTGACTGAATTACCTAGAGGATGTAGAGGCTGACACTGTTTTATTTAAGCTATGGGATAGAGACATATCTGAATTAGTAAGGAGGAGGAAAGAGATGAAGAGAGGAGGAGATTTATGGAAGCACTCTTGCCAGAGCTGCTGTTTGTCTGTGAGTGCCATCCCGACAATACAGTTCTCCTAACACAATATGTATAACCTATAAAATGAATTGGTGGAAGTAGAATTAGCATGCAGTTAAATACCTCCTAATTTATTCAATATGACAAGATATTTGAAACAACTTTAGATGCTCGCTCATGCATCTTCAATAGCTATTGGACAAACATGTGGGAGAGGAGGAAGCTTATCGACTGCCATAACAAGAGAATCAGGTGTTGAAAATCAATTTGCCCCATCTTTCTTTCGCCTGGCATCACCATAGACATTACATAGTCATCAGGCCTCTCCAAAATGGATTGGTTCGTCTGTCAATAATCTAGTGTGTATGGATATCATCAGTCAGCCGAATCTGGGATCATAAAAGATCCTGGGCTTTACACCTCGAAACAATCATTTTGCTACTGAAAGAAAAACATGTGATTTCTACTAAAATGAGCGTGCTGATTCTAAATATGAACTCGGAATTTGCCTGACACGTTTTTCTATTTTTGCATTTTCGCTTTTCGCTCCCCACCTTCCCAAAGTTCTAACTTTTTTTATTTTTCCATTCAAATAGCCTTATGAGGGCTTATTTTTTTCGGGACAAGTTGTACTTTCTAATGGCACCATTTACGGTTGCATACTATGTAGTAGGAAGAGGTAATAAAATTCCAAATGCGGTAGAATTGGGGAAAAACGCAACTCTGATAAAGTTTTTTATTTTTTTTTACACTGTACACTATGCGGTAAAATTGACCTGTTATCTTCATTCTCCAGGTCAGTACGGTTACAAAGATACCACACTTGTATAATTTTTCTTGCGTTTTAATACTGAAAAAAAAATTATAACCATATTCTGACTGGGGCTGTCTGAGTGCTAATTTTTTGCAGGACGATCAGTGATACCAATTTGAAGTGTGTGCGACTTTTTGATAATTTTTTAAGTATTTTTATTTTAAGGAAAGGGGATGATTTTTTTTTCTTCATATTTGCAAAAACTTTTTTTTTTTTTACTTTTTTTAAGTCACCTTGGGTAAGAATAACTGGCAATCATTAGATTGCCTATTGTGCACATTGATGTCTATATAGAAACCATTGAACACTTCAGTTGCACTATACCAATACAATTCTGCCACTGTCATGGAACCATGAACCAGACGTACAACAAGAGATAAGTGGAAATAAGAAGGCTTTATTGAAAATAAAGCTGTAAGGCAAAAGTCCAAACGGATGGCTAAACCGAAGCAGGGTCTTGCGAAACCAGAGATCAGGAACCAGAAGGGTAGTCAGATGAAGCCAGGATCAGGAACCAACAGGGTAGTCAGACGAAGCCAGGATCAGGAATCAGCAGGGTAGTCAGACGAAGCCAGGATCAGGAACCAGAAGCAGCAGCAGTCTTAGAAGCATGTGAGCACAGGAGGACCAAGCAGGGAACTGAAGCCACAGACCTCCTATATATATGAGCTAGGCATCCAGCTCCTCCCAGTGGGAAGGAGGAGCCGCAGGGTGGGAGGCTACAAGAAACCCAGAAACCAAGATGGCCGCCAGCACATGTCAAACGAAGGAGAACAGCAAGGAGGTAAGACCATGACAGCCACCTAGTGGCCTGTAGTGGTATTGTCATCTAATAGGCACCGAAGCCTGCTTGAGGCTTCAGCCTATTAGATAAATGTAACAGGTTCGCCGATCTCAGCCGGGTAATGCTGTTACCGGAGCGGAAGTGCGCTACTTCCACATTCGGACTGCGTATATGCCGTGGTCACATTTGACCACGGCATCTGAAAGGGAAAATGTATGGCTTATGGCTGATCGCATACATGTGCTGCGGGTCTCTGCTATTTAAAATAGCAGAAACCCGGCGGCTATGACGCATGCAGCACGTGCAAGCGGGCGCCATGTTTGGGGGTCCTTAACCTCTTAAGGACATAGGGCGTACAGGTACGCCCTTGTGCCCTGGTACTTAAGGACACAGGGCGTACAGGTACGCCCTGTGTATTTCTGATCACTGCCGTGTGGCTGGCAGTGATCGGAAACCGGTGCCTGCTCAAATCATTGAGCAGGCACCTAGGCTAAATGCGCGGGGGGGTCCCGTGACCCCCCCATGTCGGCGATCGCGGCAAAACGCAGGTCAATTCAGACCTGCGGTTTGCTGCGATTTCTGCAGTTTCTGATCCCCGCGGTCCCTGACCGCGGGGATCAGAAACTTTAGGATTCCAAAAATGTTCCTGCATCCCTCCCCCCTGCACCCCTGAGTTTTTTTGAGCACGGTGGGAGGTGCAGGGGGAGGGTTGCGGGCGGTGCGGGCGGTGCGGGAGGCGGGCGGTGCGGTAGGCGGGATCGCGATCCCCCGCTCGCCTTCCATTGCGTAATCGTTGGTTTCTAGTGGGTATACCAGGGTGCCAGCACATTGCTGGCACCCTGGTATAAACGGCTGACATCTGTGCTGCGATGTCAGCCGTTTAACCCTTTCCATACCGCGGTCCGTACGGACCGCTGTATGGAAAAGGTTAACAGCGCAGGGAGCTCCCTCCCTCTCCCATCGGGGGGCTGCTGTGCCTTTGCAGCCCCCCGAATGGAGAGGGAGAGAGCTCCCAGGCAGCCCCCCAAGCCCCGTCCTTACCCTTCCCCGTCTGCGCAGTTCTGACCATAACTGAGCAGACGGGGAAGGTTCCCATGGCAACAGGACGCCTTCTCAGGCGTCCTGCTGTCCATGGTGCTGAACAGATCTGTGCTGAAGGCATAGATCTGTTCAGAGAAAGTGTAAAATACAGTACAGTACTATATATTGTACTGTACTGTATTATACAGACATCAGACCCACTGGATCTTCAAGAACCAAGTGGGTCTGGGTCAAAAAGAAAGTGAAAAAAAGTGAAAATAAAGTAAAAATCAAAAAACAGATTTATCACTGATTAAAAATAAAAAAAATGAAATTCCCTACACATGTTTGGTATCGCCGCGTCCGTAACGACTTGATCTATAAACCGGTCATGTTACTTTACCCAAACGGTGAACGCCATAAAAATAAAAAATTTAAAACTATGATGAAATTGAAATTTTGCCCACCTTACTTCCCCAAAAAGTTAATAAAAGTGATCAAAAAAGCTGTATGTACTCCAAAATTGTAACAATAAAACCGTCATCTCATCCCGCAAAAATCATACCCTACCCAAGATAATCGCCCCAAAACTGAAAAAACTATGGCTCTTAGACTATGGAAACACTAAAACATGATTTTTTTTGTTTCAAAAATGAAATCATTGTGTAAAACTTAAATAAATAAAAAAAAGTATACATATTAGGTATCGCCGCGTCCGTATCGACCGGCTCTATAAAAATATCACATGACCTAACCCCTCAGGTGACCACCGTAAAAAAAAAAAAAAAAACAGTGTAAAAAAAGCTATTTTTTGTCATCTTACTTCACAAAAAGTGTAACAGCAAGCGATCAAAAAGTCATATGCACCCCAAAATAGTGCCAATAAAACTGTAATCTCATCCCGCAAAAAATGAGACCCTACTTGAGATAATCGCCCAAAAACTGAAAAAACTATGGCTCTTAGACTATGGAGACACTAAAACTTTTTTTTGTTTTAAAAATTAATTCATTGTGTAAAACTTACATAAATAAAAAAAATGGTATACATATTAGGTATAGCCGCGTCCGTGACAACCTGCTCTATAAAATTACCACATGATCTAACCGGTCAGATGAATGTTGTAAATAAAAAAAAATAAAAAAACGGTGCCAAAAAAGCTATTTCTTGTTACCTTGCTGCACAAAAAGTGTAATATAGAGCAACCAAAAATCATATGTACCCTAAACTAGTACCAACAAAACTTCCACCTTATCCCGTAGTTTCTAAAATGGGGTCACTTTTTTGGAGTTTCTACTCTAGGGTTGCATCAGGGGGGCTTCAAATGGGACATGGTGTCAATAAAACCAGTCCAGCAAAATCTGCCTTCCAAAAACCGTATGGCATTCCTTTCCTTCTGCGCCCTGCCGTGTGCCCGTACAGCAGTTTACGACTACATATGGGGTGTTTCTGTAAACTACAGAATCAGGGCCATAAATAATGAGTTTTGTTTGGCTGTTAACCCTTGCTTTGTAACTGTAAAAAAAATATTAAAATGGAAAATCTGCCAAAAAAGTGAAATTTTGAAATTGTATCTCTATTTTCCATTAAATCTTGTGCAACACCTAAAGGGTTAACAAACTTTGTAAAATCAGTTTTGAATACCTTGAGGGGTGTAGTTTCTTATATGGGGTCACTTTTATGGAGTTTCTACTCTAGGGGTGCATCAGGGGGGCTTCAAATGGGACATGGTGTCAAAAAAACTGTCCAGCGAAAAACCTGCCTTCCAAAAACCATATGGCGCACCTTTCACTCTACGCCCCGCTGTGTGGCCGTACAGTAGTTTACGGCCACATATGGGGTGTTTCTGTAAACGGCAGAGTCAGGGCAATAAAGATACAGTCTTGTTTGGCTGTTAACTCTTGCTTTGTTAGTGGAAAAAATGGGTTAAAATGGAAAATTAGGCAAAAAAATGAAATTCTCAAATTTCATCCCCATTTGCCAATAACTCTTGTGCAACACCTAAAGGGTTAATGAAGTTTGTAAAATCAGTTTTGAATACCTTGAGGGGTGTAGTTTCTTAGATGGGGTCACTTTTATGGAGTTTTCTACTCTAGGGGTGCATCAGGGGGCTTCAAATGGGACATGGTGTCAAAAAAACAGTCCAGCAAAACCTGCCTTCCAAAAACCATATGGCGCACCTTTCACTCTACGCCCCGCTGTGTGGCCGTACAGTAGTTTACGGCCACATATGGGGTGTTTCTGTAAACGGCAGAGTCAGGGCAATAAAGATACAGTCTTGTTTGGCTGTTAACCCTTGCTTTGTTAGTGGAAAAAATGGGTTAAAATGGAAAATTAGCCAAAAAAATGAAATTCTCAAATTTCATCCCCATTTGCCAATAACTCTTGTGCAACACCTAAAGGGTTAACAAAGTTTGTAAAATCAGTTTTGAATACCTTGAGGGGTGTAATTTATAGAATGGGGTCATTTTTGGGTGGTTTCTATTATGTAAGCCTCGCAAAGTGACTTCAGAGCTGTAGTGGTCCCTAAAAATTGTTTTTTTGTACATTTCTGAAAAATTTCAAGATTTGCTTCCAAACTTCTAAGCCTTGTAACATCCCCAAAAAATAAAATATCATTCCCAAAATAATTCAAACATGAAGTAGACATATGGGGAATGTAAAGGCATCACAATTTTTAGGGGTATTACTATGTATTACAGAAGTAGAAAAACTGAAACTTTGAAATTTACAAATTTTTCCAAATTTTTGTTAAATTATGTATTTTTTGGTGCAAAAAAAATATATTTTTTTACTTCATTTTACCAGTGTCATGAAGTACAATATGTGACAAAAAAACAATCTCAGAACGGCCTGGATAAGTCAAAGCGTTTTAAAGTTATCAGCACTTAAAGTGACTCTGGTCAGATTTGCAAAAAATGGCCTGGTCCTAAGGTGTAAAAAGGCTGTGTCCTTAAGGGGTTAAAGGGTTAAGTACATGCTAAGCCTATTCGGTTATAATATTAATGCATTATATTGGAGATATTCCAGTGGACATGTCTAGACCTGTTCGGACACACTCAGGCTGATGTCAGAAGTAAGTATATAAGGCAAGCTGGACAGATTTTGATAAAGTAATCTGTTACAGTGCTATCAATTTTGAAACTTAAGATGGATAAACGCAAATGTGTTAACGATCCAGACAATTTCTGCTACATATGTGGCAAATGCACTACTTACGATCAGTGCAAGAATCTGACAAAGCGAGTGCATCTTGCAGCTTGGGATGCGAGTGCGTCTGTTACGCCGAAACGCGCGTTGGGGTTGGCGCCATTCTGGAGGAAGCACAGTATGGGTAATTGTCCTATGTCCTATGTTTAATTGTATATTATACATGCATTTCAACAAAATAGCCATGTTAGGATTAATGGGACTTGCGTCCACTGTATGTTTCCTCCAGTGATGTCGTCGTTTTTATCTCCTGTACCAATTCTTTTAATCATGTATACATTCTTTTTGTGACATTAACTGTGATTTTTGTAATAAAGTATTTAATCAGTACAAGCGGTCTGGCATTTCTGTGTAGGTTATATACCAAATCATAAGCTAATTCTGATGCAAAGTAGGGACCATGTCATGCAGGCCTTACAGCTGTTACATAGACAGGATCCGTTGTGCATCTCATTTTTCCTTCCTTCTGACAGATGAGAAGAAGGGTCAAATAAATGATAATGTCAGCCAGGCCGAAAGGCAAAATAGTGGCCCAGTCATGAAGTGGGGAGGGTAGGAACATCATTGGAAGTACACAGAGTGGCCCTATGACATAGTTATGAGGTGAAAGCAGCATAAGGAGACCACAGAGTGGCACAATGACAGAGTGTAGAAGTGGCGGCAGCAGCATCAGGAGTTGGCCACAGGGTGGCGCAATGACTGAGTGGAGGTGGCAGCAGCATCATCAGGAGGCCACAGAGTGGCACAATGACAGAGTGTGGAGGTGGCGGCAGCAGCATCAGGAGTTGGCCACAGGGTGGCGCAATGACTGAGTGGATGTGGCAGCAGCAGCATCAGGAGGCCACAGAGTGGCACAATGGCAGAGTGAGGAGGTAGCAGCAGCATGAGGAGGCCACAGAGGTGACAGAGTGTGGAGGTGGCAGCAGCATCATTAGGAAGCCACAGAGTAATACAACGACAGAGCATGGAGGTGGCGGCAGCAGCATCAGGAGAAGGCCACAGGGTGGCACAATGACTGTGTGGAGGTGGCAGCAGCAGCATCAGGAGGCCACAGAGTGGCACAATGACAGAGTGAGGAGGTAGCAGCAGCAACATGAGGAGGCCACAGAGGTGACAGAGTAAAACACCAAAAAATTAATTCCATAAGTATCTCACATGGAATCATCCGTACACCTCCTATAACGCTAAAAAAGCTACCACGCAAGTAAATATTGTACATTTAATACTTTATTAGAAATCCACATAAAACACAATAATTATATTCTAAAATACATAAAGCAGCAGCCATGAGAACACTGGAGTGTGTCAATAAAAAT
The DNA here is from genome assembly GCF_014858855.1 of Bufo gargarizans. NCBI lineage: Eukaryota > Metazoa > Chordata > Amphibia > Anura > Bufonidae > Bufo > Bufo gargarizans. The sequence continues at coordinate 24,357,641 of NC_058083.1, read as the reverse complement.
AGGCTCCAGACATCAAGGGACTAGTACAATGTCAAATAGCAGCATCATCACATGGGGCTCATTATAGCAAACATGCGTCCATATATTGCATATATTGCGGTGAATTGCAATATATGGACGCATGTTTGCTATAATGAGCCCCATGTGACGATGATGCTATTTGACATTGTATTAGTCCCTTGATGTCTGGCGCCTATTTTTATTGACACACTCCAGTGTTCTCATGGTTGCTGCTTTATGTATTTTAGAATATAATTATTGTGTTTTATGTGGATTTCTAATAAAGTATTACATTTACAATATTTACTTGCATGGTAGCTTTTTTAGCGTTATAGGAGGTGTAGAGGTGACAGAGTGTGGAGGTGGCGGCAGCAGCAGCATCAGGAGAAGGCCACAGGGCGGCACAATGACAAAGTGTGGAGGTGGCAGCAGCTTCATTAGGAGGCCACAGAGCGGCACAATGACAGAGTATGGAGGTGGGGGCAGCATTAGGAGAAGGCCACAGGGTGGCACAAAAACAGTGTGAAGGTGGCAGCAGCAGGCCACAGAGCAGCACAATGATAGAGCGTGGAGGTGGCAGCAGCAGCATCAGGAGGAGGTCACAGGGTGGCACAATAACAGTGTGGAGGTGGCAGCAGCAGCATGAGAAGACCACAGAGTGGCACAATGACAGAGTGTGGAGGTGGCAGCAACAGCATCAGGAGGAGGCCACAGGGTGGCACAATGACAGTGTGGAGGTGTCAGCAGCACCATCAGGAGGCTACAGAGTGGCACAATGACAGAGTGTGGAGGTGGAAGCAGCAGCATCTGGAGGCGTTCACAGGGTGGCACAATGGCAGTGTGGAGGTGGCAGCAGCATGAGGAGACCACAGAGTGGCACAATGACAGAGTGTGGAGGTGGCAGAAACAGCCTCAGGAAGCCACAGTTTGACAAGGTGACATAGAGTGGAGGTGGCAGCAGCATCAGAAGACCACTGAGTGGCAAGGTGACATAGTATGGAAGTGGCAGCATCATCAAGAGACCACAGAGTGACCCGGTGACAGAGTGGGGAAGTGGGTGGCAATACCAGTAGCAGATGAAGATGGTGGGTGAAAGAAGGAACACTTGGCATCAGATGTGTGGCATCAGGCAGGTGGCAGCATCAGAATAGTAGCCGAGGCAGGTAGCCAGAATAAACCAGTCTCTTTTGTCAAAGTGCTGGTGTGGCACCATTGATGATCTTGTCTGATAATCAGGCATTGGTTGGTGGAGTTCCTAGCTGATCCACGCCTGATTCCTCTTGACAAGTCTCTCCACATTTTGGCAAGTTCTACTTGGGGTAACACTGCCCCCCGCCACAGTACTGGCCGGGCAGGACAGCTTTTCCAGGTCAAACTCTGCCAGTTGTGGCCACAAATCCAGTTTGGCTTCCCAATAGTCCAGCAGAAATTTTTTTGTGGGGTGGCAGGGTGCTGTCCAAGTATGCCACCACCTACTGGTTCAGGTCCTGCTCCAGGTCTAGCTGCTGCTGGTGAGTAGTTTCTTCACTAGACAGGTGAAGAAAGCTGCTCATTAGAAACTCTAGAGTCAAGTTGTTTCTGATGGAGCTGGGGCTGCTCCTACCCCCCACCCTGCCACAGCAGCCATGGCAGAGAAACGTGAGCGCAGAGGGCCCCCCCGGTCAGATCTGCAAGAGGATGGACAATGGCGCAGATAGGCAGTGGCCAACTGACTACATAAGATGTCTCTATAGTAGTTCAGTTTGTCCTCCCTCTCAGCGGGTGTAAAAAATGCCCCCATTTTGGACCGGTAGCGAGGATCCAAAAAGGTGGTGAGATAGAAGTCATCCCTCTGCCGAATCCTGACAATTTGGCTGTAAATACACAAGCAAGTGAACATGCATCTGGCCAATTGTGCAAGTGACTCGGAGGGACTCCTTGCCTCCATCTCCACTGCATACTGCAACTGGGTGCCTGGGTAAGCTGCCTCGTCTTCCTTATCTCCCTCTTTCTCCTCCGGCTGCTCGTTATCCTCCTCTCCTGTCACCTGTGTACAAAAACCACCCATTTTGCTGCTTGTGCTCCAATGTCCTTCTCCTCCAGTTCAGTCCCCACAGGGCTCGTGAGATCTAGGCACCATGTCTTTAGTCCCCTGACCAACCATATTTACCAGCATCTGTTCCAGGACATGAAGCAGTGGAATGACGTTGTTCATCCCGTAGTCCTGGCGACTGACTAATAATGTGGCCTCCTCAAAGGGCCTGAGCAAACGGCAGGTGTCACGCATGAGCTGCCACTGGCTCACATTGAAGTTATACAGGGGAGTACTCCTGTCTGCTTGGATCATCAATAAATCGTTTATGGCCTTTATCTGTTCGTATATTCGGTCCAACATATGGAGGGTGGAATTCCAACAGATGGAAACGTTGCATATCAGCCTCTGTTGGGGGATGCTGTTCTGCCGCTGCAGCTCAAGAAAGGTGTGCTTTGCGGTGTACAAGTGACTGAAGTGTATGCATGTTTCCTGGCCATTTTTAGTATGTCTTGCAGATGGGTGAAAGACTTCAGGAACCACTTGTCAACCAGATTGAACACATGTGCCATGCAGGGCGCATGGCTCAGTCCTCCTTGAAGCAATGCCGACACCTTGTTCTTCCCGTTGTCGGTCACCATAGTTTTGATTTTGAGTTGTCACGGAGAAAGCCAGGATTCAATGAAGGACACCGATCAGTTCCTCCCCTGTGTGACTCCGTTCACCCAGGCAAACGAGGTGCAGAACAGCGTGACACCGCCGTGCCCTGCACATGTGGTATGCTGTAGGGGCACTGTTAATTGTCCCTGCAGTGGAGGCTGAGGACATGGTGGAGGATGAGGAGGCAGAGGCAGACATTGTAGCAGGACCAACAGCATGGCAACGTGGAGGCGGAAGCTGCGTCACCTGGCCAAGTTGCTGGTGTGGCTGTGCAGGAACCACATTCACCCAGTGGGCTGTAAAGGACATGTATTGTCCCTGACCGTAGCTACAGCTCCACACGTTGGCGCTGCCGCGAACTTTGGCAGACACTGACAGGCTCAAGGACTGGCCCACCTTCTGTTCGACATACGTGTGCAGGGCTGGTACTGCCTTTTTGGCAAATAAATGACGGCTTGGGACTCTTCGCCTCAGCTCAGCACAAACTATCAGTTCTCTTGGAAAGTGAGGGACTGCAGCACCAGCAACTTGGACAGGAGCACATTCAGCTTCTGCGCCGTTGGATGAGTGCGCGCATAATGTTATCTCTTGGCAATCGCTTTGGTGATCAATTGCTGACGGAATGACTGACTAGGAGTAGGAGGAGGAGGAGCAGGAGCATCAGGACCAGCAGATTATTTGAAGGACAGACAGCTCCCTTTGGCTGAGGGGGTGGAGCGTTGACTTCCTGAAGCCAGGTGCATGCCACTGGGTGATGCAGCAGTCGCTGCGGCAGGCTGGACCACCACATCAGAGCCACGGTTCTCCCAGGCTACTTTATGGTGACGCTGCAAAAGTTGACACAGGGCCATGGTGCCACCGATGGCACCCTGGCCACGCTTCACCTTCTGCCCACAGATTCTACATATGGCCATGTTTACCTCCTTTGGCGGCTTAACAAAAAAACTGCCACAGCACCGAGTAGGTGATTTTAGCCCCAACACTCCACACTGACTGCTACTGCCGCTACTTCCGTGCACCACTACTTTCCAAGCAGAAAGGCTACTACAAAGCGATTGGTCTACCCCAGGCATGTTTGGCTACGGACCTCCCACTGCTGCCATCCTGCAGACTCCCGGCCACTCAACTTGCTGGCTCCGTCGCTGCCTCACGGGCATGCTGCAACCCTCTTTTCCCGATGATGATGAAGCCCACGGTCAGAAATTGAATGCAATGAAAAGAAAGAATATTGTTTAAATATTTTTTTAAACACAAGAAAAGCTATACAAATTTAGTGTTTTGCATTCTTCTTCCAATTCCATCCTGCTTGGCTAATTCACCCTAAACAGTGGCCTTCAACTGGGAAATGGTCTGTAACCTGACTAAGTGCTCAGATCCAAACAAAGATCGGGAGGAAGAAGAACAGACCAGGTCAGGACTAAACGGGAAGAACACTGGCAGAGTCAGTGTATCCAAAAGCAGATTCAAATCAACTCAAGGTCAAGTCAGAAAATAAATGACAGACCCAGAATGAGAAACAAGCAAGGAGTCTAATGCTAGACAGGGTCAATACCAGTCACAGCAAAAGTCAAATCGGCAGGCTAAGGTAAAGTCAGGTGTGGGTCAAAGGTCAGAAATTCAGAGGTACAAAAAGGAGAGCAAAAAATGCAGACCAATCACAGGCAATTGTGGCCAGCAGTTGCCTGTTTAAATCCCCCCGCTGCAGGAAGGAACGGACGCCGGCGCTACCTTGCTTGGCCTGGCGTCCCTGCATACTGATTGACTGACCAACCCTGCTATCAGCCAGTGGCACTACAACAGAGAACTTGGAGAAACAAATAAAAGTCACAAAGTAAAAGTCTGATACGTTGCCTGGAATCTTGGCGCTGCTGAACCCAAAAAGTGACGTGGGTTAAAGTCACCAGGTAATTCTCTGTAAATCTTTTATAGGACCGCGCTGCTGAATCTCTACACCACAGGGCTCATTTCTGGTAACCCATACATGGTCGGGCAGCTTGGAGAACATTTATCTTGTATCTTTGTGATATGCTTGTTGCAAGTGGATACTTGTGAGAATAATAAACCATTTTATTTATGCGGACGAGGAAGTGCTTCACTATCTTGCGAACCCCTTGCTATTCTACAGGTTATATAGATTGAGGGAGCGAGTTCTTGTGGATTCAAACCCTTTTCTTCCATGTCCGGGTTACCAGAAATGAGCCCTGAGGTGTAGAGATTCAGCAGCGTGGTCCTATACAAGATTTACAGAACAGAGAACTTGGGCTCACCATGTAAGCTCACACAGGTAAGTACATGACAAAAAAGGTAAATAAGAATTTGTATATTCTTTTTTGAAGGTAGCTACCCTTTTTACTTTGGTGTGTAATTTTTTGCTTGTTCCAGATTTTGCTGCTTTTTCTGCCTAGTTTGATAATAACTCCTTATCAGAATTCTTGAGAACATGTTATCATTTTTTTCTTTTTAATAAACAGATGCCTACAGGTATTCTAAGATTTATATTCTAAACTTTCCTAGACTCAGGGGTGATATTTTCAAAAAACAAACACTTCCTGAGAGTGTAATTGCAGATCAACTTAAGATCGGGTAACGCGGAAATGAAATTGCTTTTCATTTTAATACGTGTGATATTATTATATTAGAACACCATGGACCAAAGATCGTTAGAAAATAAAATGGGCAACGCACCCGCGGCTCAGGCGCCAGAGTAAATGAAAGACATTCAAGAACACAAACAGAAGGCTGCAAGTGACAGTGCAAACAGTGGTCTCATGACGAGAGAGTGTTCTCTGTGCCATCTGCAGAAGGAGAGCGCTAATCTTATGACAGAAACAGCACCAAAATGCTTCCACCCAAACAAACAGATGCATGGCTCTGATAACAAACCTTCTGCTCTACACATTATGTAAAGTACATTTATATTAATGATATAATGTAATGAGTCTTTTCCCCGAAGCAAAGTGGAGAGGAGCTGTACATTAGCTTAATTGAGGTGAATATAAATTCATAAAACTTTAACCTTTTGATTGAGATTATTGGAAAGTGCTAAGAAAATGGACAATAAATATTGTTTCTTTATGAGAGTTTTATAAAGTAATCTGGAACAAATAGAGACAAATGGATTGTCTCTTCAATAGGGATGAGCGAACTCGAACTGTATAGTTCGGGTTCGTACCGAATTTTGGGGTGTCCGTGACACGGACCCGAACCCGGACATTTTCGTAAAAGTCCGGGTTCGGGTTCGGTGTTCGTCGCTTTCTTCGCGCTTTTGTGACGCTTTCTTGGCGCTTTTTGAAAGGCTGCAAAGCAGCCAATCAACAAGCGTCATACTACTTGCCCCAAGAGGCCATCACAGCCATGCCTACTATTGGCATGGCTGTGATTGGCCAGAGCACCATGTGACCCAGCCTCTATTTAAGCTGGAGTCACATAGCGCCGCCCGTCACTCTGCTCTGATTAGCGTAGGGAGAGGTTGCGGCTGCGACAGTAGGACGAGATTAGGCAGATTAACTCCTCCAAAGGACTTGATTAACTGATCGATCTGCAGCTGTGGATCATTGAGCTGCTGATCCTCAATTGCTCACTGTTTTTAGGCTGCCCAGACCGTTTGTCAGTCACATTTTTCTGGGGTGATCGGCGGCCATTTTGTGTCTTGTGGTGCGCCAGCACAAGCTGCGACCAAGTGCATTTAACCCTCAATGGTGTGGTTGTTTTTTGGCTAAAGCCTACATCAGGGTGAAGCTGTCACACCAAGTGCATTTAACCAGCAATAGTCTGTTTATTTTTTGGCCATATATTACATCAGGGGCAAGCTGCGCCTGTCACCAAGTGCATTTAACCCTCAATGGTGCGTTTGTTTTTTGGCTAAAGCCTACATCAGGGTGAAGCTGTCACACCAAGTGCATTTAACCAGCAATAGTCTGTTTATTTTTTGGCCATATACTACATCAGGGGCAAGCTGCGCCCGTCACCAAGTGCATTTAACCCTCAGTAGTGTGGTTGGTCAAGCTATCACACCAAGTGCATTTAACCAGCAATAGTCTGTTCATTTTTTGGCCATATACTAAATCAGGGGCAAGCTGCGCCCGTCACCAAGTGCATTTAACCAGCAATAGTCTGTTCATTTTTTGGCCATATACTACATCAGGGGCAAGCTGCGCCCGTCACCAAGTGCATTTAACCCTCAGTAGTGTGGTTGGTCAAGCTGTGACACCAAGTGCATTTAACCAGCAATAGTCTGTTCATTTTTTGGCCATATACTACATCAGGGGCAAGCTGCGCCCATCACCAAGTGCATTTAACCAGCAATAGTGTGGTTATTTTTTGGCCATATCCCAGTCTAATTCTGTCACTAAATCCATACCGGTCACCCAGCGCCTAAATACTAGGCCTCAAATTTATATCCCGCTAAATCTCTCGTTACCGCTGTCCTGTTGTGGCTGGGAAAGTTATTTAGTGTCCGTCAAAGCACATTTTTTGTTCTGGGTTGAAATACAATTCCCAATTTAGCAATTTAAAAATTTAGTGGTTTCTGCTGTATCAGAGCTATTTGAAATCTATCCCTAAAAGGGTATATAATATTCAAGGTGCACATAGGGTCATTCAGAATAACTTCACACACCCGCTACTGTGCATTTCCAAGTCTAATTCTGTCACTAAACCCATACCTGTCACCCAGCGCCTAAATACTAGGCCTCAAATTCATATCCAGCTAAATCTGTCGTTAGTGCTGTAGCTGGGCGAGTTATTTAGTGTCCGTTCAAGCACATTTCTTGTTCTGGGTTGAAATACAATTCCCAATTTAGCAATTTCATAATTTAGTGGTTTCTGCTATATCAGAGCTATTTGAAATCTATCCCTAAAAGGGTAGATCATATTGAAGGTGCACATAGGGACATTCAGAATAACTTCACACACCCGCTACTGTGCATTTCCAAGTCTAATTCTGTCACTAAACCCATACCTGTCACCCAGCGCCTAAATACTAGGCCTCAAATTTATATCCAGCTAAATCTGTCCTTAGTGCTGTAGCTGGGCGAGTTATTTAGTGTCCGTTCAAGCACATTTCTTGTTCTGGGTTGAAATACAATTCCCAATTTAGCAATTTCATAATTTAGTGGTTTCTGCTATATCAGAGCTATTTGAAATCTATCCCTAAAAGGGTATATAATATTCAAGGTGCACATTGGGTCATTCAGAATAACTTCACACACACCCGCTACTGTGTATTTCCAAGTCTAATTCTGTCACTAAACCCATACCTGTCACCCAGCGCCTAAATACTAGGCCTCAAATTTATATCCTGCTAAATCTCTCGTTAACGCTGTCCTGTTGTGGCTGGGAAAGTTATTTAGTGTCCGTCAAAGCACATTTTTTGTTCTGGGTTGAAATACAATTCCCAATTTAGCAATTTCATAATTTAGTGGTTTCTGCTATATCAGAGCTATTTGAAATCTATCCCTAAAAGGGTATATAATATTCAAGGTGCACATTGGGTCATTCAGAATAACTTCACACACACCCGCTACTGTGTATTTCCAAGTCTAATTCTGTCACTAAACCCATACCTGTCACTCAGCGCCTAAATACTAGGCCTCAAATTTATATCCTGCTAAATCTCTCGTTAACGCTGTCCTGTTGTGGCTGGGAAAGTTATTTAGTGTCCGTCAAAGCACATTTTTTGTTCTGGGTTGAAATACAATTCCCAATTTAGCAATTTCATAATTTAGTGGTTTCTGCTATATCAGAGCTATTTGAAATCTATCCCTAAAAGGGTATATAATATTCAAGGTGCACATTGGGTCATTCAGAATAACTTCACACACACCCGCTACTGTGTATTTCCAAGTCTAATTCTGTCACTAAACCCATACCTGTCACCCAGCGCCTAAATACTAGGCCTCAAATTTATATCCTGCTAAATCTCTCGTTAACGCTGTCCTGTTGTGGCTGGGAAAGTTATTTAGTGTCCGTCAAAGCACATTTTTTGTTCTGGGTTGAAATACAATTCCCAATTTAACAATTTCATAATTTAGTGGTTTCTGCTATATCAGAGCTATTTGAAATCTATCCCTAAAAGGGTATATAATATTCAAGGTGCACATTGGGTCATTCAGAATAACTTCACACACACACGCTTCTGTGCATTTCCAAGTCTAATTCTGTCACTAAATCCATACCGGTCACCCAGCGCCTAAATACTAGGCCTCAAATTTATATCCCGCTGAATTTGAATACAATACATTGGGCCAAATAATATATTTGTTGTTGTGGTGAACCATAACAATGAGAAAAACATCTAGTAAGGGACGCGGACGTGGACATGGTCGTGGACATGGTCGGACATGGTGGGTGACGTGAAGCCTCATTCTCTGCTATGACATGCAGACTGATTCTCTGCTGTCATGAAGCCAGATTGTCTGTTACGGGACCTCTCTGCTCTGCCTGTGTGCTAGGCCTAAATATATGCCAATGGACTGTTGCAGTGGTGGGTGACGTGAAGCCTCATTCTCTGCTATGACATGCAGACTGATTCTCTGCTGACATGAAGCCAGATCGTCTGTTACGGGACCTCTCTGCTCTGCCTGTGTGCTGGGCCTAAATATATGCCAATGGACTGTTGCAGTGGTGGGTGACGTGAAGCCTCATTCTCTGCTATGACATGCAGACTGATTCTCTGCTGTCATGAAGCCAGATTATCTGTTACGGGACCTCTCTGCTCTGCCTGTGTGCTAGGCCTAAATATATGCCAATGGACTGTTGCAGTGGTGGGTGACGTGAAGCCTCATTCTCTGCTATGACATGCAGACTGATTCTCTGCTGACATGAAGCCAGATTGTCTGTTACGGGACCTCTCTGCTCTGCCTGTGTGCTAGGCCTAAATATATGCCAATGGACTGTTGCAGTGGTGGGTGACGTGAAGCCTCATTCTCTGCTATGACATGCAGACTGATTCTCTGCTGTCATGAAGCCAGATTGTCTGTTACGGGACCTCTCTGCTCTGCCTGTGTGCTAGGCCTAAATATATGCCAATGGACTGTTGCAGTGGTGGGTGACGTGAAGCCTCATTCTCTGCTATGACATGCAGACTGATTCTCTGCTGACATGAAGCCAGATTGTCTGTTACGGGACCTCTCTGCTCTGCCTGTGTGCTAGGCCTAAATATATGCCAATGGACTGTTGCAGTGGTGGGTGACGTGAAGCCTCATTCTCTGCTATGACATGCAGACTGATTCTCTGCTGATATGAAGCCAGATTGTCTGTTACGGGACCTCTCTGCTCTGCCTGTGTGCTAGGCCTAAATATATGCCAATGGACTGTTGCAGTGGTGGGTGACGTGAAGCCTCATTCTCTGCTATGACATGCAGACTGATTCTCTGCTGTCATGAAGCCAGATTGTCTGTTACGGGACCTCTCTGCTCTGCCTGTGTGCTAGGCCTAAATATATGCCAATGGACTGTTGCAGTGGTGGGTGACGTGAAGCCTCATTCTCTGCTATGACATGCAGACTGATTCTCTGCTGACATGAAGCCAGATTGTCTGTTACGGGACCTCTCTCCTCTGCCTGTGTGCTAGGCCTAAATATATGCCAATGGACTGTTGCAGTGGTGGCTGACGTGAAGCCTCATTCTCTGCTATGACATGCAGACTAATTCTCTGCTGACATGAAGCCAGATTGTCTGTTACGGGACCGCTCTCCTCTGCCTGGGTGCTGGGCCTAAATTTATGACAATGGACTGTTGCAGTGGTGGCTGACGTGAAGCCTGATTCTCTGCTATGACATGCAGACTGATTCTCTGCTGACATGAAGCCAGATCCTCTGTTACGGGACCTCTCTCCTCTGCCTGGGTGCTGGGCCTAAATTTATGACAATGGACTGTTGCAGTGGTGGCTGACGTGAAGCCTGATTCTCTGCTATGACATGCAGACTGATTCTCTGCTGACATGAAGCCAGATCCTCTATTACGGGACCTCTCTCCTCTGCCTGGGTGCTGGGCCTAAATTTATGAAAATGGACTCTTACAGTGGTGGGTGACGTGAAGCCTGATTCTCTGCTATGACATGAAGACTGATTCTCTGCTGACATGAAGCCAGATTGTCTGTTACGGGACCTCTCTCCTCTGCCTGGGTGCCGGGGCCTAAATATCTGAGAATGGACTGTTCCAGTGGTGGGTGACGGGAAGCCAGATTCTCTGCTATGGAACCTCTCTCCAATTGATTTTGGTTAATTTTTATTTATTTAATTTTTATTTTAATTAATTTCCCTATCCACATTTGTTTGCAGGGGATTTACCTACATGTTGCTGCCTTTTGCAGCCCTCTAGCCCTTTCCTGGGCTGTTTTACAGCCGTTTTAGTGCCGAAAAGTTCGGGTCCCCATTGACTTCAATGGGGTTCGGGACGAAGTTCGGATCGGGTTCGGATCCCGAACCCGAACATTTCCGGGATGTTCGGCCGAACTTCTCGAACCCGAACATCCAACGCTCAACTCTACTCTTCAAGATAGCCCTTGGTTTTAGGCTTAAAGAGGTTTTCCAGGAGTATAATATTGATGCAATATGTGACTGGTAGGGGTCCAACACTCAGCACTACCACCAATCAACTGTTTGAAGAGGCAGAGGTGCTCCGGTGAGTGCTGTGGCCTCCTTCCAGATTCTGTCGTTTCTGGTGATGGTGTACTGAAGCCTAGCTCTCATTCATCTGAATCTGTTTCCAGCTCCATTCACAGTATAGTTTTTGGTGCCTCTTCAGCCTAAAATAGGTGATCATGGGGGTTCCAGGTGCTAGACCCCCACCGATCTGATACTTATAAGTTCTATCCAGAGAATAGGCATGGAGACAGCATGTTATGGAACATTGTAAATTTGTGTCTCTCCTAGGAAGTTGGGTCAATGAATCAAAATCTCTTACCATATTTCGCTACCTTTTCCATCTCGTAGATATTTCCTCCACCAAGTTATTAAATTTACTCTTTATCAGGAGATGTGGGGGTTATAGGGCTCCGAGTTATTTGCTGGGGTTACAGAACTCAGAGTCCAAATCAGGCACCAAACAGGATGCACCAAACAGGATGAAGTTGAGGAAATATCCCCAGAGCTGGGGTTAGCTAGAGTAAGGAAACAACTCCATGTGCTCCATTCCTTACATAGACGGATGAAAGCTACAGAGACACACCGATGTCTGGATGATCTACAGAGAGAAAGAAAGAGACAGAGAAAAGAGGGTTAAGAAATATTCATGGCTGAGCATTGGAATCAGTAAGGTATCTTGCTTCTTAAGCTATTTAGACTGCAGTGAGGGGAATATTGTTAATACACCCTTCACACTTGCAGACGACTTGGCCAGTTATTTATCTAAAAACCTGTATGCCTCAGTAATGAATTACAGGCAGGCACAATTGCAAACATGATAATGCCAGCCATTGATTCTGCAGGAAGAGATCTGATAAAAATGAGAGGAAAGAGTATAATAATTTCCTTGCTCACATCACAGAAAATTGTTACCTTTCGAAAAAATGCAAATATTTATAGGTTCGCTGTTGTTAATTATTATAATTATAATAATTTGTGTCAATCCTCAAGCTAAGCTATGTTACTTATCTGAACTTGAAGTCTTGGGTGCATGGTATAACATTACACTACACCATGTACCAATGTTACCTGCCCGCAACCCACTACCTTCCTTAGTCCGCAGTATAACACAGTCCCACTAAAAGGAACCCAAAAAATTAATTAAAAACAGTTCGGCCTGGATCTCTATATGGAAGTAATAATTATTAATCAATGCAGAATATTAATAATGAATATTAATACATGAATGATAATAATATGCAAATATTAATATCTATAGTATTAATATTAAGTGTTCTGCCTATCTCTAAGGGTCACTAGGGGTATCCTAGTTTCCTTCCTTTTTCCTTGGTATCTCTCCCTCTATTACCTTTTCTTCTTTGTGTACAGGTTAAGTCATGACAAAGAAAATACTTTTGAGGCCCCATATCTCACCATCCACTACAGCTTCAAATGTGAGACTACCATAATTTTATAGACAATCATCTTGGCTATCTCATACATAATTGGACTATTATTATATAACTATTTAGCATATGATTAGTTATAAGGATTCTTGTCATGTAATTGCATTGTCACTGTTTTGCTCCTAAAATTCTAAATTTTATTTTTTATTATTTTGTAAATCCACCATTGGCTTTCAACACTGCCTGAATCCTTCTGGGCATGCTCTCGATCAGATTAAAAAATGTCTCGACCGAAATCTGTTCCCAGGTCTCTTCTACACTTTCCCAATGTTGGTGTATAATGGTTGACTCACTTGGGTACAAATACAGATTTTTCTTCAACTCTACCCAAAAATTTTTAGGTCTGGAGACGGTGAAGGCCAATCCAGCACCTCTACTTCAATGTCATTGAACCATTTCTTCACCAATCTCGACGTATGCTTTGTTTAGTTGCCCTGCTGGTTTAATTACGAATAAAACCTCTAAGCTTGTGTATGACATTTACATTATTAATGATTCATACCATTTGGTCATCTGACCATAGAACATCTCTTTACACGTGCTGTTAACTTTAAAACTTAACTTCTATAAATAGACAATAACTGACCAGAAAAAAAAATAACTGTGAAACTATTTTAAAATCTCAGTAGTCGATAGAAGTATCCCCTTCGTTCTATTTAATATTTAGTATATGAGAGGAGTCACTGTTTATGTCTTTCACAGTGACACTCTGCTCCTAGTGACAAAGTAGCAAGGTAGCCAGTTTGTGCACGCTATGACCGTCTACATATCATTTCATTAGTATCCACTACTTCCCACTCATAGGCTTAGAATGGATTAACTACCTCCTACTGATCTAAAACAACACACAGACACAAACTTGAGCCAACGCTTCTTATAGCGATATTAAAGTCGAGGCTTCCTAACCTTTTTGTGGGCCACCATTGCAGACTTAATGTGCAATGCGCATCACAGGGTGCTTGCATGGATGTCTGTGATTTCACTATTACAAAGTATTCAAGCCACCTCCACTGCCATGTTTGTCGCACCAGAACTGATAGTCCTTGTGAAGAGATGACTTGTCGATTTTGTCTGGACGTTCATCTCTTGGCTTTGGAATGGATGGATGGACTTCATCATGGCGCTCACATGATGCAGTTTAGAAATTTTCTTGGCCGAGATACTGCTATTGATGAGCTGGATGATGTTGTTTCTCTTTTCTTGGTAAATCTTCTTCATGGCTGCTCCTCGATTCGAACCAATGACCTTTCACTTGGGAATTAACCTAGTAACACACTGAGCTATTAGGGAATGTGGGAACAGGTTGTAATTTGTAGTATACAAGAAGAAAAAGATTGTTCCACCACCAGGAGCAAAACAGAAACAATGGAGTTACATGACAAGAATCTGCAAAACGAATTATATGCTAAATGGTTGCTAGTCCAATTTATGTATGAGATAGCCAAGATGATTGTCTATAATCATACGTTTGAAGCTGTAGAGAATGGTGACATATGTTGTTACCCTTTGCTTATATATATATATATATATATATATCTGAGTTTACAATCAAAAGAGTACATCAGGTGTCCGGGAAGGTTTTAGATCGGGCCTCACCTCGCTATGACGTACCGTTCCTGAGATATTCCCAAAAAATGCATTAGCCAATAGAAGCTTGGTCACATGACCCTTATCAGCCAATAGCAGCTCGCAGTCCCTTACTCTCCACATGCACAGGGTGCTGTGGATGACACTGTTAAGGGAGCGGAGTGCTGTGGAGGTCACAGTTCAGGGGGCAGGTAGGTTGGCCATTCAGGCCACCCTCAAAAGACAGACTTAAAAACTCCGCCCCAGGTCCAGATAAGCCACGCCCTGACTCGGTTTGGCCACGCCCCTCCCACACCGCAGCCGATGGGGATTGAAAAAATGAAGGTAAAAATCAGGAGGTCTCTGTTAGGGGGCAGGGAATGGTGGAGGTCACATTTAAGGAGACGGTCTGCTGTGAAGGTCAGTGTTAAGGGGCGGGGTGCTGTAGAGGTCACTGTTAAAGGGGGTGGGGTGTTGTGGAGGTCACATTTTAAGGGAACAGAGCTCTCTGAAGGTCACTGTTAAGGGGGCGGGTTATTGTGGAAATCACTGTTAACAAGACTGGGTACTGTGGAGGTCACTAATAAAGAGACGGCTGCTGTGGAGGTCACTGTTAAAGAGAAGGGTGCTGTGGATGTTAGTGTTAAGAGGGTAGGCCGCTGTGGAGGTCACTGTTAAAGGGGCCTGGTACTGTAGATGTCACTGTTATACTGGATACTGTCAATATCTGTTAACAACACGCAAACATTAAATGAAATAAATTAAATATACATATATATCAACAACACATCAGCTATTCTGGTACAATACCTTACAATATTACTCCCACCCACAATTCTACATACACAATACAATTCACTCACTCATTACTTCACCAGAGACCACAAAACCCACCTGGCTCTAACTGTCCCTATTACTAAGGGGTAGCAGGGGTACACAATAAGGGGCTGAGGGAAAAGGTACTGTACTTAGTCTCTGCTGGAGACATTCTTGGAGTTCCTGGTAAAGTGTGTGGTGGGCAGGGAATCTGGTGTGCAGTGTCTCATGAACTCCCTGTGTTGGGCTATCTAAGCCCAACCACAGTGCCCCCCCCCCTCCCCCAGCCTATGGTGCAGGCATATGACATCATCATGAGCATGTGCAGGAATTCAGGTATCATTTCCACCAGCTGGACTCAAGAAAATTCCCAGATTGTAAAAGGTAACTAAAAAAGAAAAAGAGCCCCCCCCCCCCACCATGGCTAGAGAAAACAGTACAACAAAGAGGGCTCCTCAGTATCTGTTCTCAGGTGACAACATAAGGCCACATAAGAACATAGGGAGATCTAACTAGATGTTTCCTGCCCTATATGTCACCAAGAGCATCTTCTCGCACAAGATATCAAGAACCAAGGTATGCCCCGATGGAAAAAATTGTGGCCCTCCTTTCACAGTCCTAGGGAGCAACGGTGTGAGGAAATCTACTGTGATTGATGGTAACAGCCAGATCCACTACCACTCCTATCTTCCACTCCCACTCCTCCCGGGCCACTGGGTAGACATACTGACTGGTTTATTTAAAGGGGTTCAAATAA
This sequence comes from Bufo gargarizans, assembly GCF_014858855.1. Classification (NCBI taxonomy): domain Eukaryota; kingdom Metazoa; phylum Chordata; class Amphibia; order Anura; family Bufonidae; genus Bufo; species Bufo gargarizans. The sequence continues at coordinate 24,341,799 of NC_058083.1, read as the reverse complement.
AGGAAAGTAACATAAAAGCAAATTCATTTATTGTATATACAGAACTTGCTATAGATTAGACATCCTTCTCTAACAACTGTTGTACTTCTCTCTTCAAACTTACCAAAACCACACTTTGGCAAACTAGTGGATTGGGGGCCCCACCTCCTCTCCTTAATTCTGTATTCCAGTACCATGGAAACATAAGTCTAACAAGAAAAGGCAGAATTGAAAATGGATGTAAATTCCAGCACATATTATGTCTATGAATTATAGACAGGTGGAGTCCACACATGGCAAGTCTGAACAGACATATGGGTGTGAAGAACGTATATTAGACGCTAGAAGTGTGAGATGAGGATGAGCAGTGCTATGGAAAAGAGGCAAGATTTGACATTTCGGGAAGGGAAAGATTTGCTGTGTGTTAAATGAAACAGAAACAAATCTCAAACAGCAGGAATTTTATACATGTAAAGGCATAAACCATTGAAATAGACACTACACAAGATTCATGTAAATCCAGGGCAATGGGCCAGATGGAGGAGCCTTCCCAGTAGCAGTGTCATAACCTGGATAACTGGTTATTACAGTACACAGTACAGAATTGGCATATCCTACAGAATTTACCAAGATGTGTATGAGAGAGAGCAAAGCAGGAGAATAGAACTCTGCTCCCCTAGTAATAAAGTATTACAGATAAGCAAATTGATTTGGACATTTAACACAACTTTTTCAAAAAGTTTGGATTCTACAGTAATCAAATTAAATGTTTTAATTCTGGAGAATAAAGAGAGAGAGAGAGACAATTCTATGCAATTAAAGCACTTTTAATTTGAGTCAAATGTATTCAGACCTGAATCGAATTGGATGGAAGATTCAGCAAAATCAAACTTAAATCGAAGTTTAAAAAATGTGTTCATCTCTGTTCAGTATAATAGGGAAAGCTGCATGATCTGCATAATTACATCTTCTGCCCTCTGTAACAATTTTGTTTTGTTGGAAGTACACTCTTTTACTTTTTTTACAACTTTTTTTTACAATTCCTTGCTGTTGGTATGGGTTTTGGAGATAACTAGTTAGTTTAGTTAACTGGGAGGCAAAAACCACTGCGCAATTATACAAGAATCTGTCCCTGGCAATTCTTGTATAAGCTTTACCCTCCATATTAACCAGATCATTATCAAGAATTTTGCTTCAGCTCAGATATATTTTGCTTAAATTACAGACAACCACTTGCAGAATGTTGGCAGCTCTGCGTTCAGCATGTGGTTACAAGCTTGGGTCCTTACACCCACGGCAAACAACAGATTTTGATGGGAGAAGCCTTGTCTAGAGAGACGTTTCCTCCTCAATAAATATTGCACTGTTATTAGATTACTAGACTGTGGAGCTTTTTTGGCACCAAAATACTTATAGGCATTGAATAGAATAGTTAACTGACACTGTATGACAGATGGCCATAAGCCTTGGTTAACTGTCAACAGTAATAGTATTTATTCTGACCACCATCTCTCTTGTAGACAAAATGAGTGGGCGTGTTGAAATCAAACAAGCCCAACAGCTCTTTCCCCCAGCATCAGCCACCTGGGGGGAATCAGAAGGGCTTTGGCCAATGTTCGTCTAATGTGTATTACCTCTATTAGACCCTATTTAGAGCAGGATGCGCTAAAAATATATATTGCTGCTGGGTCTCTGAAAAGTATTTCTAATAAAAATCTTTCAATAACACTCTCTACACTGTCTTTCCCTTCCTGTGCTCAGCTCCCACTGACCTAAGACTGAGCCGAACACACGTAATCCGTCCAGAAGTGCAGTACTTACCTGCATGTTTAATGCAGTGTAGCAGCCAACAAATGTGCGGGGAGGAGACTCGATCATTGCTTTCCAGCACATGCGGTACTCGTCCGAGCATGGATATGCTCGAGCCTAACTGGTGTTCGGCCAAGCAGGCTCAATCAACACTAGTAATAAATCAATTGGTTTTGGACATAATTCTTTTTTAAATGTAATTTTGATGAGTTAAGCACATATTATGAATTCACATAGTTTAATTGAAGTTATTAATCTATTCACAGTATGGATATTTGTATATTATGTAAAAAAAATGTAAACAGGATTTTTTCTTTTTATACACAATACTAATCAAATTAATTGTAATTCATTATTAATAGTTTTATTTAAATAATCACCTGAGTTGGTATTTGTATTTGTACTTGGCACCATTCTCTTTTGTCACTGCCAGAGAAAGGTCCCATTGAGTGTACTTAAACTTCGCTTAGGGGAGGCTGTGCCGTGGCATGTGTTTATATATTTTATTTCTTGTGGGCTTTACAATCTAAAAAACCCTTTGAAATAAAGGAATATATTGCAAAGGAATATATTGCAATTTGTATGCATGGGAACACATTCCTGCTGTAGACAAAAAAAAACTGCTGCTGTCAGAGGTTTATAAGTTTAGTTTTGCCATTGCCCCGGTCTGGCGGCAGCCCATTCCTATGAACATATTCCTGCTAAAAATAAAGAACAGGCGCCTGTCTGTTATGACTGAGTTTGGCCGAGATATGTGTGGACCTTATACTACCCCGTTATCATTTACATGCTGCTGCTGCTGTATGTCCTAATGAGTTTGGCCGAGCTATCTGTAGGCCTTATACTACCCAGTTACCACTTACATGCTGCTGCTGCAGTCTGTCCTTCTGAGTTTGACCGAGCTATGTGTAGGCCTTATACTACCCGTTACCATTTACATGCTGCTGTTTGTCCTGATGAGTTCGGCCGAGGTATGTGTATGCCTTATACTACTCTGTTACCATTTATATGCTGCTGCTGTTTGTACTGATGAGTTTGGTCGAGCTATGTCTACCCTTTATACTAACCCGTTACAATTGGCATGCTGCTGCTGTCTATCCTGATGATTTTGGCCAAGGTATGTGTAGGCCTAATACTACCCCATTACCATTTAAATGCTTCTGCTGCTGCTGTCCTGATGATTTTCAACCAGCTATGTGTAGGCCTTATACTACACCATTACCATTTACCTGCTGCTGCTGCTGCTACTGTCTGTCCTGATCCTGATGAGTTTGACGCTGGACTAATGGGGCCTTACTGCAACCTTATCGTTCAAAATTACACGAAAACAAAACAATATTAAAAAATTGAAGCACACGTTACAACAGAAAATAAATACTTATTTACAAACATGCCGCTATGGCCACTTTTTTAGTTGGTCATGAAGTTCCAACAACTCCTGCATCCGTTTGAGGTGCAGCGCCTCCATCTTCCGCATCTGCTTACATATCAGCCTCTGCATCTCCTGCATGCTGGCTTCATTCTCCTGCTGCATCTGCCTTTTGTTTTTTTAATGAATCAGTACTGTTAAGATAAAAAAATATTTATGAAAATTACTTGCAAGTAATTAAGTGGCATGGATGCAGAATTATATATGTGCACATATTTACCCTCCTGGTGAAATCCTACTTCTCTTCATCATCAGGACCGGGGGGAATCTGGCTGCTGGGAGGGTCCAGCCTCTTCCACCTCCACCTCTTCGCCTACATCAAGTGGGGCTGGCGCCTCATGCTGCTGCTGCTGGTCCGGCCTGCTCTCCCTCCTTGGCAGACAACACCACCACCTGCAGATCCTCTGTCGAAGACCTGCGGTTGACGGAGGGAATGGGTACCCCTGAAATCACACGATTTTCAGAATTTAGACAAATTCAGCCGATTACATCATACATCTGTACGTCGCTGTGTGTATAAATATATATATATATATATATATATATACTCATGTCGAGGTAGAGATATATGATGTAACCTGCTGATTTGCTACTTGTCACACCAGGTAAAAAGTAATCATTTGTAAACGGATGGAATACTTATTTTCATGACTGTATATATACATTATAGAGTGTTGGAGAGAGATACAAAAGTAATGTAAGCATTGTACCTGGTCATGCGCAGTAAGCAAATTTTACATTGTGATCTTCGCATTGAAAAAAATTATTAATGGAGATAGCGAATTCGTGAATATATAACGAATATTCTCCAAAATATTTGTGAAATATCGCGAATTCGAATATAGCCCCTGTTGCTCATCACCAGTAGTCACAGTCGAATTATCACCATTCGGCAAAGGGATGACTTCTGGCTGTCCACCATGTTAGACACTTGCTGCCGGTCCAAAATGGGGGCCTTTTTTACACCCGATAAAAGGGAGGACAAACTGAACTACTATCGAGAAATCCTATGTAGTCAGTTGGCCGCTGCCTATCTGCGCCATCGTCCATCCACTCGCAGGTCTGACCAGGGGGGAGGGGGGCATCTGCGCTAGCGTTTCACTGCCATGGCTGCTATGGCAGGGTAGGGGCGTAGGAGCAGTACCAGCTCCATCAGCAGCAACATGAGTCTAGAGTCACTGATGAGCAGTTTTTTTCACCCACCTAGTGTAGAAACTACTCACCAGCAGCAGCAGCTAGGCCGGTAACAGAATCTGAACCAGCAGGTGGTGTCATACTTGGTCAGCACTCTGCCACCCCACATTGAAGGTCCGCTGGACTACTGGGCAGCCAAACTGGATTTGTGGCCACAACTGGCAGAGTTTTCCCTGGAAAAGCTGTCCTGCCCGGCCAGTAGTGTGGCCTCAGAGCGAGTGTTTAGTGCGGCTGGGGCCATAGTTACCCCAAGAAGAACTCGTCTTTCCACCCATGGACTGACCTTTGTCCAAAAGAATCAGGCATGGATCAGCCAGGATTTCCACACACCAATGCCTGATAAATCAGAATAGATCAGCCATGCTGCCTCACCCAAACCTTGACAAAAGAGACCAGTTTCTTCTGGCTACCTTCCTCAGCTGCTATTATGATGCTGCCACCCGCCAGATGCCACACATCTGATGCCAAGTGCTCCTTCTTACACCCACCATTGTCAGCGGGTACTGTTATTGCCACCCACCTCCCCACTCTGTCACTGGGTCACTCTCTGGTCTCCTGATGCTGCTGCTGCTGCAACCACCTCTATACTATGTCACCTTGCCACTCTGTGGCCTCGTTATGCTGCTTCTAACTCAACTCTATGTTGCTGCTACTGACACCTTCACAGTATGTCACCTTGCCACTCTGTGGCCTCCTCATGCTGCTGCCTCCTCCACACTATGTCATCTTGCCATTATGTGGCCTGCTCATGCTGCTACTGCCACCTCCACACTATGTCATCTTGCCACTTTGTGGCCTCCTCATGCTGCTGCTAACTCATAACTATGTCACTGAGCCACTCTGTGGCCTCCTAATGCATCTGCCTCCTCCACACTATGTCATTTTGCCACTTTGTGGTCTCCTCATGCTGCTTCTGCCACCTCCACACTCTAGCATTGTACCAGTCTGTGGCCTCCTCATGCTGCTGCCACCTCCACACTATGTCACCTTGCCAGTCTGTGGCATTCTGATGCTGCCACCTTCATACTATGTCACCTTGCCAATCTGTGGCCTCTTCATGCTGCTACTGCCACCTCCACACTATGTCACCTTGCCAGTCTATGGCCTCCTTATGCTGATGCTAACTCAACACTATGCCACTGGGCCACTCTGTGGCCTCCTCATGCTGCTGCTGCCACCTCCACACTATGTCACCTTGTCAGTCTGTGGCCTCCTCATGCTGCTGCTAAATCAACACTATGTCACTGGGCCACTCTGTGGCCTCCTCATGCTGCTGCTAACTCAACATGATGTCCCTTGGCCACTCTTTGGCCTCCTCATGCTGCTGCTGCTGCCGCCACCTCCACACTATGTCACCTTACCACTCTGTGGTCTCCTCATGCTGCTTCTAATTCAACACTATATCACTGGGCCACTCTGTGGCTTCCTTATGCTGCTTCCACCTCAACACTATGAAAATGGGCCACTCTGTGGTCTGCTTATGCTGCTGCCAGCTCCCCACTATGTCACTGGGCCACTCTGTGGTCTCCTCATGCTGCTGCTACCTTAACACTATGTCATTGGGCCACTTTATGGAGTTCTCAAGCTGTTCTCCCATAAGCTTATGATTTGATAGCCAAATACAGGAGTGGGTACAAAACACAGAAGACATGCAAATATTCCATTCCTGTGTCATCTCTGTTTTGGATCCACTCCTGGTTGTTTTGGCTTTAGCAATACTAATGGATTACTGACCGAATGCTGACTGAGTTAAGGCGGATGGTCAACAGACAGTATCCGTTTTTTGAGGGGTTATTGTTCTGACAGATCAGAGGAAGGGCAATCAGTGACGGCAACACAAACTTACTGCTGACACTCTCCACTCTGTCAGGGGGGCTCTAATTGTATAAGCGTTTAATAGAAAAGGTTCTGTAGACATCTATGTGGAATCAGCTGACGACGGTGTAAAAAGAGTGCGCTCTTTCACACTACAGTAGGATCTTGGGCCTCTGCACGATTCTTTATACCTGGCACTAACATCGACCTGTAAAGCTGAGTTCACACTTGAGTTATTTGGTCAGTTTTGGCCCCTTAACTGCCCTAATAAGTGAAGTCTAAGAGAGACGCCTGTCATCTGCGTGTCATACTGACTCACAGTATTGTTTTACTACCACAGCAGACCCTTATGCGTGTTACTGCAAGGCACAGTGTTTTACACCACTATACAGGCTCTCTGCAGCCAGTAAATAGCTGTTTTTTAACGTGATTTGCCGCAAATAAATTTGGATCGAATTAAATCTTTTTGGAAAATTCGGCGAACCGGTCACATCGAATTTTTGAGAAATTCGCTCATCTCTATTTACAGTATATAAATTATTTAAAATTGTGAGTGGAAAGCTGTAACCTGAAATGCACAGGAGAGGCTGCCAACTGTGTCCTGTGCAGCAGCATGCATGTCACAGGCAGAGCGCAAACTTCAGCCCATGGCGTGGAAAAGCAGAGATGATTGATTGGAGCTAGCCTTGCAACAACAATAGGATGCATACTACTATGGAGAACATCACAATTACAGATGACAATTCATATGGGAAACTATAGTAATCACTGGAGTTTCCCCTCAAAGGAGATTTAAAAATTTGTTTTCTTAATGAGGATAATAAGCTATATATTTCATTACAGCCTATTAAATGTTTTGTTCATTCTGTGCCATGAAATACCTATCAATGATTAGGGTAAGGGCAAACAGCCTGTTTTGGCAGCAGCTAGCCTCACAGGGCAGGTCGTGTTTACCCGCTTCAGCCAATGGCTACACTAAATATCAGTGTCAGTGGGTTTGACCGACCATGTTCAGCAGGTAATAGCATGAACGAATGCGATAGTTTGTTCTTACCCCAAGTTATCAGGGCTTCATTATTCCGTAAGTCTTGAGGAGGTGTCATTGTGCATCCGAGGAGCTCCATTCAACTAATTGGTAGGCATATGCCCCCAACATTTACAGGGATTATCTCATAAATATAAAAAAGAGTTTTTACTCACATAGCTGGTAGAGTCGCTTGTCTTTCTGTGGGTGGGCAGCAGACCATCATATCAAGCACCTGCATCTCCTATGATGTAATTGCAATTAGCTGTTTTTACCCTCTTCCTCCCTTGCATAAAAAATAGTTTCTCACATAGCTCCAGAGAAATATGTGGTTTGTATTGCCTCCACAATTTCTCTACTGTCTAGAGAGATATATAGATATATATTTTTATGAAGGAGTGACAGCATTGTGTCTGGGCCACGTTATTTGCTTCTCTATGAGATCACTACGCAAAGAGAGAAGGGAAGCTACTGAGCATGTCAGTCCACCACTGAATGCAGGAGTAGGTGGACTAGAAGGATAAACAGCAGGGGGCGCTGTCAGAGATGTAGATAAAAAAACTAACAATTATTTTATTTCATGTATATTGTACTAATATCTCATTTGTAATGCCCTATTCATTGTATTCTTTTCATGGGATAACCTTTTTAAACCTTTGTGAATTATTCCATTAAAGGGGTTATCTAAATTTAAGACACTTAGCCAATATATTTTGATCAAAATACATCTGAGCCAGCCTACCAAGCGCCAAGGTGGTCTCAGGTCAGACGAGTCCTACGCTAAACCTACTTAAGCCATTGGGCTTCTATGTGCAGGAGCGAAGATGCCGCACATAGTGTGCTCTGCTCATAGTCACCTCCATGTGCATCATGCAACCAATGGGAGGAGGAGCAAGCACAGCCATATGTACCACCTAATTAAGGCGCTCTATTGAATATCTTAGTTTTTTCTGTGTTTGTTCTATGTAGTATTTGCTTGAGGGAGCGGCACTTTCAAGTGTGAATGCGCACCTATTATCTTGGGAGTAGCATTCCTCTGCACTTTTGCCCCCTCCCCTATCCAATAGAGCGCCTTAATTAGGTGGTACATATGGCTGTGCTTGCTCCTGTGCTTGCTCCTCCCCCCATTGGTCGCATGATGCACATGGAGGCGACTAGGAGCAGCACACCATATGTGCGGCGTCTGCGCTCCTGCACATAGAAGCCCAATGGCTTAGGTAGGTTTAGCGTAGGACCCGCCTGACCTGAGACCACCTTGGGGCTTGGTAGGCGGGCTCAGATGTGTTTTGATCAAAGTATATTGATTAAGTGTCTCAGATATTATCATATCAGAGCGAGGGCTTAGTCCATATATAATGCTTGCATCTACTTTACAAAGTGCATTTCTGTGGTTTTCTGTGGTTTTCTTTAATGATATGGCCAGGGACATCCGCACTTTTCCATATCATATTGTGCAGGATTTTTTTATCTTAGTTTTTTCTGTGTTTGTTATCTAAATTTAGAAAGAAAGATTTACTACTTTCTTTCAAGAAACAGTACTACTTTGGTCCATGGGCTATATCTGGTACAGTAGGTCATTCGAAAACAAGCAAATGGGCCCAGTCGCAATACGAGACATAAAAAGTAGAGCTAATGCTAGATATTTTTTATTTCACATAAACTATTTACAGGCACTGTAACCTCTAATCTCTTTTAGTTTGTCATGCCTCTGTTCACACAGTTAAGCAAATATGTATTGAAATATTAAGTATTTTTTTCAAATGTGACTTTTGTGTAAATATAACGTGAAACAGCAAATACTGTATGTTCTGAGCCAGAAAAGGACATTAAAAAAACAGAGATGCAATTTTTATGGTTGTTTTTTTTTTCTATTCTTATGATTCTTTAAAAGATAATATATGCAGCTGAAAGCAAAATAGATTTTTCTGTAAAATGACATTTTTTTTTAATTTTTTTTTCAAATAAAATGGATAAATGGCTACTTCAAAGTCTTTTAGGTAACATTTGACACACGTTTACCTAATTATAAAGCTCTGTGCAATTTCGGAGCAGAACTATACTCTGGATAATTTTAATTTCTTTTTAATGTTGATAGTTTATAACAGTAATAATCACTTCATAGCTGAAGTGTTCACCGCCGTTAAGACTCTGGACAATTGGTGGTAATTATAAGTTAATTATTGGACTTCAGATTCCATAAATGATTTCTCTATGTACCGATTTCTTACTGATGTTTAGTAATTGTCCAAAGCAGATTATATATGGAATAATGTATTCCATAATATACATTATAAGGAATATTAGAATTCACCAATTAGTTGCAGTGCCTTGAAACAGCTCAGTGGACTCTGGGTGACATTTAATAGCAAATTTTTATGATATATGCTGTATTCACAATACATACAGTATGTCCTATAATGAAAGAACACAACGTTCCTCACATCAAATTGAGGATTGAATTCATGGTTTTCGGTTTTACTTGGCATAACTATTTTACAATGCCCTTATTGAGCCCCAATACAGAAAGATATTGCTTATACATGAAGGTGGATATTACTGCAGTATACAGATGTGTCTCTTTACCTTTCCTTTTGACTCAACGTATCCCAAGATAGGTGATGCAACATGACCAGCTTTGAAGACAAAAAAAATGATTTCATGATACTGTCTCAGGAATTGTTTATGCTATGTTACAGTGGCAGCTGTAAGATGCCACTGTCCTGATTATCTCGCCTGGCAGCCAGGTCCCACCTCCCACTGTCTTCTTTCCATTGGGTCTGCTTTGTCCCTCCATGGAGGCTGCAGCCTGCTTTCTGCCACAGACCACCCCCTCCTCTGCCGGTAGTATGCGTGCATGCTCCACCTGGCTCTGAGGAGGACAGCACACACCTTAATCTTTACTGGCCAATTGCTGGCAACCCTAGGATACATAAAGCACCTTCACCAATGGAAAAGTGCCTGAACAATAGTTTCTTTAGTTTGCTAAGTTCTTGCAAAGGTATGCTGTATTCTGTTGTGTGCCCGTGTACCCACCCTACCACCCGTTTACTGTACTCTGACCTTGCGTTGCCTTACTTGACCTGTGCCTGATTTTCATATAGAATCTACGTTGCCCGCCATGACCTAGGATCGGTTCCCATATTGCACACATTATGCCAGCTCTGACCTAGGCCTGTCTCGGACTACAATTTTGCCACTCAGTGCCCTGCATCAGTTTCTATGACACCTGTGAGTCAGCTGTCAATCACACAGAGACTACTCCAGGAAGTAGCAGCCTGGTAGTTTCCCTGCAGTGAAGTCCAGATCCTTCTACAGGGGTTAAAGGGTGAATACCTGGGGATTGCTGGGATAATGTTCTTAGAAATAGCTCAAAGCCAAATCTGTTGGTTGACACAGTGGTTCTACACCCACTGTCATAGCAAGCTATGCAGTATCTGTTTATATGTAGCCACTAGAGATGAGCAAATTTTTTCAAAAATTCCATTCACCAGTTCGCCAAATTTTGGGGAAAAATTTGTTTCGATCCGATTTATTTGCGGCAAATGACGTAAAAAAATGGCAATTTGCTGGCTGCAGAGAGCCTTTATAGTGGTGTAGAACAGTGTGACTTGCAGTAACACGCATAGGGAGTCTGCTTTGGTAGTGAAACAATACTGTGAGTCAGTATGACATGCAGATGACAAGAGTCACACTTAGAATCACTGCACACTTCACTTATAGTGATGAGCAGCAGGCTATATTCGAATTTGCTATATTTCACGAATATTTTGGTGAATATTCAGCATATATTCGCTATCTTTGTTCATTATATTTTATCAATGTGAAAATTGCTATATAAAATTTGCTTACTGCTCATGCGGAAAAGGGGCATGGCCTAGTTTAGTAACTGTTTTTAAACTACCAGAATTTTGAGGAGATTGGAAAACATGGTTGGCAGCAATTTTCACGACAGTGAGGAAGAACTCCTGATCACTGTAAGTAATTTGACATTGCAGAAGTGTATTTGATTACAGTTCACTTGCATGTTAGAACAATCGCTTTATATGCAGATAGAGTGTTATAAAATATTCGCGAAAAATCGTCACATGATGCAAATGTTTTTTCACAATAATTACAACTTCACATTTCATCAGGTCTAAGTATTACTGATTGGTGCACTAAGTATTGTTGTGACATCACAGCACTACTGTATTTCAGTAGCATGTATGTATGGATAGCATAGAAATATCTCTTGCATTCACATTACACATCCATTTTCCTGCTGCACACTATATGCCACACACACAGTCTATAGATTACAGTTTGTGTCCTCAGGAGAAGCTTTCTTTGTCTGACCGCCAGTATTTGCTGTTTCATATACAGTTACCCAGGGTAACTTTTTGATGTTTTGTTGAGGATATTATTTTCAATACTTTTATTTTTAAAAATTGGTATTATATGCTTGCATCTTTATCCTGCAGCGCATGTTGGAGCGGGGCTATAATAGGACCCGAGTCCAGGTTGAGAAGCAGAGGATTGTGAGGGAGATCCATTTTGAGCTCTTAAGGAAGTTCAATGGCAGGCACCCTAGGATAGCCATATTAGAGAAATGGTCCAATTTGAAGAGATCCGTGACAGAATATGCCCAGGTACAATGCTTACATTACTTTTGTATCTCTCTCCAACACTCTGTAATGTATATATGCAGTTATGAAAAGAAGTATTTCATCCTTTTACAAATGATTACTTATTAACTGGTGTGACACGTAGCAAATCAGCAGGTTACATCATACATCTCTACCTCACCCTGAGTATATATATATATATATATATATATATATATATTTATACGCACAGCGAGGTACAGGTGTATGATGTAACCGGCTGATTTTTTGCATTTCACACACACATAAATATATATAGTGTGTGTGTATATACATAAACTGCAATAATCATTTTATATTACAGTAAAAGGCCCAGTACATCATTTAATTAGATACATGCCCCACTTAATTTGCATTTGTTATGAGTTCTGAGTTGTTTCTCTAAATTCTGAATATTGTATGATTACAGGGGTTCCCGTTCCTTCCGTCCGCCGCAGGCCTTCGACAGAGGATCTGGAGATGGTGGTGTTGTCCGCCAAGGAGGAGGAGGAAGAGCAGGCAGGACCCTCCCAGCAGCAGCAGCAGAATAAGGCGCCACCCCCACCTGATGTGGGCAAAGAAGAGGAGGTGCAAGAGGCTGGACCCTCCCAGCAGCCGGATTCCCCCCCACCCAGCTCCTGATGATGATGAAAAGGAGGTTGTCACCAGCCCCCGCCAGGAAGGTAAATATGTGCACATAGCAATATAATTCTGTATCCATGCCTCTTAATCTGAATTGCAAGTAATTCTTTTATTTTTATCCTAACAGTACTGATTAATTTTAAAAAAAAGACAGATGCAGCAGGAGCACGAAGCCAGCATGCACGAGATGCAAAAGCTGATGTGCAAGCAGATGTGGAAGATGGAGGCGCTGCACCTCAAACAGACGCAGGAGATGTTGGAACTTCATTACCAACTAAAAAAGTTGACATAGAGGCATGTTTGAAAATAAGTATTTCATACTCTTGAGCATCCACAGTCACAAGAAAATGACGGTGGTGAATGGCAATTAGGCGAATGTCAATTCGGATAACATCGTTTCCAGCAGCGACCTATGAGTCTAAGATGCATCCAGACATCCTCCCCATGCAGTTACAGAACCATTTCAGTGGTGTTACCTTAAATTTCTGACATTATCCTATGAACCAGGCACCCTCCCCTGGTTTAATGCTCGGGTTCTCCCATTGACTTCCATTATACTCGGGTGCTCGGTCGAGCACCCGAACATCCCGAATTGTTCGGCCCGAGCACCATGGTACTCGATCAACACTACTCTATACGCTTTCAACACATGTAGCTGCAGAAGTTAACTGAGAATATATTTTTATTTCTGTAATGAAATAGACCACTAAACGCTTTCACCACAAATAACTGAAACAGTGACATTTGCATATATTTTTCTTTCTGTACTGAAATAAGCCACTAAACTCTTTCGCCACAAATAACGGCAACATTGAAGTGCGTATACATTTTTCTTTCTGTACTGAAATAGGCCACTAAATGCTTTCAACACAAATAACTGCAACAGTGAAATGCTTATATATTTTTCTTTTTGCACTGAAATAGGCCACTAAATGCTTTCACCAGAAATAACTGCAACAGTGAAGTGGGGATATATTTTTCTTTCTGTACTGAAATAGGCTGCTAAATGCTTTCTCCACAAAAAACTTCAACAGTGAAGTGTATATGCATGTATTTATTTTTGTACTGAAATAGGCCACTAAACGCTTTCATTACAAATAAATGCAACAGTGAAGTGCGTATATATTTTTCTTTCTGTACTGAAATAGACTACTAAACGCTTTCTCCACAAATAACTGCAACAGTGAAGTGCATATATATTTTTCTTTTTGTACTGAAATAGGCCACTATACACTTTCACCACAAATAACTGCAATAGTGAATTGCGTATATATTTTTCTTTTTGAACTAAAATACGTCACTAGACACTTTCACCACATATAACTGCAGAAGTGAACTATGTATATATTTTTCTTTGTGTACTGAAATAGGCCACTAAATGCTTTTGCCACAAATAACTGCAACAGTGAAGTGCATATATATTTTTCTTTCGGTACTGAAATATGCCACTAAACGCTTTCACCACAAATAACTGCAACAGTAAAATGCTTATATATTTTTCTTTTTGCACTAAAATAGGCCACTAACGCTTTCACCACAAATAACTGCAACAGTGAAGTGCGTAAATATTTTTCTTTCTGTACTGAAATTGCCCACTGTACACTTATACCACAAATAACTGCAACAGTGAAATGCGTATATTTTTTCTTTTTGCACTGAAATAGGCCACTAAATGCTTTCACCACAAATAACTGCAACAGTGAAGTGCATATATATTTGTCTTTCTGTACTGAAATATGCCACTAAACACTTTCAACACATATAACTACAGAAGTGAACTGAATATATTTTTCTTTTTGTTCTGAATTAGGCCACTAAACGCTTTCGCTACAAATAACTGCTACAGCGAATTGTGTATATATTTTTCTTTTTGTACTAAAATAGGCCACTAAAGGCTTTTCAACATAGCACTTGTACCCCAATAACCAGAACAAATTGCTGGAATGATAGAGCTGCATAATGGCTATTTGGATCCCCAAATAATCTTTCCATGCACTTGTAAATTGCTTTTCTAGTACTGTCCCTAGCAGCTTCTGACAACTTCTAATTTAGCCTCTATTTCTGAAAAGTTTCTGCCAGGATTTGAACTCACAACATTCTACATTAGAGGCAAGGACTTTAACCACTTAGCTATAAAGTTGAATGATAAACTATGTCAGAAAAAAACTATGTCATGTAGTAAGTATTCCTATACAGCAGAAGTATAGTTTCATATTTCAGTGCATGTTAACATGTAGCTGTATAGCACAGTGGTTAAAGTTCTTGGCTTTTATGTAGATGGTTGTGAGTTCAAATCCCAGCAGAAACATTTCAGAAAAAGAGATTACATTTATATAATTTTTAGCAATGTCAAAAATGTATGGCCCAAAATAAATGTGTAATTACAAAAAAATATTTAATTTTATATATATACTTCTGATATATATGAATGCATAATATGTGGGGAAACTACTACTACTACTACTACTGATGTTTTTAGCTCTAATATATTTACATATATTATAATATATTTATATATTCTAAATATAAAATCTGACGTATACTACGTTCTATGCCCGCTTGACGTCACCTATGTCGAGCTTACGAGACGCGGTATTGTCACAGGTTACCAAAAACGTGATGTTACGCCCTCCAGAGGAGCAGGTAAGGTCAGCTTGGTACAGTTTACACAGACACCTCCTGTCCACTAGGGCACAGCAAGGCAACAAGCTGAGAGAGTCTTTTCACTGCCGCAGCGAAACAGCACCTTCTCAGCCCGGGAAATCTGCCACCAGCTTCTCGTTTGATATAAGCCCGGTCCGCTAATGGGATTATATAGGGTGAGAAACCAACCCGCGGTTGCTTATAACTAGGCCGAAACACGGACATGGGGATTCGTGATTGAGATACAAGATAGCACAAGATTAAATTATATATTTAATCGCCTTAAGGGCACACTAGTTATAACACAATATACACAGAAAATATATATAGTGGTCTGAGGTTACAAATACAGGTGATATAGGTATAACAGGGTTAAGCAGAGCAAAAGTCAGTTACCGGGTAGATGAAAGTTCCTTAAGGTGATAAGGGTGGAATAGTCCTTGGCTGCAGTCACATAGGGGCAGTGATGTCAGCTGGTTCCTGGTCTCTCCAAACACATTGGCACAATGTGAACCCCTTCAGAAAAGTCGCCGCCTGCTGTCTTGCATGGGCTTATGACCTGTAGCTGGCTGCTCCTCTCCCTGCCTGTGGGTAGGGTCCACCCCTCCTTCTCTGGTGCTGGCAGCAAATGACCCATAAAACCCCTTAGGGCTCATAGCCCCAGACCAGAATGTTGATGTTGCAGGAAGATGGTTCCAGGCCCAATTGATCCGCATGGGTTCCGGCCACAAGTAGAGTCCAAACATGGTGCCGCTATGTGGTTTCTGTGGGGAGATATGTTTATCTCCCCTCTTGGGCATCCTAGCCTCAAGCCAGGACCAGGTGGACGTTTGGCTTTGCCCCAGGATCGCAAAAAGATAACCGAATCATGCCTGGGATGGACGGATGGTTCATAATTCCTTATGAAATCTAGGTGCCAACATGTCTGAGAGGTATCATTGATCCTGGGCAAGGGCTGAGACCTCCTACTGAGGTTTTCCTGAAGTATTAGCTTGCCTCCAACCTGGCTGGTTGAGGTGTTACTTTATCCACCTGGGGCCTCCTTGAAGGCTGGACCCCTGGGGCTTCCTCCCTTGCTATCTGACATCAGATGGCTGGGGGGTGAGAACTTATTTTGCATGTACACTGATTGTGTACATGCCAAAAGGTGAATCAAATCATAATCAGGGCTGCCAATAAATGTCACAACCTTCTACATTAGAGCCAAGAACCTTAACCACTACGTTATACAGCTACATGCTAACCTGCAGTGAAAAATGAAATGATGATTCTGATGTATTGGAATACTTATTACATTACAAATTAATATGATGTTTTTCTGACATATTTTTTCTTTCAGCTTTATAGCTGAGTGGTTAAAGTCCTTGCCTCTAATGTAGAAGGTTGTGAGTTCAAATCCTGGCAGAAACTTTTCAGAAATAGAGGCTGACATGGATTTAAATACACTTACTTAAACATCACGCTCGAGCACACGAGATATTCGGCCGAGCATCGCGATGCTCGAGCCAAACTGGTGTTTGGCCGAGTATACTCGGTCAACACTAATATTAAACCCTTTTAGGGGTTGATCAGTTGAAAAATGAAATTGTACTTACTTTATCCATTTGAGCAGAAGAGGCCACTGCAACCATCTTGCTTGAAGATCCAGCAGGAAATCCACTTTAGATACTTCGATTCGCTCAACACTAGTTACAGCTTATCTACTCCCTCCTGACCTCTGCACAGGTCACGGAGCATGCCTAGAAAACTCATCCATAGAAGTCAATGAGGTATGTAAAGCATATCTGTAAATGCTATTAAGAATAGCTCAGGCAAGATGGCCGCCCACATAACCATGTTTAGGAAGTAGAATTTTAAAAATCATCATTATTGGTTTTAACTGGCAGAAAAAAAGATTTGGTGACACAAATCCTTTACGACTCGAGAGAGCACCTCCAAATTCCACCTTCAGTTTTATTCACAGTATTTATTTCCCCATAATTCAATCTTATGATCCTAAATTCAGTGGATGCTGACAAACTTTTCCTTGTTGTCCCAACTAAGGTAGGTCATAGACTTTATATCCTATGTGCAGAGCAGCTGTCAGCTCCAGATGTTTTGATTCTGTTATAACATTTTATGGGTGTGCCCAGATGGATCATTTACTACAGTGTTACTTTATACAAACCAATTTGCTGTGTCTTACATATGACCGAACAGTAGTGTTGATTGAGCACCGTGGTGCTCGGGGGCTCAGGCCGAACACATCAGGATTTTTGGGTGCTCAACCTAGCACCCAAGTATAATAAAAGTCAATGGGAGGGGGAGGCAGAGCTTGTGCTGGTCAGAGATGGCTGCACAATTCTGAGCTCCGTTACATAGATGGTCATTTGCACCTGCTAACTGCAGCTATCTGCCCGAAAATGGTGAAGATCGGGAACCCCAAGGCTGGAGAACACCCGAACTCTAACACCTAAACCCAGATCGCTGGGGGCAAAATGGATAAATTTATTTAAAAAAAGCCGCATCCACGTTTGTGGCACGAGATTCCAAGATGGCGCCGACACACTCGCACAAAGCGAGCGTGCTGGACAGATCGGAGGAAGAAAGTGACACAGAGGAGCCGCAGGGTAGAGGAGCGCTTACAATAACCAGACACTACCTGAAACAAGCCCTCTGTAAAGCCATGGAACCGGTCCTCAGTGAAATATCAACACTGCGTCAAGAGATGAAGCAAGTGGGGGATCGGGTGGAGACTCTTCTTGAGACTCACCAGATGCTGATCCTGGATCATCAGAGGGCCACTACAAGTTCGTTCCAAAAGTGCAGCACCTACCTCAATGAGTTACACAATGCCCTGGAAGACCAGGAAAACAGGGGGTGCCGCAACAACTTACGCCTTAGAGGGATCCCAGAATCTGTACAACCTGGGGATATCCCTGCAGCAGTGAAAACCCTCTGCACTTCCCTCCTGGGTCCAGATTATGCTCTTGACATAGTCTTAGAGAGAGCCCACAGGGCATTACGCCCTAAACCTAAACCTGAAGAACCCCCTAAGGACGTGATTTGTAAATTCCCTAACTTTCAGGTTAAAGTGGCAGTCCAAGAGACTGCTAGGAACCATCCTGACCTATTATTTGAGGGAGCGCAGGTGACAATATACCAAGACCTAGCCCATTCTTCTCTTAGAAAACGCAGAGCCTTGAGGCCCCTGATGGAATGGCTACGAGCTAATAAAATCCAACACAGGTGGAACATTCCGTTTGGTCTCTCCTTCTACCAGGCTGGGCACCGCTTCAACATCTCGGCCCATTCCGATTTTGATGACCTCTATGATTACCTGCAAATCCCTCCCCTGAAGGTAGACAACTGGGATTTGTTTCAGGATCTTGCCGCAGTCCCAGCGGTTCCGACAGTTACACCATTTACACTTCAACATACTCCTAAAGCACAAAGAGTGGGAAAAAGAATCGCCAACTAACTCCAAAGAGACTTGCTCAAGATTCGTAAGGCTTCTCCTTTGTTGGATTTCCCTCACTGTCGTTCGTTATTTGGGAACTTTTTTCGAAACACCGCCGACCTACTTGACCCTCTGAAAAATAGCCTCTTGTACATCAGCATACCCCAACAGCGCAGAAGGACAAGAAACGACTTTAGCAACTGACGTGTGGAAAATGCTGCATGCCTTTTAAAGCTTTCCTCCCTGTCTCCTCCCTATACTATCTAGTTGTTCCTTCTTGATCTTTTCCCTGACCCCCTTGTCTCCTTGTTTCCAGATCTTCTTGCCTCCGTGTGTTCCTTGTCCGTCTGTTTGCTTTCCTGCTTGCCTTAAAACTCACGTCCTACCTGATGTACCTCTCCTTGTGCCCCTTATGTTCTCCCTTACTGTATTTTGACTATCTCACCATGTTCCTCGCTATATAATGTGCTTGATAGTACATGATTAGGTCTAAGACCAAAACCCCTCCATGCTTTATGTAAGTGTGGTCCTACACACATACTGTTATTATTTTGTCATAACCTATGTTCTCATGGTTTTTCCCTCTCCCCTGTTTGGTTTAAGGTACATGATACTCCTATCCCTTTCCTTTGGGAGATGGCACACTGGCCTTTGGACCCAGGCTTCTTCTTCAGATCAGATGAGTACTATCCAATCTGTATGTGTATTCTCCTGGGGGGCCAACACACAGCAACACTATGTTTTTAGTTTAATCCAGGACCATGGCTTATCTCCATATTGCAACTTACAAAGTAAAGGGATTCAACTCCCCGTCTAAGAGAAGCCATATTTTCACATGGCTGCGTAAGGCGGGTTCAGATGTGCTGCTCCTCCAGGAGACACACTTCAGATTTAACCACTACCCCAACCTGGAATTTTCACATTATCCTCTATGGTTCCACTGTGGGGGGAGCTCCTCTGCGTCTGGAAGAGTGAGCATAGGGTTTAGGAGAAAAGTGCCCTTTAAATACACTAGACATATTCAATACCCAGAAGGGAGATTTCTCCTGATCAAAAGGGTACATAGGCCTCCAAATCTATACCTTCATAAACCTCTATGCTCCCAATACTAAACAAGCCCACTGGCTTTCTGACATTTCCCAGATTGTCGCTTCTTTCAAGGAGGGCATAGTGATTGTGGGAGAAGACTTAAATGTTTTTTTCAATCCTCAAATTGACTCGTCCTCCAATAAATCGGCCCATTCTTTACGCTCTCTAAGGGCTATTAGGGACACTTTTTGGAACCTCCACTTAGTGGATACCTACACCCAAATACCCAAGACTATACCTTATTTTCCCATGTCCATAATACTTACCACCGCATCGACTATGTCCTGAAGCCAAGACTGGTTCTATCCATATTTCTGATCATGCTCCTGTATTTCTCTCGGTCCTCTCCCCCTCACACAACCCAAGTTGTTTCAACTGGCGCCTCCTCCAGCTATGTCCTGAAGCCAAGATTGGTTCTATCCATATTTCTGATCACGCTCCTGTATTTCTCTCGGTCCTCTCCCCTTGACACAACCCTAGTTGTTTCAACTGGTGCCTTAATGAATCCCTTCTAGGTGACCCAACACCATTGAGAGAGTTGCCTCCCTACTGGATGAATATTTTGAGTTGAATAACCATCCACCCCTCTCACCTCAGACTCTATGGGATGCACATAAACCTTTCATAAGGGGTCAATGTATTAGTTTAGGTTCCCACTTGAAAAAACTCAGAGAGAGAAACATTGACGCCCTCCTCTAAAATAAAAAACCTTGAGGCTTTACATAAACGCTACTTGTCTGATTTGCAACTTCAGGAACTATCTAATCTGAGAGCAGAATTGAAAGCTTTATTGCAAACTAAATCAGCTAAATATTACCTCAACTCTCAACACAAGTTTTTCGCCCATGGTGACAAAACAACCAAGTTCCTGATGAGTATTATCAAGGCCAGAAGAGCGAATAATTAAATACACCAACTATCCTCACCCAGTGGAGATCCCATTTTCTCTTCTAATCAAATAGCAGTTTAGGGACTTCTATGAAAAACTATACAATCACCCCCCACCCCCGAGTCTCATCTTTCTCTTGTTTCCTCTTCCCTTGAATCGATCTCTTCGCTTACTGAACCTCAAAAACGTTCTCTAGCTGCCGGCTTTACCATAAAATAACTTTCTACAGCCTTTTCCCAGATGCCTTTAGGGAAAAGCCCAGGCCCTGATGGCCTTCTGGTCTCTTACTATAAAACCTTCAGGAAACAACTTCTACCTCACCTACTTAATATTGATGAGCGGCAGGGGTCATATTCGAATTCGCGATATTTCACAAATATTTTGTAGAATATTAGTCGAATATTTGCAAATTCGAATATTCGTTATATTCTACAATTTTTTTTACTAGAAAAATCGGCAAGGTAATGATTGTGTAATATGCGAATTTTCGTAATTCGAATTTTTTATTGCGAATTTTTCAACTTACAACTATTAGACAAAGAAGATTATAGCACTATATTAGCTAAATTGCTCTATATTCTTTTTTTTTTTGAATATTCGCTATATTGCTATAACTTCGTTTTTTCGAATATTCGTAATATTCTAAAACAAGAATATATAGCAATATAGCGAATATTCGAAAAAAACTAATATAGAGCAAAATTCGCAAACAACACTACTCCTAAAGTCAAGTATATTGCAGCCTTCTTATTGGCCCACAAGCTATAAGCAGGGAGGGATCATGTGTACTGATAAAAAATAAATAAAAAAATAGAATATTCGAAATTACGAATATATATAACTATATTCAAAATATTCGCAAATTTTCTAATTACCTATATTCACGATAAAAATTTGAAATTCGAATATTCGTGATCTACACTACTCCTGAATGTTTGCAACCTATCCTTACAAGGCAGTCCGCTCTCCAGAGACATGACGACGGCTCATATAGCCCTGATACTAAAAGAGGGAAAGGATTCTAAGCTATGCTCAAACTACAGGCCTATTTCTCTTCTAAATATAGACCTCAAACTCCTAGCCAAAATGTTGGTCAATCGACTAGAAAATTTTTGTGCACGGGGGATCAGATGGGCTTTGTTTGCAATAGAGAGGGTAGAGATAACACGACTAGAGTAATCAATGTGTTGTGCCATGCTAAACACACCTCTTCTCCTTCTTAGCACAGATGCTGATAAAGCATTTGATAGAATCAACCTGGACTACCTGATCCCTATGTACAGACTGTCTTTGCTATGTATGCTCAAGCCACAGCCCTTATCATGGTCAATGGAGGCCTATCCTCAACTTTCCATATACATAATGGCACCCGCCAAGGAAGTCCCCTGTCCCCCCTCCTTTTTATTTTAGCTATGGAACCCCTTTTGGCCACTCTCCGCACGGACCCAGGCATTAAAGGCCTGAACTTGGGTGGTAGAGAACGCAAGATAGCGGCTTTTGCCGATGACATAATGATAAGGACCACCAACTAAAGGGACTCTCTCCCCTCTATACAATGCCATCTACACCATTATAGTATCCTATCCAATTTTAAGATCAATGCAAGTAAATCTCTGATACTTTGTACTGGGATCCCCCTCCAATTAAAACAATTACTGATAAAAGATTCCCCTTTCAACTGGTCTTCCCCTACCATCACATATTTAGGAGTTAAAATTAGCCAACACATTCCAGACCTTTTTTCTCTCAACTATACTCCCCTTAAGAGGTCCATATTCAATGCTATTGACAAACTTCTAACCTCTGCTCCCATGCTCTCCTGGTTAGGCTGTAAAAATCTCCTCACTTCTCTAATCCTTCCTCGTCTCACATACCTTCAACAGGTGTTGCCAATCCCTGTGCCCAAGTCCTATTATACCTCTCTTAAACAAAAATTCAGAGCTTTCATCTGGAAGGGGAAGAAGACGAGACTCTCGTATGCTCTACTGTCCCATTCCAGGCAGACAGGTGGCATTGGGCTCCCTGACCCGGAGCTGTATGGGAAGGCAATACTTCTGGCCAGAACCGTAGACAGGCTACGAAATTCTAGACATAAACCTTGGGTGGCACTGGAACAAAGCATCATAGGTAAGCCTACACGAGCTCTCCTTTTAAGTCATCAAATCCTACCTCTTATTCCGCTCTCTGCTTTTTCCAATCATAAAAGCTATGTTGGACGCCTGGAGTTGGTTGGGCTCTTCCCACTGCTCCATCCCCTTTCCCTCCCCACTGCTTACGGTCAGTGACATCTTAGGCACGTCCTCTCCAACCTTGCTCGACTCTTCTTCTAAAGGGGTTAGATCATCTCCCCTCCCTATCAATTCTCTCCTCGAGTTACCAGGTAATCTGGTCAGCTTGGATGCTTTGCTTGGCTTGCTCGACCCCCACCCTTGTGACCGACCTTACCTTAATCCCACACCTTAAATTCTTTGTTGTGAGAAACAACACAAATGGGCAACTTCTTTGCCCCTTAGTTTGGTTTGAATCCTTAATAATAAAAGCCTAAGCCCCCCCAAAAAAGCTAATTTCACAAATATATAACAAACTATGCTCTCCTCCTCTAACCATCAAACCGGCTTTTGTATGTAGTTGGAAAAAAGATACTGGGATAGATCTCCCATCTCAATACTCCCTAAAAATTTTAATCTGCCACATAAATCTTCACATTGTGCTTGCATCCAGGAAAATGGATTAAAGCTTTAAACCAGGTACCCCCTGCTCTGAAGAGGGGAGGGTGCCTGCTTTATAGGAAAATGTCAGAAATTTATGGAAACACCACTGAAATGGTTCTGTAACAGCATGGGGGATGTCTGGATGCATCTTGGACTCGCAGGTTGTTCGAATAGTACGCCACTTTTACAGACTGACAATAATATGCACAAAACTCAAGAAAGAAAAACTATTTTAGAGAAAAAATTTAAAGGAAACATGCTTTCCTGTATATTTACTTGTATATAAAGTGCAAGTGCTGGCAAAAATTACAAGGAAGAGGCACTCTGATACAACCAGTATATCACATAAAGGAGGGCCTCATACACACCCTTGAAAAATTATGATTGATGGCCTGCTGATGACCCTCAAAAACATTTGGATCAAGGGCCTGCTGATCTGACCATCTAAAACATTATGGGTGAGGGCCTGCTGCCGCTTTGGTGACTCTAGTTAACCTGGGGCCGATCGTATGTCCCTGTGATGGCGACGATCCATTCGGATGTCTGCCCTATCAACTTTAAATGTTATTTTCAGCGCAAACAATTGTAACTACAGGTAATGGGGTATCAGTGTTTGATTCAGGAGAAGGAGCCGAGAAACGGCTATGGCTACCACATCCAAGCAAGGCAGCATGCGTGCAAATTACCTTACCTGCAGGTGAGCTGACCCAGTAAAAGATTTTAGGTGCAGGAGAGCTGACCCTGTAAAAAATAATATGCAAGCGCCTGCTGGTGAGCTGACCCTGTAAAACATTATATGCAAGGGCCTGCAGGTTAGCTGACCCTATAAAAAATGATATGCGAGGGCCTTCAGGTGAGCTGACCCTGTAAAAGATTTGAGGTGCGGGCCTGCAGGTGAGCTGACCCTCTAAAAAATTATATGCGAGGGCCTGCAGATGAGCTGACCCTCTAAAAAATTATATGCGGGGGCCTGCAGATGAGCTTACCCTGTAAAATATTATATGCGAGGGCCTGCATAATGTCTTCCCCATTTCCACCTCTTTGACATGCAAAGCGCCGTCCTTAATTGTGAGCAGCGAGCGTTTGAGTAGACACAGAAGTGGGATGGTTATGCTGATAATAGCGTTATCGCCGTTCACCATCTGTGTTGATTCCTCAAAGTTTCCTAAAACTTCCGACATCCATGCCCAGTCCTCTCTTATGAATAGCGAAAGCTGACTGGAAACGCGACGACCATGTTGCAGCTTGTATTCCACTATTGCCCTCTGCTGCTCACAAAGCCTAGCCAATATGTGGAACATGGAGTTCCAGCACCTGCTCATGTCGCATAACAGCCGGTGAGCTGGCAATCTCAAGCGCTGCTGCAGCGTTGACAGACAGGCTGAAGCTGTTGGTGACTTGTGGAAATATGCATACATGCGGCGCACCTTCACCAGTAGCTCAGGTAAATTGGGGTAGGTTTTGAGAAACCGCTGAACCACAAGGTTGAAGATGTGGGCAAGGCATGGTATATGTCTATGCTTGCCGAGCTCCAAAGCCGCCACCAAGTTGCTGCCATTATCAGACACAACCATGCGAGAGCCAGAGCTCAGTCTGGTCACAGATCTGTGGTGGTGTGCTGTTTGTCCCCTAAACATATCAGCTTCAGTTGACTGGTGCTGCACATGGAAAATTCTGAGGTGGAAGTGGAGGAGGAGGCGAAGGAGGAGAAGTGGGGTTGGAGCCACTAACGTGGGTGCTGGCGGAAACCCTGATTGACGTAGGGCCCGCAATCCTTGGCGTTGGTAGCACCTGTGCTATTCCAGGGTACGACTCACTCCCAGCCTCCACAACATTCGCCCAGTGTGCTGTCAGGTAAATGTAGCATCCCTGGCCGAATGCACTTGTCCATGTGTCCATGGTTAATTGGACCTTCCCAGTAACTGCATTGGTCAGGGCACGTTTGATATTACGGGACACATGTTGGTGTAAGGCGGGCACGGCCGCCGACATCAGGCTGTGGAAGGCCTCAGTGTTCACTAGCCTAAATGGCAACATTTCCAGGGCCAGTAATTTGGAAAGCTGCTCATTTAGTGCTATGGCCTGTGGGTGGGTGGCTGGGTATTTTTGCTTGCGTTCAAAGGCCTGGGGAAGGGACATTTGGACGCTGCACTGTCACACGGAAGTGGATGTGGTCACTAATGGTGCTTGCGAAGGTCCAGGTGCAGGGCGGGAGGTATCCGGGCCTGCGCCTTCGACAGGGGATTGGCCAGCACGTAACAAAGGGGAAGAAGAGGCAGTGGTGTGAACCGCAGACACAGATTGTGGACCCAGGCGTTTGTCTAACTTATTACGATGCTTGGATGCCATATGTGAGGTTGCTAGTGTTCACGCCCGGGTCATTTTCATATGGCACAGGTTGCAAACTACTATTCTTTTGTAGTTCGCATGTTCTTCAAAAAAGCACCAGACTGCGGAACATCTACACCTTGGCAAGGGAGATTTCTGCAAAATGGACTACAATTACTGTACTTCCCCTTTAAGAGCAGGGATATGGTGTGTTAACCAACATTCACTACTACTAATGTCCTTTTGGACTAAATTTCACCAACTTTTCCTGCACCTACCTACTTAACTAAGACTTAACTTTTATTTACTATTATTTAATATTACTGGTGTAGATAGCTAATTAATTAAAATTTTCAGTGATCACTGGCCTTTATATGTCACTTAGACCACCTTGTCAGGATTGTCACCTGACTAGGATAACCTCCTACTGGGTTTGTACTTATGCCATCAGGCTGCACTTATGCCTACACTCTGCCCTAACCCCTGAAGACGCCGTGATACGGCGAAACATGTCGGGGGGCAGCGTGAAGCTCTGATTTTTATGACAGTAAATCACTGTGGCCTAGCAGTATAAGTGAAATGAATCACACAGTGCATATACAATACACAGGCAGCGCGCAGCCTGATGGCATAAGTGTGTACAAACCCAGTAGGAGGTTAACCTAGTCAGGTGACAATCCTGACAAGGTGGTCTAAGTGACATATAAAGGCCAGTGATCACTGAAAATTTTAATTAATTAGCTATCTACACCAGTAATATTAAATAATAGTAAATAAAAGTTAAGTCTTAGTTAAGTAGGTAGGTGCAGGAAAAATTGGTGGAATTTAGTCCAAAAGGACATTAGTAGTAGTGAATTCTGCAAAATGGTGCTCCGTGGAACAGTTGGCCTGTTTGGTGTGGCCCGCCTTCTCCCTTTTGCCACCCCACTGCCTCTTCCAGCCTTTTGCGGTGCTGCAGATCTCTCCTCCTCTGTACTGCTCTCCTTACTCGGCTTGACACCTTCCCAGGTTGGGTCAGTGACCTATATAGCACCCTAAGACGTGTGTCGGCCAGCCAATCACTGTAATGCCAGTAGCCAACATGGCTACTGGCATTACAGTGAGGGCAGTACTTACCTGCATGTTTATTGGCTGCTTAGCAGTCGTGAAACGTCCGGGGAGGAGACTCGAGCATTGAGCTCGAGCACATGCGGTACTTGGCCGAGTACCGCCATGTGCCGAGCATAGCGATGCTCGAGCCGAACTGGTATTCGGCCGAGCATGCTCACTCAACACTACCGAACAGAGCATGACATAAATCCTTAAAGGGGGTTATCCCATGAGTAATGTAAAAAATGAAAACAAGACATCATATAGTACCTAACCTCTTTTTAACAAAGCTAGAAGCAGCCCTGTACCTTACATGGATCCAGAGATCTCCCCATGCATACATTTGTTCTGCTAGATTTATTTCAAGCTGTCAGCTTAGGGGGTATCTCCTTTCTGAGGGGTGTGTTCTTTCTTTTGCAGCTGAGGCAGTTAAAGGATAGACCTGAGCATGTGCTTCCAGGACAGGACAGAGAAATTAGAAAAAGAGCAGCAGGTGGCGCTATACAGATAGATTTCAGAGAATAACTCAGTAGCTATAATACATTTTTAATTACATGCAATTACGAAAGTATTCAGATCCAGGTGCTGGTTTGAAAATTGTAGAATATTTTTCATGGGACAACCTCTTTAAGGGTATGTTCACACGGATAAAATCTGCCACTGATTCAGAAGTGGAAAACATGCATTTTCAGTTGCTAAATCTTCCATCAAAAGTCACAGCAACAATTACAAGGAGCGGCCTTTGTTCTCCACCACGTGACAGTACAGGGCACAAATAACTTTTTGGAAGAAATAATGGTCTCCAGATAACTTTTAGCAAGGCTCAACTTCCTAAAGGCAGCAGACTCTACTAAATGCTACGGCAGTGACTGCACCGCCAGCAACTTGGCTAGGCGGGAATTAAGCTTGCACACCATTGGTGGGCATGTAAAGTTGTTTCCTGCTCGTGCATTCCATTATTAATGGCTGATGATGGAGCAGAGGAGTATGAGCAGGAGAAGCAGTAACTGATGATGACAAGGACACCATACTGTATGTGAATGCGTCCTGGCTGCCGCAAAGGATACTAGGAGAAGATAGAAATTCTTGTTGTGCTAGCTGGCGCCCATGTCTTTTTTTTCCACGGGATCGGTTGATGCCCCCTTCATGTGGTTCAATAGAGTTGTGGTGCCTATTTTTGTGTCTGACTGCCCATGGCTTATTTTAATCTTACAGATCTTGCACAGGGAAATGCTACTGTGTTCCGGCAGCATAGAGAAAAACTGCCATGTGATGTGATGTGATAAGACCAGTATAGGATTTGTATACTTTGTTATTTGCATGTCACAATTCTAAGTCAAAGCAAATATTATTTACAGAATAATATAAAACACATGTTTCAATCTTCTAATGCAATTAATCTCTTGTCCAAAACACTGAAGTATTATAATTCAGAACAGGCGCTACAATTTCTATGGTGTAATTCGCGTATTGCAATGGCGTTATTGTCATAAAATGCTTGTGCTATATGCAGCATGTTTGATAACATCTGTTATAATGTACTGAAATAAAAATGTGCAATTGGTCAGCAGCAGAATGCTATTGAGGCGCTGTGCTGGCAATAATAATATACTGTATATAGAAACCTGAGGCTTTGAACTTACAGCTGTCTGTTTAAATGAAAATAAAAAGAAAATGTGTTTTCTTGCAGGTGGCTGGTTTTGTAACGCAAAACTGCTATAAGGTTCTGTAAGAGCTGGCAATAAAAATATGTAATAGAAATCTGAGGTTTTGAACAAAAACTTTTTATTCAAATTAAAAAAATAAAAATAATATTTAGTTCTGCAGCAGATTTATTACTAAGGGTTGACTGTGCCCCCTGGGCCCTGGGCCCTGGGCCACTTACTCCCTGAACCTATATTCCCTAAACAGACCCTAGTACACAATTCCCCTGTAACACTAGATGAGATTTTTCCTTGTGACTCTGTATACTCTGTAGGATTGTTTTCTGCCAGACACTGCATACATCCATTTACCCTCACTAACAGCTCAACAAAGAAAGACCTTCTGCTCACTCTGCATCTCCCTACCTGCTGCCACTCCTGATTGGCTGATGAGACGGTTATTAAAGGGAACCTGTCACCAGTTTTATGGTGTCCTAACTAAGGGCAACATAAATAAGTGACTGATTCTCTTAGCAAAATGCTGGGTCACTTTTTTTAATTGACCCAGTCAATCTGCCAACATCTTGTATTGAAAAGCTCCAGCTGATAATGGTGAGTCCTGAATATTCATGAGCTCCTGACTCTCCCTGCCTACCTTCTGCTGATTGACAGTTATTTTCCTTATAAATCAGCAGCAAGTGGGCAGGGGAGTGGCTATAGCTCTGAATTAAATAAACGCTGGACTCAATGACATCACGCCAGACTCCAATCAGCTCATTAGCATGCGGCATCTCTGTGTGTATATTATGAGGTAACCATCTGTCACACCAGTAAGTGAATACATCTAAGGTACTTTTTAGTAGTTAATGATTGTATAATTAGTTAGATTATAATCAAATATCCTCATGACAGGTTCCATTTAAGGTTCAGAGCCAGTCAGGGCAATACCCCCCCTCCTTTCCACCTCCTGTTAGGGTCATGGGAGCATCCTTTTTCTTCCCCCCTCCTGTTTTTTCTCACAGACATATGCAGTAGAATGGCACTTTGCACCATTTTACTGGATGCATCTGAAAAGCTTTGGGTTCCTTTTGGCAGGCAAATGTTTGTGAAATTCTTAATGAATCCAGTTTGTTATGAATTGATTCCTCATCCCTAAAGGGGTTATCCCACTTCGCTCTTTCATAGTTACCCGCTTCCAACGTGCCGTTCACTTCCTGGATTCTGGCTAGGGGCGGGCTTCATCTTGATTGAAGTCTTCTCCATTGCCGCACGCTGGACTGGACATATTTGCACAAATACATTGATAAATATGGGTGACATTTTTCCGTGATAAGACCATGAAATTTTTTATTGTAGCAAACTGGATTATTTAGTAACCAACTGGAAAATAATATCCACAAAGGTGTTATTGTGGACTTACTGTGCCAACTAACCGGTTTGACTTGGGCTAATCCCAAGGCCATTGTCCGGGTGGACTCACAGGATTCAGAGACACGAAAGCAAGGCACCGAGGTTCAGAGAATATATGTAGTCAAGAGATAGACCAAAGGTAAGGCAGCCAGCATATTAGTATATCTAAGGGAAAAGTACAAACTTAGTCAGGCAGCAGTAGGGCAATCTGAGAACATGCTAAGTTAAGGGCAGGTGGCTAGGAATCAGGAGTCGGTTGCCAAGCTGAATTTCAAAACACAGATAGTGTCACGAGGGTATCGAGAACCACGCCTGACTCCGTTATACCCGGGGTCAGGAAGTCGCAGCGGTTGGCTGCACGCTCTATTTAAGATAGGGCTGTTTTCCTTATGGTAGCTTTCTGGGTTTGCTTTGCAAACCCTTTTGGCTCACTCAGGGATCCGTAGCTCCTTCTCCTCAGCTGTTCCTTGTCCAGCACTCCCAAACCTCCTTATATTCCTCTCTCACACTTCTCTGGTTGCCAGAGATAGAGCTTCCTGCCTGGACATCTATCCTGACCTGTTTAATCAGATTGCGGGTGCTAGGTGGTTCTCCAAACTTGATCTTAGGGGGGCCTACAATCTGATTCGTATTAAGGAGGGGGATGAGTGGAAGACAGCGTTTAACACCCCTGAGGGGCATTATGAAAATCTAGTTATGCCTTTCGGTCTGACCAATGCTCCTGCCGTCTTTCAACATTTCGTTAACGACATTTTTAGTCATCTAATCGGCAGGTTTGTGGTAATATACCTAGATGATATTTTAATTTATTCGTCTGATCTGAGAACACATGAGGAGCATGTCAGACAAGTACTGCAGGTCCTACGGACGAATGAATTATATGCTAAGATTGAAAAATGTGTCTTCGCCGTTCAGGAAATACAATTCCTGGGTTATTTTATATCTGCTTCAGGTTTCCGTATGGATCCTAGGAAGGTCCAGGCAATTTTAGATTGGGATCTTCCCGAGAACCTCAAAGCACTACAACGGTTCTTGGGCTTCGCGAATTTCTATAGGAAATTCATTAAAAATTATTCACTTATTGTAAAACCGCTTACTGACATGACTAGGAAGGGGACTGATTTTTCTAAATGGTCTGACGCCGCTAAAGTTGCTTTTTCCTCTCTAAAAGAGAGGTTTACCTCAGCACCTGTACTAGTCCAACCTGATGTCTCTCAGCCTTTTATTGTTGAAGTCGATGCGTCAGAGGTGGGAGTGGGGGCGGTGCTGTCTCAGGGTCCGTCTCCTGGCAAATGGCGTCCTTGTGCTTTCTTTTCGAAAAAACTATCTGCAGCAGAAAAGAACTACGATATTGGCAATAGGGAACTATTAGCTATTAAACTTGCGTTTGAGGAGTGGCGCCACTTCTTAGAGGGGGCAGTCCACCCCGTCACTGTGATTACGGACCACAAAAATCTCCTGTACCTCGAATCAGCTAAGCGTCTCACCCCTAGACAGGCTAGGTGGTCGCTATTTTTTACCAGGTTTAACTTTGTCATTACCTATCGTCCTGGGGCAAAGAACACCAAGGCTGATGCACTATCTCGTTGTTTCCCTGGAGGGGGTAATGTGAGTGATCCGGTGCCCATTCTTCAAAGAGGAGTGGTTGTCTCTGCGGTACACTCTGTTTTGGAGGGGAAGGTGTTAGAGGCCCAGGGGGACGCCCTGGTCTCTTGCCCCTCAGAGAAATTGTTTGTACCGTTGAACCTACGTTTCGAATTATTAAAGGAACATCATAATTCGGCACTTGCTGGGCACCCGGGTAGTAAAGCAACCTTGGAGCTATTGTCTCGTCGTTTTTGGTGGCCAAGGTTGCGTCAGGATGTATTGGATTTTGTGTCTTCTTGTTCTACCTGTGCGCGCGCAAAAGTTTCACATACACGTCCTGCAGGGTCTCTATTACCACTCGTCATTCCTAATAGACCGTGGACACATCTGTCAATGGATTTTATCACTGACTTACCTTTGTCTGCGGGTAAAACAGT
Source organism: Bufo gargarizans (assembly GCF_014858855.1). NCBI lineage: Eukaryota > Metazoa > Chordata > Amphibia > Anura > Bufonidae > Bufo > Bufo gargarizans. Next base: position 24,310,020 of record NC_058083.1, on the reverse strand, counting down.
GATTTTGATAGTAGTGGACAGGTTTAGCAAAATGGTACACTTCATTGCGTTACCCGCACTACCTAATGCTAAGACTCTTGCTCAGGTATTCGTCAGTGAAATCGTGAAGCTTCACGGGGTCCCCTCCGATGTTGTTTCGGATCGGGGTACCCAGTTTATTTCTAAATTTTGGAAAGCTTTTTGTTCCCGTTTGGGGGTACACTTGTCCTTTTCCTCAGCTTTCCATCCTCAGTCGAATGGACAGACTGAGCGAACCAACCAAAACCTTGAGACATATCTAAGATGTTTTGTGTCTGAAAACCAAGAGTTGTGGTCATCATATTTACCGTTAGCTGAGTTTGCCATAAATAATCGTTGTCAGGAATCCACTGGCAAGTCACCATTTCTTGGTGCATATGGTTTTCATCCCCAATTCTGTACTTTCAAAGAGGGGGGGTCTTCTGGGGTTCCCGAAGAGGAACGTTTTTCGTCATCTCTTTCATCGGTATGGCAGAAGGTGCAAGCTAACTTGAAAAATATGGGAGGTAAATACAAATGCATGGCTGATAAGAGACGGTCGCCAGGTCCGGACCTAGGAGTGAATGACTATGTGTGGTTGTCTACTAGGAATATTAAATTAAAGGTTCCCTCTTGGAAACTGGGTTCTAGGTTTATTGGCCCTTACAAAATTGTAGCCATCATCAACCCCGTGGCTTTTCGCCTGGAGTTACCTCAGACTTTTAAAATTCATAATGTTTTTCATAAGTCGTTACTCAAAAAATATGTTCCACCTCTAGAACCATCACCGCTGCCACCCCCTCCTGTTGTCGTGGATGGTAATCTAGAATTTCAGATATCCAAAATTGTTCATTCTCGTCGGGTCCGCCGCTCTCTTCAATATCTGGTGCATTGGAGAGGTTACGGTCCCGAGGAAAGAATGTGGGTTCCTGCGTCTGAGGTAAACGCCGACAGGTTAGTTCGGGTTTTTCATGCCTCTCATCCTGAGAGACCTGGTCCTGAGTGTCCGGAGGCCCCTCGTAGAGAGGGGGGTACTGTCACGAGGGTATCGAGAACCACGCCTGACTCCGTTATACCCGGGGTCAGGAAGTCGCAGCGGTTGGCTGCACGCTCTATTTAAGATAGGGCTGTTTTCCTTATGGTAGCTTTCTGGGTTTGCTTTGCAAACCCTTTTGGCTCACTCAGGGATCCGTAGCTCCTTCTCCTCAGCTGTTCCTTGTCCAGCACTCCCAAACCTCCTTATATTCCTCTCTCACACTTCTCTGGTTGCCAGAGATAGAGCTTCCTGCCTGGACATCTATCCTGACCCACTGGAGCTGTGTTGCTGCGTTCTCTGACTGTTGATTCAGAACGCTACCCTCCGGATCCCTGTTGGACCTTTGTGGACAGTTGTTGTCGTCCACCTAGGTGTTTGTGTTTGTCTGTGTTTGTCTGTCCTCTCCCTGGTGTTTCCCTCTTAGTGCAGTGGTGAGGACTAGTGATCCCACCGGCCCGTTCACTATCTATGGCTCATTTCAGGGAAAGCCAGGGTTTAGGCACGTGATCGCCGCACGGGTGAGGAACCCGTCTAGGGACGTCAGGGCAGTCAGGTGCCAGCCGCAAGGTGAGTTAGGGGTCACCACCTTTCCCTCTCCCTTAGGCAGGGCTTTCCCTGTTTTCCTCCCTGTGCGTGACACCGGTCATTACAGATAGTCAGAGAGAGAATCACATCTTTGCTCTTAATTAGCGAAAAGATAACCCAAATCTCAGTCACCATCCCACTGGGGATAGTGCCTTAAATAAACAGGGACACCCAGCCATTGGAATTGAGTATGTACTGCTGAGCCTTAAAGAGGCCGAGAGTGAGTGTCACCCTATGGATTAGGCCTGGAGGCCACAGGAACAAATGTACAGACTGCAGCCTGTAGAGGATGTCAGTGACAGGCACTATTGAAGCTGGAGAGAGGGGAGCAGGGCTGGACAGCAGAAAGGCAGCTAGAGTAAGAATTTTGGCATTTGTGCCTACAGGAGAGAGTGGGACCATAGGTAGGCACAGACCGCCACCATGAAAGAGTGGATGTTAACTTACGTTTAAGCTTAAGTATAGATATAATTGAACAATGTGAAATCCCATAAAACTGTAACGAAAAAGAACTTATAAATTATTTTACGTGAATATTTTATATTAAGGATTTAATGTAGGGGGAGCGGGTTCGATGAACATTGCTAACTACAGATGAAAAATCTAATGTTTCATTACCAAGTAGCACATCACACTGTAGAACGACCTAAGAAGCTGATTGTCAAATATTTTGGACCTTAAATAGCATTCATTTTTTATGATGTTCTCTTTGTAGCTAAAGGGAACTTTGCAATGTATTACTGGCACAATCTGGAGCAAAATCCAAGGCTCTAAGATGTGCTTCCCTAGAAAATTACTACTGACGTCTAAAATGCGTCCCTTGAAATTTCCTTTGTCAGGCAGGGAGGAGAAAATATGGTAGCTTAATTGAGAAATGTTAGGATCAGCAAGTTGTCTTCTATTTGCAAAACATTTCAATCAGACGAAGCCTTTGTTAACAACCCTGAAGCGTATGGCTATAATACTGTTATATGCGGCTTCCATAGGAATTATTGCAGAGTGTAGAAGCACTTTAAATGATGAGACCTTTGGGCTCAATGCTTGCTCAATGACTTACGAATCATATTCACTCTGTTTATTAGTTAATCTTTTTTTACGGCACTGCAAAAATTGAATTTTAAGCTGAGGCAATGTTCCCCTTGTAGACTGACTCATCAGAAGAAACAGTGCATGAGAGGAGGACAGATTCAAGGCTTCAATGTGTAGCCTCCTTCTGCTTAAAATCAGAATAGAATTTATGCTTTTTTGTAAAGGCAGTGATTGTATTAAAATAATAATAATTAAAAAAACTTATAGTTATCTACCCAAACCCCTTTCTTTCCAGTGAAACTACTCCGATGCTCTCTGCCACTGCAGCCATGACATTGTGTTTTGACTGCAGCAACGACTTGTCCGAAGCTAGTGATTGACTGCTACTGTCAAATGCAGTGTACAGGCACATCACAGCTGAAATCATGAAAAACAATTATATAAAAAAAAATATTTTTAGAGATGAGCGAATCGAAACTGACGAAGTGGAATTCGATCCAAATTTCAGGAATTATTTGATTTGCACCAAATCTGATTTTCTTCATGCTTCGTGGTAACGAATCACATTTTCTCCTAAAATGGCTGCTGCACATTTTAGAAATAAGAAGCAAGGAACTCTGGGAATGCGGGATCACTCACAATGCCATGCATGCAGTCATTCAGCAGCCAGCCAGCCCTGTGATGTCACAGCCCTATAAATAGCCTCAGCCATCTTAGATTCAGCCATTTTCCACTGTACTTAGTGCAGGGAGAGATGTCAGCAGGCGCTAGGGACAGTGCTAGGATAGACTTAAAAACTTATATTTTGCTCAATAAAAGTTCAGGGAAAGAGCATTATAAGTGTAGGGAAAGCATAGGGAGGAATTATTCCACAGTATTGAAGCAGAAGAGGGTTCAATAGGGGTGTTTACAGCCTGGGTAATAGGAACAATTCTATTACTCCTTGCTGCACTGACTGGGGATCCAAATTGCCATTATACTGCTGCTCATTTAAGATTACCTCTGTAATTCCAGCAAACTGTTCTTGTTATTAGCCTTATATATATGCCATATATATAAATGCTTGAGAAAGGCTCAGTTGTGAGCTGAAACGTCGCTACTGCTTCACATGGGTGAATAAAGACACCGTTTTTTTTCAAATCTTGGAGTGCTGTCCTATCTCTGGTATATATTAAGGGTGAGAAGCTCATTCCCCTGGACACTGCACCTGAGCCAGTTTACTGGTGCCGCCGAATCCTCTTTTTTCTAAATATATATATATATATAGATGTTCTAAAGCCTTTTTTTGTTGTGTATTAGTGAGGAAAGAAAAAAGAGGCTTATTAGCCATTGTGTGTTGAAGTGAGACAATTACAGCCCTTTTTGGCGTGTATTAGTGGAAAAAAAAGTATTATTTTCCGTTCACAGACGCAGTTATATGTTCTAAAGCCTTTTTTTGTCTTGTATTAGGCCTCATGCACACGACAGTTTTTTTTCACTGGCCCGCAAAAACGGGGTCCGTGGGTCCGTGATCCGTGACCGTTTTTTCGTCCGTGGGTCTTCCTTGATTTTTGGAGGATCCACGGACATGAAAAAAAAGTCGTTTTGGTGTCCGCCTGGCCGTGCGGAGCCAAACGGATCCGTCCTGAATTACAATGCAAGTCAATGGGGACGGATCCGTTTGATGTTGACACAATATGGTGCCATTTCAAACGGATCCGTCCCCATTGACTTTCAATGTAAAGTCTGGAGTTCTTTTATACCATCGGATTGGAGTTTTCTCCAATCCGATGGTATATTTTAACTTGAAGCGTCCCCATCACCATGGGAACGCCTCTATGTTAGAATATACTGTCGGATATGAGCTACTTCGTGAACCTCAAATCCGACAGTATATTCTAACACAGAGGCGTTCCCATGGTGATGGGGACGCTTCAGGTTAGAATACACTACAAACTTTGTACAAGACTGCCCCCTGCTGCCTGGCAGCACCCGATCTCTTACTGGGGGATATGATAGCACAATTAACCCCTTTAAGTGCGGCAACTAAAGGGGTTAATTGTACTATCATATTCCCCTGTAAGAGATAAGGGCTGCCAGGCAGCAGGGGGCAGCCCCCCCCCTCCCCAGTTTGAATATCGTTGGTGGCACAGTGTGCCCCCCCCTCCCTCCCTCTATTGTATTAAATCGTTGGTGGCACAGTGTGCCAACCACCATCGGCCCCCCCTCCCTCCCTCTATTGTATTAAATCGTTGGTGGCACAGTGTGCCAACCACCATCGGCCCCCCTCCCTCCCTCTATTGTATTAAATCGTTGGTGGCACAGTGTGCCAACCACCATCGCCCCCCCTCCCTCCCTCTATAGCAGTAACATTGGTGGCAGTGCGCGGTCTCAACAGTAGAAGATTCATACTTACCTGCTTCTTGCTGCTGCGACGTCTGTGTCCGGCCAGGAGCTCCTCCTACTGGTAAGTGAAAGGTCTGTGCGGCGCATTGCTAAAGAACTGTCACTTACCAGTAGGAGGAGCTCCCGGCCGGACACAGACATCGCAGCAGCAAGAAGCAGGTAAGTATGAATCTTCTACTGTTGAGACCGCACACTGCCACCAATGTTACTGCTATAGAGGGGGGGGGGGCGATGGTGGTTGGCACACTGTGCCACCAACGATTTAATACAATAGAGGGAGGGAGGGGGGCCGATGGTGGTTGGCACACTGTGCCACCAACGATTTAATACAATAGAGGGAGGGAGGGGGGGCGATGGTGGGGGCACACTATGCCACCAACGATATTCAAACTGGGGAGGGGGGGGGGGTCTGCCCCCTGCTGCCTGGCAGCCCTGATCTCTTACAGGGGGATATGATGCCGCACCTGAAGGGGTTAATTGTGCTATCATATCCCCCTGTAAGAGATCGGGTGCTGCCAGGCAGCAGGGGGCAGTCTTGTACCAAGTTTGCAGTGTATTCTAACTAGAAGCGTCCCCATCACCATGGGAACGCTTCTGTGTTAGAATATACTGTCGGAAATGAGTTTTCACGGAGTGAAAACTTAGATCAGAAAAAGCTTTTATGCAGACGGATCTTCGGATCCGTCTGTATGAAAGCAACCTACGGCCACGGATCACGGACACGGATGCCAATCATTGACTTGAATGGGTCCGTGAACCGTTGTCCGTCAAAAAAATAGGACAGGTCATATTTTTTTGACGGACAGGATACACGGATCACGGCCTCGGCTGCAAAACGGTGCATTTTCCGATTTTTCCTCGGACCCATTGAAAGTCAATGGGTCCGCGAAAAAAAACGGAAAACGGCACAACGGCCACGGATGCACACAACGGTCGTGTGCATGAGGCCTTAGTGTGTGGGAAAAAGGGGGATTATTAGTCGTTGTGTAGTGAAGTGAGAAAATTAAGAGCCCTTTTTGGCGTGTATTAGTGGGAAAAAAAAGTATTATTTGCCGTTCACGGCCAAGTTTATACAGGTGAAACTCGAAAATTTAGAATATCGTTCATTTATTTCAGTAATGCAATTTAAAAGGTGAAACTAACATATGAGATAGACTCATTACATGCAAAGTGAGATATTTCAAGCCTTTATTTGTTATAATTTGGATGATTATGGCTCACCGCTTATGAAACCCCAAAGTCACAATATCAGGTGCCCTTTGCTCAGGGGGTATAGATTAATTAGCTGACTAGAGTGTGACACTTTGAGCCTAGAATATTGAACCTGTTCACAAAATTCAAATTTTAAGCTGCATTAATGTAATTCCTTATAATTTGCATTACTGAAATAAATGGACTTTTGCACGATATTCAAATTTTTCGAGTTTCACCTGTATGTTCTAAATCCCTTTTTGGCGTGTATTAGTGGAGAAAAAGAAAAAGGGCTTATTAGCCATTGTGTGTTGAACTGAGAAAAGTACAGCCTGTTTTGGCGTGTATTAATGGTAAAAAAAAATTTTTGCCGTTCATGGACGCAGTTATATGTTCTAAAGTCTTTGTTTTTTTGCTTGTATTAGTGGGGAAAAAGAAAAAGGGCTTATTCGCCGTTGTGTGGTGAAGTAAGAAAATTACAGCCCTTTTTGGCGTGTATTAGTGGCAAAAAGAAATGTTATTTACCATTCACGGCTGCAGTTATATGTTCTAAAGTCCCTATTTGGTGTGTATTAGTGTGGTAGTAGAAAAAGGGCTTATTAGCCATTGTGTGGTGAAGTGAGAAAATTAAAGCCCTTTATGGCGTGTATTAGTGGAGAAAAAAACCTTTGCTTGCCGTTCAAGGCTGCAGTTATATGTTCTGAAGCTTTTTTTTGGTGTGTATTAGTGGGGGAAAAAGAAAAAGGGCTTATTAGCTGTTGTGTGGTGAAGTGAGAAAATTAAAGCCCTTTATGGCGTGTATGAGTGGCAAAAAAAATACTTTGCTTGCCGTTCAAGGCTGCAGTTATATGTTCCAAAGCTTTTTTTTGGCGTGTATTAGTGGGAAAAATAAAAAGGGCTTATTAGCTGTTGTGTGGTGAAGTGAGAAAATTAAAGGCCTTTTTGGTTTGTATCAGTGGCAAAAAATATATATTATTTGCCATTCAGCGGTGAAGTTCCATTGTACTACAGGTGTATTAGGATAAATACGTACGTCCTATTAGCCGTTTTGTGAATTGTGATTGTTATATTTTTTGGGGGGATGCACTAATATAAAAAAAAAAAACGTCTATCCAATATTTTTATACAGCCATTGTTGGGGTGTATTAGGCCTCATGCACACGACCGTTGTTGTGTTCCGCTCCGCAAAATGGGGTTCCGTTGTTCAGTGATCCGTTTCCGTTTTTGTTTCCGTGTGTCTTCCTTTATTTTTGGAGGACTACCAGACATAAAGGAAAGTAAAAAAAAGTCAGGTTTGCCATGCAAATGATAGGAAAAATGGACGCGGACGAGCGGACGCAGATGACAATGTTGTGTGCCTCCATGTTTTTTTTGCGGTCCCATTAACTTGAATGGGGCCGCAAACCGTGTTCTACGAAAATAATAGGACAGGTTATATTTTTTTGACGGACTGGAACCACGGATCACGGACGCGGATGGCAAACGGTGCATTAGCCGAGTTTTAAACGGACCCATTGAAAATCAATGGGTCCGCAGAAAATCACGAAAAACAGCAACGGACACGGAATAAAACAACGGTCGTGTGCATGAGGCCTTAATGGAACAAATAAGTACGTGTTATTAGCCGTTCTGCGGTAAATTTACATTGCCATACAAACATTGTTGTGCTGTATTAATAGCAAAAATAAGTACGTGTTATTAGCCGTTCTGCGGTGAATTTACATTGTCATTCAGTGGTGAAATTTTTTTGTGAAACAGCCTTTTTTGGGAAAATTGAAGGGTGATTTTAGAGTATCTTCCGTAGGGACTAACAATTTGTCAATTAGCCATTCAGTGGTAAAATTTGTTTTTGATACAGCCTTTTTGGGAAAAATTGGTCACTAACTGTAACTACGGTCAAGGACAATATATGTCCTTTACGACCCACTGAGTAAATGTGGTTCATGCCGAGCCACACCAACAACTTGGCCAGGTGACGCCGCTTCTGCCTCCACGTTGTCATTCCGTTGATCCTGCGACAATGTCCTCCTTTGCCTCCTCATCCTCCACTGTGTCCTCAGCCTCCACTGCAGGGACAATTCACAGTGCCCCTCCAGCATACCACATGTGCAGGGCACGGCAGTGTCACGCTGTTCTGCATCTTGATTTCCTGGGCGAACTGAGTCACATAGGGTAAGAACTGCTCCGTGTCCTTCATCAAGAAATCAAATCCTGGCTTTCTCCGCGACAACTCAAAATCGTAACCATAGTGACCAACAATGGGAAGAACATGGTGTTGGCGATGTGTCAAGGAGGGCTGAGCTATGTGCCCTGCATGGCGCATGTGTTCAATCTGTAAAGCGGTTCCTGAAGTCTTTCACCCATCTGCAAGACATCCTCAAAATGGCCAGGAAACTTTGCATGCACTTCATCCACTCGTACACCGCCAAGCACACCCTCCTTGAGCTGCAGCGGCAGAACGGAGTCCCCCAACATAGGCTCATATGCAATGTTTCCACCCATTGTAATTCTACCCTCCATATGTTGGATCGACTATACGAACAGGGAAAAGACTTAAACAATTTTTTGATGATCCAAGCGGACAGAGGAACTCCCCTGTGTAACACCTGTTTATTTGTTCCCTTTGAGGAGGCCATGTTATTTGTCAGTTGCCAGGACTACGGGATGAAAAACGTCATTCCACTGATTCATTTCCTGAAAAATATGCTTGTAAATCTGGCTGGTCAAGGGACTAGAGACATGGCGCCTACATCTCATGCCCACATGAGCCCTGTGGGGGCTGAACTGGAGAAGGAGGAGGACATTGGAGCACAAGCAATGTGTAGCAAAATGGGTGGCTTTTCTACACAGGTGACAGGAGAGGAGGAGCAGGAGCAGACGGAGGAGCAAGAGGGAGATGAGGAAGACGAGGCAGATGACCTAGGTACACCGTGGCAGTAGGCAGTGGAGATGGAGGCAGAAAGTCCCTCCGAGTCACTTGCACAAATGGCCCGATGCATGCTCACTTGCTTGCGCAGTGACTAGGGTTGAGCAAACCCAAACTGCAAAGTTCGGGTTCGTACCGAACTTTGCGAGTTTGTGGACCCGGACCTGAACCTGGACTTTTCCACTGAAGTTCGGTGTTCGGGTGATTTAAGACAGAATGCTAAATAAAAATGCTAAATAAAATGGACATTGAGGGGTTAAAAATAATAAAAAAAACTCAACTCATCCACTCGATCACACAGCCTTGATCGCGCATGTCTTTTTTCTTCAGGACCTGCAAAAGGATAAAATCCTCATTCTATCTTCATTCAGCAGGACCTGTGGTGACGTCACCGCACTCACCACGTGGTGAGCGCGGTGACATCAGCGCAGGTCGTTTTGCAGGTCCTGAAGAAAGAAGACATGCGCAATCAAGGCTGCATGATCAAGTGGATGAGACGAGTTTTTTTTTTTTTAACCCCTCAATGTGCATTTTATTTAGCATTCTGTCTTAAGAATGCTATTATTTTCCGCTATAACCATGTTATAATGGAAAAAACGAAAGTGAAGTTCAGGTCCCCATTGAGTTTAATGGGGTCCGGGTTCGAGTTTGGGTCAAGTTCATATCCGAAACCCGAACTTTGACCTGAAGTTCCTCCGAACCTGGTGAACCCGAACTTCACCGGGTTTACTCATCCCTAGTAGTGACAGCCGAATTGTCACCATTCACCAGAGGGATGACTACTGGCTCTCCACTATGTTAGACCCTTGCTACCGGTCTTAAATGGGGGTCTTCCCCCCCCCCTCCCCGAGAGGGAGGACAAACTGAACTACTATAGAGATATCCTATGTAGTCAGTTTTCCGCTGCCTATCTGCCTCTTTGTCCATCCTCTCAAAGGTATGATCGGGGGGGCCTTCTGCGTTCATGTTCCACTGCCATGGGGAGGGGCAGGAGCAGTACAAGCTCCATCAGCAGCAGCCTGAGTCTAGAGTCACTGATGAGCAGCTTTCTTCACCCGCATAGTGAAGAAACTACTCACCAGCAGCTAGAACCATCGGGTGGTGGCATACTTGGAGTGCACCCTGCCACCCGTCATCAAAGATCCGCTGGACTACTGGGCAGCCAAACTGGATTTGTGGCCGCAACTGACCGAGTTTTCACTGGAAAAGCTGTCTGGCCCGGCCAGTAGTGTGGCATCAGAGTAGTGTGGCGGGGGCCATAGTTACCCTAAGGAGAACTCGCCTGTCCACCCAAAATGTGGAGAGACTGACCTTTGTCAAGATGAATCACGAGTGGATTAGCCAGGATTTCCACCCACCAATGCCTGATGCATCAGATTAAATCATCCATGCTGCCTCACCCAAACCTTGACAAAAGAGCGGTTTCTTCTGGCCAGCTGCCTTAGCTGCTATTCTGATTCTGCCACCCGCCTGATGCCACACATCTGATGCAAAGTGCTCCTTCTTACACTAACCATCGTCAGCGGGTACTGTGATTGCTACCCACCTCCCCACTGTGTCACTGGGTCACTCTGTGGTCTCCTCATTCTTTTGCTGCTGCTACCTTCACACTATGTCACCTTGCCACTCTGTGGCCTCCTCATGCTGCTTCCACCTCCAAACTCTGTCATTGTGCCACTCTGTGGCATCCTCATGCTGCTTCCACCTCACCACTATGTCATTGGGCCACTCTTTGGACTTCTCAAGCTGTTCGCCCACCCTTCCCACTCCCTGACTGGGCCACTATTTTGCCTTTTTGGCCTGCATGACATCACCATTTATTTGACCCTTCTTATTATCTGTCGGAAGGAAAAATGAGACGCACAATGGATCTTGTCTGTGTAGCTGCTGTAAGGCCTGTATGGTCCTATCAGAATTGGCTTATGATTTGGTAGCCAAAAGTAGGAGTGGGTACAAAACACAGAAGACATGCAAATATTTCATTAATGTGTCATTTCTGTTTTGGATCCACTCCAGTTTTTTTGGCATTAACAATACTGATGAATTACTGACCAAATGCTGACCGAGTGAAGGCTGATGCTCAACAGACAGGATCCGTTTTTTGGGGGTTATTTTTCTGACGGATCAGAGAAAGGGCAAATTAATCAGTGACTCCAGCACAAACATATTGCTCACACCTTCTCCACTTTGTCGGGGGGGGGGGGGGGGCTCTACCTGTATAAACGTTTAATAGAATAGGTTCTGTAGACATCTATCTGGAATCAGCTGACGACAGTGTAAAAGGAGTGCACTTCTTCTTGACGCTAACATCAACCTGTAAGGCTGAGTTCACTCTTGAGTTATTTGGTCAGTTTTGGCCCCGTAACTGCCCAAATAAGAGAAGTGTGCAGTGACGCCTGTCATGTGCTTGTCATACGGACTAACTGTATTGTTTCACTACCACAGCAGACTCTCTATGCATGTTACTGCAAGGCACAGTGTTCTACACCACTATAAAGGATCTCTGCAGCCAGGGAATAGCTGTTTTTTTTAATATCCCTGCAGTGCCCCCACAGGGGAAAAGAAGCATTACACAGTGACTATTGAAATTACTTGGTTGACTGTACACTGTACAGATATTCTTTTTAGTTGCTTTTCTAAATGGTTTCTAAATCAGAATTCCCTAAGAAGAGCATGAATCGGTTATCTAAAATTGATAACAACTGTAACAAATGCTAGAAATATCAGTGATTTGCTAACACAGGGACAAATCTTGTCAGGTCTGGCGAAGACCAGAAGTGTCTGAGAACAGGGTAATGACACTAAGGTTTGTTGCCTACTAGACTGGACAACCCAGTTAAAAATTATCCTCTCTTTTCCCTTATCTTCTTACTAGTCTGGGATCCTGTGCTTTATTTTCCTACACAGCTTCTTTGGGATCACGGCTACTTGGCAATGTTACCATACAATAAGTCATAGTGTAATATTCCCTGTTGTAGATGTGGACTGTGCTGCAGAGATAATGGATGAGAGGGAAATATCCTCACAATTACAAGGCTAAAACAGTGATTACCTATCCTCCAACCTCGAAGGACTGCACAGTGAAGGGTTGTTTCAAATCTGTATTTTTTTTACATGGGTGCAATCGCTCGTCTGTAATAGTCTGTAATAGCCACTCTGCCTAGTCTAAAAGCTCGCCCATTTCTCATTCAGGATAGGTCATCCATGCTATAATCTTAGAGGACATCTTATCTCTTCACTGCATACAAAATATTTAAGGGGTTTTCTGTTTTATAAAACCCATTAATGTTATTTTTATGGAATTCAGCGTTAATTAAGGGAAGTAGCTATAAGGAGTGTTTGCATTAGTCACTGTGTAATGCTTCCTTTCCCCAGTGGGGGCACTGCAGGCAGGGGAACTGAATATGGTTTCTTAACAGATTGTAGATGTTCTTTGGGGATCTCAGCACATAGACACCATGGGGATCATTTATTAAGACCGGCATTTTAGACTCCAGTCTTAATAACCCCTATAGCTGGAGGTAGATCCACCAAAGTTATGAAGAGGCGCCGGCCTCTACATAACTTCGGTGGATCCACCACTGCTTCTAAATATAAGTAGGCTTCCCAAATGTCTTACATTTAGACCATTTTCTATGCCTAAACCAGGCATAGAAAATAGTAAATGAGACGGGCCTACCGACTCATCCCCTTCACCGTCCACTTTTTTAGACCTGGTGTTAGTGGGGAGAAGTCATAGGTGTATTTCTAGTTAGTAAATGACCTCACATATGTTTATCTTCATGGGTCCATGTAACAAAAAGCTTTGATATAATTAAGGTTTTGTAATCGGCCCTTACATTCCATTAACTGAAAATTTCTCTTCTATAGATGTAAATGAGAAAGGATACAGAAATCATCTATAGTAGAACCTTTTTGAAATGATAATACCAGCTTCAGATTATATGCAGAGCTGAACCCGGACATACACATATTTTCACCCAGGCAGCCCCCCTGATATGAGCATTGGAGCATTTCATGCTCTGATCCTCTCCTTTGCCCTGCTCTGAACCGCACAGGGCAAAGGCTTTTTCAGGAGATCCGGTGATGTACCGTGCTCTCCATGGAGAATGCTAGGCAGAGGCTTCCACCCAGCAGTGAACCCGGTGACATCACCGGCACTGATGGGTGGGCTTTAGCGCTGCCCTAGCCTGCAAAACATCAGGGGGGCTGCCTGGGTGAAAATATGGGTATGTCCGGGTTCAGCTCTGAACCCGAGCAACCCCCTTAACTTCATTCTTCCAAAGCATCATACTAGTCCAGCCTTGAAAAGTGTACCACCAAGTATAGTGAAGAGGGGTACATGATGTGATTGTCTGGAAGTCTTGCCTCCCCCTCCCTCTACAGCTAGTGTTGCTTTAAAGAGCACCTGTCAGCAGCTTTGTACCTATGAAACTGGCTGACCTGTTACATGTGCGCTTGGCAGCTGAAGACATTTGTGTTGGTCCTATGTTCATAGGTGCCTTCATTTCTGAGAAAAATGATGTTTTAATATATGCTAATGAGCCTCTAGGGGGAATGGGGTCATTACCATTACACCTAAGGGCTCCACTTTGCAACCGCTGTGTACTCTGCACTTTGATTGACAGAGCCAGGTGTGATGATGTGTTCACTGCCTTGCTTGTCTATCAAAGTGCAAGGGGCATGGCAGTTGCAGAGAAATCCAGATTCCCCTGACGAAACACGTTTGTGAAGCGCATTGGTTGAGTGAGGGACACTGGTGTGGATAGACGCTGCATGAGCAAGCCATTTTTATGGTTTGGAATTTACTATAGAATCAACTCCTTCAGTTGAATTTCACCGTGGAACCACAGTTTATGTGTCTTATGGTGAGAAGTGTATTATTTGATAGGAGGATACCCCTGTATTATTTTGACTTTGGAATTGTATATGTACATTGCAGCTTTGGACTATTTTATCCCCCACCAGCTGCCCCTCTTGTTCTTTCACCAGTGTCACGTGGAGTCCTTCACATTTTATATATGACATTTTAATGCAATTGAATAAGGGATATTTATTTGTAGAGTAACTATTGCTTCATTTTTTGGGTACAGACACATTTGGATTTTGATAGGATTTATGTTTATATTGTGTGACCTGTATTTTAGGTCTAGTTAGTTTGGCCATTTATAATTGCAGAGCATCTATAACAGCAGAGCCTAGGATGCTAGGCTCAAAAAGGCTCCTAGAGGCCTATTTGAATATAATAAAACATAATTTTTCTCAGCAATGCGGACACATATGAACATGGGACCAACACAGATGCCGTCAGCTGCCAAGTGCACATGTAACAGGTCAGCCAGTGTCATAGGGACAAATCTGCTGACAGATGCCCTTTAAGTTACAACAGCTGGAGCTTCTTGCCTTGTCTATGTGGGGTGTGGAGGGTTCACCTTATTTAATATTTGCCCCAGATGAGCAAATGCATCACAGATACCACAAATATGTAAGCATTCATATATTTGACTCCAATTATTCACATGAACTTAATTTTTTTAGGGACAATTAAAATCCATTTTTGTTCTACTAATATGGCATGTCTCATCAAGGAAACGCTAAGTGTAAGAAAGAAGTCTGGAAAAGTTAAGTCTCTCCCATAGTTACTCAGACAACTAGGCTGTTAATGAGGCTTAAAGGATGTCTGTCACCAGGAAATTCACTAATAAACCAGGCACACTGCTATGCAGGGCTAGCTCAGCTGACTGTGATTGTACCTTTCACTTAGTGATCCATTGCATCATTCTGGAGAAAAAGTACTATTAATCCATATGGGAATGAACAGTAAGTGCACCGTGGGTGGGTTCAAACCACTCAATGCACCTTTGCTCCTCCTGCTTCCTCTTCCAGCCCCCCCCCCCCTCTCCTTCTTGATTCACAGGGCCAGGTTAGATGACTATTCAGAAACTAGGACCCATTAATGAAGAAGAAGAGGGAAGGACTGGAAGAGGAAGCAGGAGGAGAGCAAGGGTGCACCGAGTGGCTTGGGTCCACCCTCCGTGCACTTATCTGCTCATTTGTATATGGACTAAAAGTACTTTTTCTCCAGAATGAAGTAATGGATCACTAAGTGAAAGATGCAATTACATTCAGCCAAGCTAGTCCTACAAGGCATTGTGCCTAGTTTATCAATGAACTTCCTGGTGAAAAATTAGCAATCAGCTGGTTAGCTCCTTTAAATATGGGCAGAGCTCTCACCACAAAGCTCTCATTTTGGGAAATAACAGGCAACAGGCATTGCCAGACTGTGAGAACCAGCCTCTGAGCTGAGGTTACATGGACTGCCATGTTTGTATGTAGTGCCAGGTATTAGTCCTGTCCTATGACAGTGAATTGTTTTTGCTGTTTACTCAGTTCCTCGAAAGGTTTTGGAATTTTTTGAGTGCCACCTGTCATAATAAGAATGGCTGAGGCCAGTTGAACCAAAATACTGTGAGGACTGCAAACTTCTCTTCAGGTACCAAACTTCTTAAACTGAGAACATGGCAATGCCTGTGAACTCACTAACCTCCAAGTTGTCACACAGTTCAAATAAAAGTAACATTCTAATAAATTACAGATATAATTCCCAGTGAAAACATGCTAAAAAAATTCCAGTCAAACCCAGATAATAAGTCTCCTGACCTGGTGAATAATTGACCCCCCCCCCCCCCCCACAAACACCATGGGCCAGATTTATCATAAGCTCAAGTCAGAATAATGGAGTGAAAAAGTCGCAAATTTTTGCGAAATCGCTAAAACTGAGCAAAAATGTGCAACTTTTTTCTGCTTTGCACTATGCTCACCAGTTTTCAGAAAGTGAGTGTGTTTTCTTATGTAAATGAATCTCTAGACAGATTTACTATTGCGACTATTTTAAAATTCGCAAAAAAATGCGAAAAATTTCACTCCACTGAGGACCATGCTTATCTTATGAGACTTTTTAATAGAACATGCGACTTTTTCATAAAGACGTGCAACTTTTGTAAAGCTGTTTACTGAAGGATAAACTGCTACCGTCAAACCACATTTATTACAGTCTAAAAGGGCCAATCATAAATCTGACTTGGCTAAAACTGACTTTAGCCATATGTGAAAGTGGAGTGAGCTGTCAGAGTCATGATAAATCTGGCCCAATGTGCCCATGAAATGATTGTTCAAAGGGATTTGCACTTTTGTTTCCCTTTTACTCTAAAAACCCATATTGGGCAGACTAGATGGGCCAAATGGTTCTTATCTGCCGACACATTCTATGTTTCTATGTTTCTATAAACTCCAGAGAGTGACTGACATTAAAGAGGTTGGTCACTTTGCAATCTTTTTAGTTACGCACTATTTTACAGTCACTTCTTCTGTTTTGTTCATTAACTTGCTCCCATATTCTGTTTGTTGATCTTTTCTGGTGCTTGCTGCTCCTCCTGTACATAGTAGCTAAGAAATTGCTGATAATGGCTACTGTGTCTTTCCTGTCCAGCTTGTGCAGCAAGCCCTGAGGAGCCGGTGCAGAGGATGGGAGCGGCCCTGATGAGATGTGTCATGGTGTACTCCCTCAGGACGTTTCTCCTTGAGGATTGTTGCAGTGGAAAGGTGGTTTGAGGAATCAGGACAGAAGTAAATATATAAAAGTCTTTCTTTACTCAGTGCAAAGGATAACTTGCAGATGTTTAGACAAAGTGCAATTTCTACTCCAGAAGATGAGGTAATTTTGTCTGGCAACGTGGGAGATAAAGGCACCTCTGATATGTTATCTTGCTGATAACTTTTTTTAGAACTTCTGGCTAACAACTGTCTTCTGGCATTTGTGGCTATAAGTGTCCTCTGTGTAATAGAGGCTTTGAGTTTTCCGGGATGTAATTTAGGTGGTGGGTGTCTGAGCTTTAGCCCCTTACCTGAAGCAGGGTCTGTTAGCTGTTCATTCTGCTAACTGTAAACAGTGAAGCTTTTCAGTATCTTTATTTATTTTATGCACTTATATATCTTTGATGTTCTTTCAGGGGCCCTGAATGTGCTTCCTCACTTCTCACTAGTCTAGCTAAAACTTCCCCTCCTGACAGGAAGAAGGAACAGCTCACTCCTACCAAGAGGGAAGGAAGAGGGTGGTTAACTATGTCCCTGTCAATCATACCTTCTATACCCTATGTGTTGGGGTACATAACATTAACACCACATGACATAATGTACCTATTGCAGATACTCTGGGGGACTGCCATTGCTCCCAACAGGACAGACTCCACTCCACACTATGAATAGTTCCCCTGTTGTTTGAAGTGCCGCAGCCAATAAGGAATGAGGTTGTACTGCATAGACTGCGTTCCCCAGCATCTCCTGCACTCTGCGCATGATGAGGAGTCTGTGCAGTGGAAGAGGGGGCCATGACTATCAGTTGGATGGGGAAGGCACAGCCGCCATTGTTAGTGATTTCATAAAACGGGCATGCAGGATCCCAAACAATGCCCAGCTGTTATATACAGGAGGGGCAGCAAACACAAGAAAAGACGAACAAACGAAATATGTAAATAAGTTAATGGAAAAAAACAGGAGAAGTGTCCATTTAACAGTGAGTAAACTAAAGAGATTGCAAAGTGGCCGACCCATTTAATACACCAATATAGTATAACAACAACTAAAGACAGACATTCATCTCACGCAGTTAAATGCCTATGAAAATTAAGTCAATTAGTAGAGTTGAGCGAACACCTGGATGTTCGGGTTCGAGAAGTTCGGCCGAACATCCCGGAAATGTTCGGGTTCGGGATCCGAACCCGATCCGAACTTCGTCCCGAACCCGAACCCCATTGAAGTCAATGGGGACCCGAACTTTTCGGCACTAAAAAGGCTGTAAAACAGCCCAGGAAAGAGCTAGAGGGCTGCAAAAGGCAGCAACATGTAGGTAAATCCCCTGCAAACAAATGTGGATAGGGAAATGAATTAAAATAAAAATTAAATAAATAAAAATTAACCAAAATCAATTGGAGAGAGGTTCCATAGCAGAGAATCTGGCTTCCCGTCACCCACCACTGGAACAGTCCATTCTCAGATATTTAGGCCCCGGCACCCAGGCAGAGGAGAGAGGTCCCGTAACAGAGAATCTGTCTTCATGTCAGCAGAGAATTAGTCTGCATGTCATAGCAGAGAATGAGGCTTCACGTCAGCCACCACTGCAACAGTCCATTGGCATATATTTAGGCCCAGCACCCAGGCAGAGGAGGGAGGTCCCGTAACAGAGAATCTGTCTTCATGTCAGCAGAGAATTAGTCTGCATGTCATAGCAGAGAATGAGGCTTCACGTCAGCCACCACTGCAACAGTCCATTGGCATATATTTAGGCCCAGCACACACACAGGCAGAGGAGAGAGGTCCCGTAACAGAGAATCTGGCTTCATGTCAGCAGAGAATCAGTCTGCATGTCATAGCAGAGAATGAGGCTTCACGTCAGCCACCACTGCAACAGTCCATTGGCATATATTTAGGCCCAGCACACACACAGGCAGAGGAGAGAGGTCCCGTAACAGAGAATCTGGCTTCATGTCAGCAGAGAATCAGTCTGCATGTCATAGCAGAGAATGAGGCTTCACGTCAGCCACCACTGCAACAGTCCATTGGCATATATTTAGGCCCAGCACACACAGGCAGAGGAGAGAGGTCCCGTAACAGAGAATCTGTCTTCATGTCAGCAGAGAATTAGTCTGCATGTCATAGCAGAGAATGAGGCTTCACGTCAGCCACCACTGCAACAGTCCATTGGCATATATTTAGGCCCAGCACACACACAGGCAGAGGAGAGAGGTCCCGTAACAGAGAATCTGGCTTCATGTCAGCAGAGAATCAGTCTGCATGTCATAGCAGAGAATGAGGCTTCACGTCAGCCACCACTGCAACAGTCCATTGGCATATATTTAGGCCCAGCACACACACAGGCAGAGGAGAGAGGTCCCGTAACAGAGAATCTGGCTTCATGTCAGCAGAGAATCAGTCTGCATGTCATAGCAGAGAATGAGGCTTCACGTCAGCCACCACTGCAACAGTCCATTGGCATATATTTAGGCCCAGCACACACACAGGCAGAGGAGAGAGGTCCCGTAACAGAGAATCTGTCTTCATGTCAGCAGAGAATCAGTCTGCATGTCATAGCAGAGAATGAGGCTTCACGTCAGCCACCACTGCAACAGTCCATTGGCATATATTTAGGCCCATCACCCAGGCAGAGGAGGGAGGTCCCGTAACAGAGAATCTGTCTTCATGTCAGCAGAGAATTAGTCTGCATGTCATAGCAGAGAATGAGGCTTCACGTCAGCCACCACTGCAACAGTCCATTGGCATATATTTAGGCCCAGCACCCAGGCAGAGGAGGGAGGTCCCGTAACAGAGAATCTGTCTTCATGTCAGCAGAGAATTAGTCTGCATGTCATAGCAGAGAATGAGGCTTCACGTCAGCCACCACTGCAACAGTCCATTGGCATATATTTAGGCCCAGCACACACACAGGCAGAGGAGAGAGGTCCCGTAACAGAGAATCTGGCTTCATGTCAGCAGAGAATCAGTCTGCATGTCATAGCAGAGAATGAGGCTTCACGTCAGCCACCACTGCAACAGTCCATTGGCATATATTTAGGCCCAGCACACACACAGGCAGAGGAGAGAGGTCCCGTAACAGAGGATCTGGCTTCATGTCAGCAGAGAATCAGTCTGCATGTCATAGCAGAGAATCAGGCTTCACATCAGCCACCACTGCAACAGTCCATTGTCATAAATTTAGGCCCAGCACCCAGGCAGAGGAGAGAGGTCCCGTAACAGACAATCTGGCTTCATGTCAGCAGAGAATTAGTCTGCATGTCATAGCAGAGAATGAGGCTTCACGTCAGCCACCACTGCAACAGTCCATTGGCATATATTTAGGCCTAGCACACAGGCAGAGGAGAGAGGTCCCGTAACAGACAATCTGGCTTCATGTCAGCAGAGAATCAGTCTGCATGTCATAGCAGAGAATGAGGCTTCACGTCACCCACCACTGCAACAGTCCATTGGCATATATTTAGGCCTAGCACACAGGCAGAGCAGAGAGGTCCCGTAACAGACAATCTGGCTTCATGACAGCAGAGAATCAGTCTGCATGTCATAGCAGAGAATGAGGCTTCACGTCACCCACCACTGCAACAGTCCATTGGCATATATTTAGGCCTAGCACACAGGCAGAGCAGAGAGGTCCCGTAACAGACGATCTGGCTTCATGTCAGCAGAGAATCAGTCTGCATGTCATAGCAGAGAATGAGGCTTCACGTCACCCACCACTGCAACAGTCCATTGGCATATATTTAGGCCTAGCACACAGGCAGAGCAGAGAGGTCCCGTAACAGACGATCTGGCTTCATGTCAGCAGAGAATCAGTCTGCATGTCATAGCAGAGAATGAGGCTTCACGTCACCCACCACTGCAACAGTCCATTGGCATATATTTAGGCCTAGCACACAGGCAGAGCAGAGAGGTCCCGTAACAGACAATCTGGCTTCATGTCAGCAGAGAATCAGTCTGCATGTCATAGCAGAGAATCAGGCTTCACGTCAGCCACCACTGCAACAGTCCATTGTCATAAATTTAGGCCCAGCACCCAGGCAGAGGAGAGAGGTCCCGTAACAGACAATCTGGCTTCATGTCAGCAGAGAATTAGTCTGCATGTCATAGCAGAGAATCAGGCTTCATGTCAGCCACCACTGCAACAGTCCATTGGCATATATTTAGGCCTAGCACACAGGCAGAGGAGAGGTTCATTCAACTTTGGGTAGCCTCGCAATATAATGGTAAAATGAAAATAAAAATAGGATTGAATGAGGAAGTGCCCTGGAGTCCAATAATATATGGTTATGGGGAGGTAGTTAATGTCTAATCTGGACAAGGGACGGACAGGTCCTGTGGGATCCATGCCTGGTTCATTTTTATGAACGTCAGCTTGTCCACATTGGCTGTAGACAGGCGGCTGCGTTTGTCTGTAATGACGCCCCCTGCCGTGCTGAATACACGTTCAGACAAAACGCTGGCTGCCGGGCAGGCCAGCACCTCCAAGGCATAAAAGGCTAGCTCTGGCCACGTGGACAATTTAGAGACCCAGAAGTTGAATGGGGCCGAACCATCAGTCAGTACGTGGAGGGGTGTGCACACGTACTGTTCCACCATGTTAGTGAAATGTTGCCTCCTGCTAACACGTTGCGTATCAGGTGGTGGTGCAGTTAGCTGTGGCGTGTTGACAAAAGTTTTCCACATCTCTGCCATGCTAACCCTGCCCTCAGAGGAGCTGGCCGTGACACAGCTGCCTTGGCGACCTCTTGCTCCTCCTCTGCCTTGGCCTTGGGCTTCCACTTGTTCCCCTGTGACATTTGGGAATGCTCTCAGTAGCGCGTCTACCAACGTGCGCTTGTACTCGCGCATCTTCCTATCACGCTCCAGTGCAGGAAGTAAGGTGGGCACATTGTCTTTGTAGCGTGGATCCAGCAGGGTGGCAACCCAGTAGTCCGCACAGGTTAAAATGTGGGCAACTCTGCTGTCGTTGCGCAGGCACTGCAGCATGTAGTCGCTCATGTGTGCCAGGCTGCCCAGGGGTAAGGACAAGCTGTCCTCTGTGGGAGGCGTATCGTCATCGTCCTGCCTTTCCCCCCAGCCACGCACCAGTGATGGACCCGAGCTGCGTTGGGTGCCACCCCGCTGTGACCATGCTTCATCCTCATCCTCCTCCACCTCCTCCTCATCCTCGTCCTCCTCGTCCTCCAGTAGTGGGCCCTGGCTGGCCACATTTGTACCTGGCCTCTGCTGTTGCCAAAAACCTCCCTCTGAGTCACTTCGAAGAGACTGGCCTGAAAGTGCTAAAAATGACCCCTCTTCCTCCTCCTCCTCCTCCTCCTGGGCCACCTCCTCTTCCATCATCGCCCTAAGTGTTTTCTCAAGGAGACATAGAAGTGGTATTGTAACGCTGATAACGGTGTCATCGCCACTGGCCATGTTGGTGGAGTACTCGAAACAGCGCAACAGGGCACACAGGTCTCGCATGGAGGCCCAGTCATTGGTGGTGAAGTGGTGCTGTTCTGTAGTGCGACTGACCCGTGCGTGCTGCAGCTGAAACTCCACTATGGCCTGCTGCTGCTCGCACAGTCTGTCCAGCATGTGCAAGGTGGAGTTCCACCTGGTGGGCACGTCGCATATGAGGCGGTGAGCGGGAAGGCCGAAGTTACGCTGTAGCGCAGACAGGCGAGCAGCAGCAGGATGTGAACGCCGGAAGCGCGAACAGACGGCCCGCACTTTATGCAGCAGCTCTGACATGTCGGGGTAGTTGTGAATGAACTTCTGCACCACCAAATTCAGCACATGCGCCAAGCAAGGGATGTGCGTCAAATTGGCTAGTCCCAGAGCTGCAACGAGATTTCGCCCATTATCACACACCACCAGGCCGGGCTTGAGGCTCACCGGCAGCAACCACTCGTCGGTCTGTTGTTCAATACCCCGCCACAACTCCTGTGCGGTGTGGGGCCTGTCCCCCAAACATATGAGTTTCAGAATGGCCTGCTGACGTTTACCCCGGGCTGTGCTGAAGTTGGTGGTGAAGGTGTGTGGCTGACTGGATGAGCAGGTGGAAGAAGAGGAGGAGGAAGCCGAGAAGGAGGAGGTGGCAACAGGAGGCAAAGAATGTTGCCCTGCGATCCTTGGCGGCGGAAGGACGTGCGCCAAACAGCTCTCCGCCTGGGGCCCAGCTGCCACTACATTTACCCAGTGTGCAGTTAGGGAGATATAGCGTCCCTGGCCGTGCTTACTGGTCCACGTATCTGTGGTTAGGTGGACCTTGCTACAGATGGCGTTGCGCAGTGCACACTTGATTTTATCGGATACTTGGTTGTGCAGGGAAGGCACGGCTCTCTTGGAGAAGTAGTGCCGGCTGGGAACAACATACTGTGGGACAGCAAGCGACATGAGCTGTTTGAAGCTGTCTGTGTCCACCAGCCTAAATGACAGCATTTCATAGGCCAGTAGTTTAGAAATGCTGGCATTCAGGGCCAGGGATCGAGGGTGGCTAGGTGGGAATTTACGCTTTCTATCAAATGTTTGTGAGATGGAGAGCTGAACGCTGGCGTGTGACATGGTTGAGACGCTTGGTGACGGAGGTGGTGGTGGTGGTGTTGGTGGTACATCCCCTGTTTGCTGGGCGGCAGGTGCCAACGTTCCTCCAGAGGCGGAGGAAGAGGCCGAGGCGGCAGCAGCAGAATAGGCCGAGGCGGCAGCAGCAGAAGAGGTAGCAGGGGGCGCCTGAGTGACTTCCTTGGTTTTAAGGTGTTTACTCCACTGCAGTTCATGCTTTGCATGCAGGTGCCTGGTCATGCAGGTTGTGCTCAGGTTCAGAACGTTAATGCCTCGCTTCAGGCTCTGATGGCACAGCGTGCAAACCACTCGGGTCTTGTCGTCAGCACATTGTTTGAAGAAGTGCCATGCCAGGGAACTCCTTGAAGCTGCCTTTGGGGTGCTCGGTCCCAGATGGCGGCGGTCAGTAGCAGGCGGAGTCTCTTGGCGGCGGGTGTTCTGCTTTTGCCCACTGCTCCCTCTTTTGCTACGCTGTTGGCTCGGTCTCACCACTGCCTCTTCCTCCGAACTGTGAAAGTCAGTGGCACGACCTTCATTCCATGTGGGGTCTAGGACCTCATCGTCCCCTGCATCGTCTTCCACCCAGTCTTGATCCCTGACCTCCTGTTCAGTCTGCACACTGCAGAAAGACGCAGCAGTTGGCACCTGTGTTTCGTCATCATCAGAGACATGCTGAGGTGGTATTCCCATGTCCTCATCATCAGGAAACATAAGTGGTTGTGCGTCAGTGCATTCTATGTCTTTCACCGCTGGGGAAGGGCTAGGTGGATGCCCTTGGGAAACCCTGCCAGCGGAGTCTTCAAACAGCATAAGAGACTGCTGCATAACTTGAGGCTGAGACAGTTTCCCTGGTATGCATGGGGGTGATGTGACAGACTGATGGGGTTGGTTTTCAGGCGCCATCTGTGCGCTTTCTGCAGAAGACTGGGTGGGAGATAATGTGAACGTGCTGGATCCACTGTCGGCCACCCAATTGACTAATGCCTGTACCTGCTCAGGCCTTACCATCCTTAGAACGGCATTGGGCCCCACCATATATCGCTGTAAATTCTGGCGGCTACTGGGACCTGAGGTAGTTGGTACACTAGGACGTGTGGATGTGGCAGAACGGCCACGTCCTCTCCCAGCACCAGAGGGTCCACTAACACCACCACGACCATGTCCACGTCCGCGTCCCTTACTATATGTTTTTCTCATTGTTATGGTTCACCACAACAACAAATATATTATTTGGCCCAATGTATTGTATTCAAATTCAGCGGGATATAAATTTGAGGCCTAGTATTTAGGCGCTGGGTGACCGGTATGGATTTAGTGACAGAATTAGACTTGGAAATGCACAGAAGCGTGTGTGTGTGAAGTTATTCTGAATGACCCAATGTGCACCTTGAATATTATATACCCTTTTAGGGATAGATTTCAAATAGCTCTGATATAGCAGAAACCACTAAATTATGAAATTGCTAAATTGGGAATTGTATTTCAACCCAGAACAAAAAATGTGCTTTGACGGACACTAAATAACTTTCCCAGCCACAACAGGACAGCGTTAACGAGAGATTTAGCAGGATATAAATTTGAGGCCTAGTATTTAGGCGCTGGGTGACCGGTATGGATTTAGTGACAGAATTAGACTTGGAAATGCACAGAAGCGTGTGTGTGTGAAGTTATTCTGAATGACCCAATGTGCACCTTGAATATTATATACCCTTTTAGGGATAGATTTCAAATAGCTCTGATATAGCAGAAACCACTAAATTATGAAATTGCTAAATTGGGAATTGTATTTCAACCCAGAACAAAAAATGTGCTTTGACGGACACTAAATAACTTTCCCAGC
The DNA here is from genome assembly GCF_014858855.1 of Bufo gargarizans. Lineage (NCBI taxonomy): Eukaryota > Metazoa > Chordata > Amphibia > Anura > Bufonidae > Bufo > Bufo gargarizans. Next base: position 24,284,901 of record NC_058083.1, on the reverse strand, counting down.
CACAACAGGACAGCGTTAACGAGAGATTTAGCAGGATATAAATTTGAGGCCTAGTATTTAGGCGCTGGGTGACAGGTATGGGTTTAGTGACAGAATTAGACTTAGAAATACACAGTAGCGGGTGTGTGTGAAGTTATTCTGAATGACCCAATGTGCACCTTGAATATTATATACCCTTTTAGGGATAGATTTCAAATAGCTCTGATATAGCAGAAACCACTAAATTATGAAATTGCTAAATTGGGAATTGTATTTCAACCCAGAACAAAAAATGTGCTTTGACGGACACTAAATAACTTTCCCAGCCACAACAGGACAGCGTTAACGAGAGATTTAGCAGGATATAAATTTGAGGCCTAGTATTTAGGCGCTGGGTGACAGGTATGGGTTTAGTGACAGAATTAGACTTAGAAATACACAGTAGCGGGTGTGTGTGAAGTTATTCTGAATGACCCAATGTGCACCTTGAATATTATATACCCTTTTAGGGATAGATTTCAAATAGCTCTGATATAGCAGAAACCACTAAATTATGAAATTGCTAAATTGGGAATTGTATTTCAACCCAGAACAAAAAATGTGCTTTGACGGACACTAAATAACTTTCCCAGCCACAACAGGACAGCGTTAACGAGAGATTTAGCAGGATATAAATTTGAGGCCTAGTATTTAGGCGCTGGGTGACAGGTATGGGTTTAGTGACAGAATTAGACTTGGAAATACACAGTAGCGGGTGTGTGTGAAGTTATTCTGAATGACCCAATGTGCACCTTGAATATTATATACCCTTTTAGGGATAGATTTCAAATAGCTCTGATATAGCAGAAACCACTAAATTATGAAATTGCTAAATTGGGAATTGTATTTCAACCCAGAACAAGAAATGTGCTTGAACGGACACTAAATAACTCGCCCAGCTACAGCACTAAGGACAGATTTAGCTGGATATAAATTTGAGGCCTAGTATTTAGGCGCTGGGTGACAGGTATGGGTTTAGTGACAGAATTAGACTTGGAAATGCACAGTAGCGGGTGTGTGAAGTTATTCTGAATGTCCCTATGTGCACCTTCAATATGATCTACCCTTTTAGGGATAGATTTCAAATAGCTCTGATATAGCAGAAACCACTAAATTATGAAATTGCTAAATTGGGAATTGTATTTCAACCCAGAACAAGAAATGTGCTTGAACGGACACTAAATAACTCGCCCAGCTACAGCACTAAGGACAGATTTAGCTGGATATAAATTTGAGGCCTAGTATTTAGGCGCTGGGTGACAGGTATGGGTTTAGTGACAGAATTAGACTTGGAAATACACAGTAGCGGGTGTGTGTGAAGTTATTCTGAATGACCCAATGTGCACCTTGAATATTATATACCCTTTTAGGGATAGATTTCAAATAGCTCTGATATAGCAGAAACCACTAAATTATGAAATTGCTAAATTGGGAATTGTATTTCAACCCAGAACAAGAAATGTGCTTGAACGGACACTAAATAACTCGCCCAGCTACAGCACTAAGGACAGATTTAGCTGGATATAAATTTGAGGCCTAGTATTTAGGCGCTGGGTGACAGGTATGGGTTTAGTGACAGAATTAGACTTGGAAATGCACAGTAGCGGGTGTGTGAAGTTATTCTGAATGTCCCTATGTGCACCTTCAATATGATCTACCCTTTTAGGGATAGATTTCAAATAGCTCTGATATAGCAGAAACCACTAAATTATGAAATTGCTAAATTGGGAATTGTATTTCAACCCAGAACAAGAAATGTGCTTGAACGGACACTAAATAACTCGCCCAGCTACAGCACTAACGACAGATTTAGCTGGATATGAATTTGAGGCCTAGTATTTAGGCGCTGGGTGACAGGTATGGGTTTAGTGACAGAATTAGACTTGGAAATGCACAGTAGCGGGTGTGTGAAGTTATTCTGAATGACCCTATGTGCACCTTGAATATTATATACCCTTTTAGGGATAGATTTCAAATAGCTCTGATACAGCAGAAACCACTAAATTTTTAAATTGCTAAATTGGGAATTGTATTTCAACCCAGAACAAAAAATGTGCTTTGACGGACACTAAATAACTTTCCCAGCCACAACAGGACAGCGGTAACGAGAGATTTAGCGGGATATAAATTTGAGGCCTAGTATTTAGGCGCTGGGTGACCGGTATGGATTTAGTGACAGAATTAGACTTGGAAATGCACAGAAGCGTGTGTGTGTGAAGTTATTCTGAATGACCCAATGTGCACCTTGAATATTATATACCCTTTTAGGGATAGATTTCAAATAGCTCTGATATAGCAGAAACCACTAAATTATGAAATTGCTAAATTGGGAATTGTATTTCAACCCAGAACAAAAAATGTGCTTTGACGGACACTAAATAACTTTCCCAGCCACAACAGGACAGCGTTAACGAGAGATTTAGCAGGATATAAATTTGAGGCCTAGTATTTAGGCGCTGGGTGACCGGTATGGATTTAGTGACAGAATTAGACTTGGAAATGCACAGAAGCGTGTGTGTGTGAAGTTATTCTGAATGACCCAATGTGCACCTTGAATATTATATACCCTTTTAGGGATAGATTTCAAATAGCTCTGATATAGCAGAAACCACTAAATTATGAAATTGCTAAATTGGGAATTGTATTTCAACCCAGAACAAAAAATGTGCTTTGACGGACACTAAATAACTTTCCCAGCCACAACAGGACAGCGTTAACGAGAGATTTAGCAGGATATAAATTTGAGGCCTAGTATTTAGGCGCTGGGTGACAGGTATGGGTTTAGTGACAGAATTAGACTTAGGAAATACACAGTAGCGGGTGTGTGTGAAGTTATTCTGAATGACCCAATGTGCACCTTGAATATTATATACCCTTTTAGGGATAGATTTCAAATAGCTCTGATATAGCAGAAACCACTAAATTATGAAATTGCTAAATTGGGAATTGTATTTCAACCCAGAACAAAAAATGTGCTTTGACGGACACTAAATAACTTTCCCAGCCACAACAGGACAGCGTTAACGAGAGATTTAGCAGGATATAAATTTGAGGCCTAGTATTTAGGCGCTGGGTGACAGGTATGGGTTTAGTGACAGAATTAGACTTAGAAATACACAGTAGCGGGTGTGTGTGAAGTTATTCTGAATGACCCAATGTGCACCTTGAATATTATATACCCTTTTAGGGATAGATTTCAAATAGCTCTGATATAGCAGAAACCACTAAATTATGAAATTGCTAAATTGGGAATTGTATTTCAACCCAGAACAAAAAATGTGCTTTGACGGACACTAAATAACTTTCCCAGCCACAACAGGACAGCGTTAACGAGAGATTTAGCAGGATATAAATTTGAGGCCTAGTATTTAGGCGCTGGGTGACAGGTATGGGTTTAGTGACAGAATTAGACTTGGAAATACACAGTAGCGGGTGTGTGTGAAGTTATTCTGAATGACCCAATGTGCACCTTGAATATTATATACCCTTTTAGGGATAGATTTCAAATAGCTCTGATATAGCAGAAACCACTAAATTATGAAATTGCTAAATTGGGAATTGTATTTCAACCCAGAACAAGAAATGTGCTTGAACGGACACTAAATAACTCGCCCAGCTACAGCACTAAGGACAGATTTAGCTGGATATAAATTTGAGGCCTAGTATTTAGGCGCTGGGTGACAGGTATGGGTTTAGTGACAGAATTAGACTTGGAAATGCACAGTAGCGGGTGTGTGAAGTTATTCTGAATGTCCCTATGTGCACCTTCAATATGATCTACCCTTTTAGGGATAGATTTCAAATAGCTCTGATATAGCAGAAACCACTAAATTATGAAATTGCTAAATTGGGAATTGTATTTCAACCCAGAACAAGAAATGTGCTTGAACGGACACTAAATAACTCGCCCAGCTACAGCACTAAGGACAGATTTAGCTGGATATAAATTTGAGGCCTAGTATTTAGGCGCTGGGTGACAGGTATGGGTTTAGTGACAGAATTAGACTTGGAAATACACAGTAGCGGGTGTGTGTGAAGTTATTCTGAATGACCCAATGTGCACCTTGAATATTATATACCCTTTTAGGGATAGATTTCAAATAGCTCTGATATAGCAGAAACCACTAAATTATGAAATTGCTAAATTGGGAATTGTATTTCAACCCAGAACAAGAAATGTGCTTGAACGGACACTAAATAACTCGCCCAGCTACAGCACTAAGGACAGATTTAGCTGGATATAAATTTGAGGCCTAGTATTTAGGCGCTGGGTGACAGGTATGGGTTTAGTGACAGAATTAGACTTGGAAATGCACAGTAGCGGGTGTGTGAAGTTATTCTGAATGTCCCTATGTGCACCTTCAATATGATCTACCCTTTTAGGGATAGATTTCAAATAGCTCTGATATAGCAGAAACCACTAAATTATGAAATTGCTAAATTGGGAATTGTATTTCAACCCAGAACAAGAAATGTGCTTGAACGGACACTAAATAACTCGCCCAGCTACAGCACTAACGACAGATTTAGCTGGATATGAATTTGAGGCCTAGTATTTAGGCGCTGGGTGACAGGTATGGGTTTAGTGACAGAATTAGACTTGGAAATGCACAGTAGCGGGTGTGTGAAGTTATTCTGAATGACCCTATGTGCACCTTGAATATTATATACCCTTTTAGGGATAGATTTCAAATAGCTCTGATACAGCAGAAACCACTAAATTTTTAAATTGCTAAATTGGGAATTGTATTTCAACCCAGAACAAAAAATGTGCTTTGACGGACACTAAATAACTTTCCCAGCCACAACAGGACAGCGGTAACGAGAGATTTAGCGGGATATAAATTTGAGGCCTAGTATTTAGGCGCTGGGTGACCGGTATGGATTTAGTGACAGAATTAGACTTGGAAATGCACAGAAGCGTGTGTGTGTGAAGTTATTCTGAATGACCCAATGTGCACCTTGAATATTATATACCCTTTTAGGGATAGATTTCAAATAGCTCTGATATAGCAGAAACCACTAAATTATGAAATTGCTAAATTGGGAATTGTATTTCAACCCAGAACAAAAAATGTGCTTTGACGGACACTAAATAACTTTCCCAGCCACAACAGGACAGCGTTAACGAGAGATTTAGCAGGATATAAATTTGAGGCCTAGTATTTAGGCGCTGGGTGACCGGTATGGATTTAGTGACAGAATTAGACTTGGAAATGCACAGAAGCGTGTGTGTGTGAAGTTATTCTGAATGACCCAATGTGCACCTTGAATATTATATACCCTTTTAGGGATAGATTTCAAATAGCTCTGATATAGCAGAAACCACTAAATTATGAAATTGCTAAATTGGGAATTGTATTTCAACCCAGAACAAAAAATGTGCTTTGACGGACACTAAATAACTTTCCCAGCCACAACAGGACAGCGTTAACGAGAGATTTAGCAGGATATAAATTTGAGGCCTAGTATTTAGGCGCTGGGTGACAGGTATGGGTTTAGTGACAGAATTAGACTTAGAAATACACAGTAGCGGGTGTGTGTGAAGTTATTCTGAATGACCCAATGTGCACCTTGAATATTATATACCCTTTTAGGGATAGATTTCAAATAGCTCTGATATAGCAGAAACCACTAAATTATGAAATTGCTAAATTGGGAATTGTATTTCAACCCAGAACAAAAAATGTGCTTTGACGGACACTAAATAACTTTCCCAGCCACAACAGGACAGCGTTAACGAGAGATTTAGCAGGATATAAATTTGAGGCCTAGTATTTAGGCGCTGGGTGACAGGTATGGGTTTAGTGACAGAATTAGACTTAGAAATACACAGTAGCGGGTGTGTGTGAAGTTATTCTGAATGACCCAATGTGCACCTTGAATATTATATACCCTTTTAGGGATAGATTTCAAATAGCTCTGATATAGCAGAAACCACTAAATTATGAAATTGCTAAATTGGGAATTGTATTTCAACCCAGAACAAAAAATGTGCTTTGACGGACACTAAATAACTTTCCCAGCCACAACAGGACAGCGTTAACGAGAGATTTAGCAGGATATAAATTTGAGGCCTAGTATTTAGGCGCTGGGTGACAGGTATGGGTTTAGTGACAGAATTAGACTTGGAAATACACAGTAGCGGGTGTGTGTGAAGTTATTCTGAATGACCCAATGTGCACCTTGAATATTATATACCCTTTTAGGGATAGATTTCAAATAGCTCTGATATAGCAGAAACCACTAAATTATGAAATTGCTAAATTGGGAATTGTATTTCAACCCAGAACAAGAAATGTGCTTGAACGGACACTAAATAACTCGCCCAGCTACAGCACTAAGGACAGATTTAGCTGGATATAAATTTGAGGCCTAGTATTTAGGCGCTGGGTGACAGGTATGGGTTTAGTGACAGAATTAGACTTGGAAATGCACAGTAGCGGGTGTGTGAAGTTATTCTGAATGTCCCTATGTGCACCTTCAATATGATCTACCCTTTTAGGGATAGATTTCAAATAGCTCTGATATAGCAGAAACCACTAAATTATGAAATTGCTAAATTGGGAATTGTATTTCAACCCAGAACAAGAAATGTGCTTGAACGGACACTAAATAACTCGCCCAGCTACAGCACTAAGGACAGATTTAGCTGGATATAAATTTGAGGCCTAGTATTTAGGCGCTGGGTGACAGGTATGGGTTTAGTGACAGAATTAGACTTGGAAATACACAGTAGCGGGTGTGTGTGAAGTTATTCTGAATGACCCAATGTGCACCTTGAATATTATATACCCTTTTAGGGATAGATTTCAAATAGCTCTGATATAGCAGAAACCACTAAATTATGAAATTGCTAAATTGGGAATTGTATTTCAACCCAGAACAAGAAATGTGCTTGAACGGACACTAAATAACTCGCCCAGCTACAGCACTAAGGACAGATTTAGCTGGATATAAATTTGAGGCCTAGTATTTAGGCGCTGGGTGACAGGTATGGGTTTAGTGACAGAATTAGACTTGGAAATGCACAGTAGCGGGTGTGTGAAGTTATTCTGAATGTCCCTATGTGCACCTTCAATATGATCTACCCTTTTAGGGATAGATTTCAAATAGCTCTGATATAGCAGAAACCACTAAATTATGAAATTGCTAAATTGGGAATTGTATTTCAACCCAGAGCAAGAAATGTGCTTGAACGGACACTAAATACCTCGCCCAGCTACAGCACTAACGACAGATTTAGCTGGATATGAATTTGAGGCCTAGTATTTAGGCGCTGGGTGACAGGTATGGGTTTAGTGACAGAATTAGACTTGGAAATGCACAGTAGCGGGTGTGTGAAGTTATTCTGAATGACCCTATGTGCACCTTGAATATTATATACCCTTTTAGGGATAGATTTCAAATAGCTCTGATACAGCAGAAACCACTAAATTTTTAAATTGCTAAATTGGGAATTGTATTTCAACCCAGAACAAAAAATGTGCTTTGACGGACACTAAATAACTTTCCCAGCCACAACAGGACAGCGGTAACGAGAGATTTAGCGGGATATAAATTTGAGGCCTAGTATTTAGGCGCTGGGTGACCGGTATGGATTTAGTGACAGAATTAGACTGGGATATGGCCAAAAAATAACCACACTATTGCTGGTTAAATGCACTTGGTGATGGGCGCAGCTTGCCCCTGATGTAGTATATGGCCAAAAAATGAACAGACTATTGCTGGTTAAATGCACTTGGTGTCACAGCTTGACCAACCACACTACTGAGGGTTAAATGCACTTGGTGACGGGCGCAGCTTGCCCCTGATGTAGTATATGGCCAAAAAATGAACAGACCATTGCTGGTTAAATGCACTTGGTGACGGGCGCAGCTTGCCCCTGATTTAGTATATGGCCAAAAAATGAACAGACTATTGCTGGTTAAATGCACTTGGTGTGATAGCTTGACCAACCACACTACTGAGGGTTAAATGCACTTGGTGACGGGCGCAGCTTGCCCCTGATGTAGTATATGGCCAAAAAATAAACAGACTATTGCTGGTTAAATGCACTTGGTGTGACAGCTTCACCCTGATGTAGGCTTTAGCCAAAAAACAAACGCACCATTGAGGGTTAAATGCACTTGGTGACAGGCGCAGCTTGCCCCTGATGTAGTATATGGCCAAAAAATAAACAGACTATTGCTGGTTAAATGCACTTGGTGTGACAGCTTCACCCTGATGTAGGCTTTAGCCAAAAAACAACCACACCATTGAGGGTTAAATGCACTTGGTCGCAGCTTGTGCTGGCGCACCACAAGACACAAAATGGCCGCCGATCACCCCAGAAAAATGTGACTGACAAACGGTCTGGGCAGCCTAAAAACAGTGAGCAATTGAGGATCAGCAGCTCAATGATCCACAGCTGCAGATCGATCAGTTAATCAAGTCCTTTGGAGGAGTTAATCTGCCTAATCTCGCCCTACTGTCGCAGCCGCAACCTCTCCCTACGCTAATCAGAGCAGAGTGACGGGCGGCGCTATGTGACTCCAGCTTAAATAGAGGCTGGGTCACATGGTGCTCTGGCCAATCACAGCCATGCCAATAGTAGGCATGGCTGTGATGGCCTCTTGGGGCAAGTAGTATGACGCTTGTTGATTGGCTGCTTTGCAGCCTTTCAAAAAGCGCCAAGAAAGCGTCACAAAAGCGCGAAGAAAGCGACGAACACCGAACCCGAACCCGGACTTTTACGAAAATGTCCGGGTTCGGGTCCGTGTCACGGACACCCCAAAATTCGGTACGAACCCGAACTATACAGTTCGAGTTCGCTCATCCCTATCAATTAGTTAAAATATCATATTTTTTCATCTATATGGGTGGCCAATTACTCAAAGAAGTCACTTGACCGTCTTATAAAGGATTAGCTCTTTGTTCTGTAGAAGTTAATTGACAAGTCCTGCAGAATCCTAGCAGTGCAAGCCTGTGCCATTGTGCATGATTGACCAGTAGACTTGCTCTCCGAATCTCACTGTGTGGCCGTGTCACACTATCTATGTAATTGCTCTTTTATGATGTTTGAGAGCCGCACCTGCCTACCATGTGAGGTGAAATGTTTACAAGTTACCATTTACCATAGTGTTAATTAGAGGCATTACTACACAGCAGAGCTTTCATCTTCTAAACGTCGAGAGATGGCTGTTGAAAACCTTTCCTAATGCACATGAAAGCAGGAACAGCATTATAATTCATGACTGAGCACCACTTGATCAGACAATTATAGAAAGTTATGATTTGGCAGTGATTAGAAAAATACACAAACAGACTAGAAAAAAAATGCTCTAATAGTTGCTGCCCTGTGACTTAAAAGCATTTCATTATTTCAGGGTCTATCAAAGGATTCCTAGCCAGCATACAGGAGCAAGCGAAAGAAAATTATTTTCCAGACAGATTGATTTCAGCAAGTTTGATGGTGAATATTAAGGTTTTCTAAGGTCAACTTCTTACAATACAATGTTTCAGTGGAGAAACTGGTTTTGTAGTTGTAGAGAGAAATGCATTTATTTTCATAGCCTTGTGTAATTTGTATACAGTGGTCCCACAGGTTACAATTGGCTTAGGCTGAAATATTTTCAATTTAAAAGAACACGAAATACAGAAACTGTACAAAAAAAAAGTATATCACAACATTACCTTTGTGCTACAGTACTCTGTCTCATATTGCAATAAAAATGGAGAAACATATGAAGAAAACTTCTCTTGTGCTCCAAGCCATGTCGCCCCTCACTGTCTCCTGTGTCTGGCTGTAAGATAACTGGCTGGAGCAGGGGCCCAACCTATTTGCTAATGTTGGGTTCACTGTTGCGTTCGCATTCCAGAAGATTATTTCGGTAGCCGGTTGCGGCATTAATGTCGGCTGTCAGCCAGACAAAAACCACTGCAAGCGGCTGAAACTGGAATTCACAGTATGCCGGAAATTGGCCACATCATCGCCTGATCCTGTTAAAGTCAGTGGGGATCTGATGGTACACAGTCATGTTCACCAATCCTGGATATGGTGATCTCCAAACCATGGCCTGTCTGGATTCCCAACACAATTGTTTAACTATACAACATACAGTAACTGGATAACACTGCAATACAATGACTGGATAACACCGCAATACAGTGATTGGATAACACTGCAATACAGTGACTGGATAACACTGCAATACAGTGATTGGATAACACTGCAATACAGTGATTGGATAACACTACAATACAGTAACTGGATAACACTGCAATACAGTGACTGGATAACAACGCAATACAGTGACTGGATAAGACCACCATACAATGATTGGATCACACTGCAATACAGTGACTGGATAACGCTGCAATACAGTGATTGGATAACACTACAATACAGTAACTGGATAACACTGCAATACAGTGACTGGATAACACCGCAATACAGTTACTGAATAAAACCACCATACAATGATTGGATCACACTGCAATACAGTGACTGGATAAGACCACCATACATTGATTGGATCACACTGCAATACAGTGACTGGATAACACTGTAATACAGTGACTGGATAACACCGCAATACAGTGACTGGATAACACCACCATACAGTGATTGGATAACACCACCATACAGTGACTGGATAACACTGCAATACAGTGATTGGATAACACTACAATACAGTAACTGGATAACACTGCAATACAGTGACTGGATAACACCGCAATACAGTGACTGGATAAAACCACCATACAATGATTGGATCACACTGCAATACAGTGACTGGATAAGACCACCATACAATGATTGGATCACACTGCAATACAGTGACTGGATAACACTGCAATACAGTGACTGGATAACACTGCAATACAGTGACTGGATAACACTGCAATACAGTGACTGGATAACACCACCATACAGTGATTGGATCACATTGCAATACAGTGACTGGAAAACATTTCCTTACATTGACTGGGGTTGAGCACTTCCTGCTTTTCATTACCACGCCAATTTGCAGTTTATATATATGGAGGTGTAAAAACTCCTAGTCTGAATGTGCCTTTATTTCCATCCAGAGGCAACATTCTGGTGCACATGTGAGGCCCGGGCTATATCAGCCAGTCTTGGGTGGGGCTCAGAGCTCTCTCCCTCCTCCCATTGTAAGCATGGAGGTAACTGGGAATTTGCTGTGAGTCGGGCCTTGCGCGCCTGTAATTTGCCCACTGACTCCTGGTATTGCCCATATGGCACAGGTAGGTTTAGCGTTAGGTCCCAAGCTACTTGAGAAACCTTGGCGCGGTGCTCGGGCTCAGACATGCCCTCCACAATAGGATATGTTGGCTAATCTCTCAATTTTACATCAGTATGAGGGTTTAATAAGACCGCAGAGTCCACCTGTCTTTGTAAAAGTTATTTTGCTTGATTGTTTATCGCATCCACACATTTGCTATCCTGTGTAGGATGTCTATTGTGGTACTTGTGGTCCGCTGCGGGAATCCTCCATTATATGCATTTTTGCTGGAGATTGCTATTAGCAGCGGACCACCAGTGCAAGATCTGCCCCTCCCCGGTATAGATGTGCCACTGCATATGGGGTTAAGCACTTCCTGCTTTTCATTACCACACCAATTTGTAGTTTATATACTGGATAACATTGCCTTACAGTGACTGGGTGACACCGCCATACAGTGACTGGGTAACACCAGCATACAGTGACTGGGTAACACCAGCATACAGTGACTGGGTAACACCAGCATACAGTGAGTATATAACGCGTCACACAGTGACTAGATAACGCTGCCATACAGTGACTGGATAATACCCTTATACAGTGATTGGATGACACCGCTATACAGTAACTGGATAACACTTCCAAACAGTGACTGCATAACACCACCATACAGTTACTAGATAATAGGATATAAGGGGACACATTACAATATATGACCAAGGGCACAGTATAGAGTATAAGAGGGCACAGTACAGGGTATAACTAGGGGAACTGTACAGGGCATGGTAAGGAGGCACATTGCAGGGTATACGAGGGCATAGTACAGGTTAGGAGGCACAGTACAGGGTATAAGAGGCACAGTAGAGTGTATAGTAATGAGACACAGTACAGGGTATAACTAGGGGCACAGTATAGGGGCATATTAGAGGATAGGAGGAACAATACAAGGGTATAATGGGGCATAGTGCAGGGTATAAAGGGTCTAAGTACAGGGTACAAGTGGCTCAAGAACTGGTGTAGGAAGGAGGGGTTTAGGTTCCTGGAGAACTGGGCCGACTTCTCTCTCGGCTACAGGCTCTATCGTAGGGATGGGCTGCGCCTCAATGGGAAAGGGGCAGCTGTGTTGGGGGAGAAGATGGCTAGAAGGTTGGAGGAGTGTTTAAACTAAGGACTGGGAGGGAGGGTAATTACGTTATAGGAGGGGAAGATAGTGCAGATAGAGACCTGGGGCAAGATAATCGAACTGGGAGAGGAATGGAAGGAGAGACTAGAACTGGTGACAGCGACATTACCTGCGCTACATCTCCTGTATAACCTTTGCGCATCCCAAATAGCTGTGACATTCCCTGTAAAGTTTTATTAGCTGCTGTTGACAGCAGCGACATTACCTGCGCTATATCACCTGTATACCGTTTGTGCATCCTAAATATCTGTGACATTCAGTCAAATTTTTTAGCTGCTGGTGGCAGTGACATTACCTGCGCTACATCTCCTGCATAACATTTGCACATCCTAAATATCAGTGACATTTAGTTTAATTTATTTGCGCATACACTTACAAACCCTTCTCTAGTGTACGTGTGACATACTTGCAAGCATATATACCATTTAATATGCAGAAGGTAAGCAGTAAGAGACAGGTATGCAGCCGTGCTGCTGATATTGCACGCAGAGGCCGTTTCCTTGGTTAAAATGTGCCTGCTGCCAGAGCACAAGAAATACACTCATCCACAATACCTAGCTTCATGTCCCAATTTGCAGGGCGGCACAGGACACCTCTCTCGAAGTCAGACCAGTGCGACCAGGTGGTCGGTTGGATTGCAGCAGATAATGCTTCCAGTCGGTTAAGCACCACTCTCTCTTCCACAAAGTCCATCTGAGTAGCCAAGAGTCTGGTCAACAGAATCCTCACCCTGATCCTTTTTCCTCCCACCATGAAGAGTCTTGTCAAACAAGTGATCCCACACTTGGATATTCCGGGGAGCTTTTTTTGTCGCCATTCCTTGATTTGGGACTCTCGCCAAGCCTGCTTGAAGAGGGACATGAGGAGATTTTGTGCACCGATGCCAAACTCTTGAGCATCCACAGTCACAAGAAGATGATGGTGGGGAAAGGCAATTACTGTTTCACGAGGTGGAAGATGATGATGAGACACAGTTGCCAATAAGTCAACGGCAATTAGTGTCTCAAGAGGTCAATGATGAGGATGAGACACGGTTGTCAATAAGTGAGGTTGTTGTTAGATCAACAAGTCAGGAATATGACTAGAGTGAGAAAGTGGAAGAAGAGGTGGTGAACGATGAAATCACTGACCCAACCTGGGAGGGTGACAAGTTGAGTGAGGACAGCAGTACAGAGGGGGAGGGATCCGCAGCACCGCAACAGGCTGGAAGAGGCAGTGGTGTGGCAAAAGGTAGAAGGCGGGCCACACCAAACAGACCCTCAACTGTTCCCCGAAGCACCCCCTTGCGGCAATCTCCCTTGCCAAGGGGTAGGTGTTCCGCAGTCAGGTGCTTTTTTGAGGAAAGTGTGGACGATAAAAGAATACGCATTTTGGCCAACACCGATTACTGGTTGTTCACCCTTCTTGAGCCCCGCTAAGAAGGGAACTTCTCATCTCTTATTCCTGTCGTGGAGAGGACTAGAAAAATGGTGCAATACCAGAGGATCCTTGCAGAAAAATTGCTCCAAAAATTTCCAGCTGACAACGCTGGCAGCAGAGTACGTAGTTCCTTGGGCAACCGAGGAGGGGAGACAAGAGGAACACACAGCAGTTCCAACAGAGGCAAGGCAACACTCTCCAAGGCCTGGGACAGTTTCATGACACCCCGCCATGCACGGTCTAGCGTCACAAGTAAAGAAAAGTTTTGGAAGATGGTGAAGGAGTACGCAGCTGACCGTTTCAGCGTCCTCAATGATCCCTCTGTGCCTTGCAACTATTGGGTGTCCAAGCTGGACACGTGGCACAAACTGGCCCTCTACACCTCTACACCTTAGAGGTGCTGGCCTGCCCTGCCGCCAGCGTTTTGTCAGAGCGGGTATTTAGTGCTGCTGGGGGTGTAATAACTGATAAGCGCATCCGACTGTCAACTGAAAATGCTGACAGGTTGACTTTTATCAAAATGAACAAGGCCTGGATTGCCCCTGACTTCTGTACTCCAGCAGAGGAAAGTTGCTGAACATAAAGGCACTTTAAATGTAGCTTTTATGGTGCATTGAATACAATGTATTCCCATGCACCCCTTCCACCACAAAAAATTGTATATGGTTCAATTTTCCTTTTTTCATTCTCCTCCATCATATCAACATGCTTATTAGGCTGCCCTCGCTACTAATGTTTTAGAGCAGGGATGTCAAACTCGTGGCCCTCCAGCTGTTGCAAAACTACAACTCCAATCATGCCTGGGCATACTACAGCTATCAGGGAATGATAGGAGTTGTAGTTTTGCGACATCTGGAGGGCCATGAGTTTGACATCCATGTTTTAGAGGGTCAACTTAGCATCAGGCCCTCAACCATAATTTTTTCGATGGTCGATCAGCAGCAGGCCCTCAACCATAATTTTTTTGATGGTCAGCTCATAGACTTTATGAGTGTAAGAGTCCCACTACCTGAACAATTGTGCCACAATGTGAATGAGGCCCTCTATGTGATATACAGGTTGTATCAGAGTGCCTCTTCCTTGTAATTTTTGCCAGCACTTGCACTTTATATACAAGTAAATATATAGGAAAGAATGTTTCCTAACACTTTTTCCTCTAAAATAAATTTTATCTTCGGTTTATTATTGTCAGTCTGTAAAAGTGGCGTACTACTTGGACAACATCATTTTCCAGCAGCGACCTGGGAGTCCAAGATGCATCCAGACATCCTCCCCATGCTCTTTACGAACCATTTCAGTGGTGTTTCTATCAATTTCTGACCTTTTTTTATATGAACCAGACACCCTCCCCTCTTCAGAGCAGGAAGAGCCTGGTTTAATGCTCGGGTTCTCCCATTGACTTCTATTGTACTCGGGTGCTCGGTAGAGCACCCGAGCATTTTGGTGCTCGATCAACACTAATAGATAAATAGATTGCCCCTCATCAGTGCATAACAGACGGTACTGGCTTATCTATCTTTCCTTGGGGAGGGAGCACATTAGTCTGCGTGAGGAGACTCAATTAAAGGGTTGAACATTGGCTTATAGGATAGCTGCCTTACATCTGGTGGCATTAGAGCCAGAGATGGTTAAGAGCTCATTTGCATCCCTCCCCAAGGAGAGATAGTGCCCCGCAAAAAAAATGTAATCTTTTATGCTTTGTTAGGAGGTACTGCTAAATGTACTTTTTAAGTAGACTAGACATAGGAGGCTCCAATGGAATCCAAAGCAAAAAAAATATTTTTAAAGAAAGGCCACATTTAGTACAACAAGGGCATTTCTGCTGTTCACACTACAGCACACAAATAATCTCTACCTTATTGTGATACAATGGAAGCTACGTGACGATAAACACTTGGTTCCTTGAAACAAGAATTGTATTTCATGTATACTTATGCAAAATTGACATTTTCCTGATACTTGAATGGTGAGACCAGTTTATTACACACTTACTAAACTCATGTCCTATTTTTAAATCCATCCATAGTTGTACCATGACTTCCAAGTGCTCTCAGAAAGTTCAAGAATTTACACAGTATTTGCCCTTTTCTATCACTGATTACTGACAGCATTTACAGTTACAGCTGCATTTCCACTTTTTTGATATTTACGTTATGCAACTGAATTTGAACAGTTTATTGATTACCTTTCAAGGCTGAAAAGATCAGGTTCTGGAAAAAAAACGTATTTTGTTAAAAAGAAAACTAAGAAAATGACTTATCCTCCAAAATAACAAATCTAAAAATAGGATTATTTTTTTTTAAATCCAGATATAATTGACTGAATATGAGAAATGAAAAACAACAGAGAAAGATAAAGAAAAACCATCCTGCACCATATGATAAACGAATAAGCGGACGTAAATGGCTACATTTATGAAAAAAACACAATAGATGCAAACATTATATATGGACTAAGCCCTCACACCGATATAATAAAATCTGAGGGTCTCAACCAATATATTTTGATACAAACACATCTGTGCCCACCTACCAGCGCCAAGGTGGTCTCAGTCAGGCAGT
The DNA here is from genome assembly GCF_014858855.1 of Bufo gargarizans. Lineage (NCBI taxonomy): Eukaryota > Metazoa > Chordata > Amphibia > Anura > Bufonidae > Bufo > Bufo gargarizans. Next base: position 24,268,492 of record NC_058083.1, on the reverse strand, counting down.
TCCTACTCTAAGCCTACCTATGCCGTTGGGCATCTACATTCAGGAGAGCAGACCCTGCACATATAGTGTGCTGCTCCTAGCTACCTCTGTGTGCATCAATCAACTAATGAGAGGAGGAGCATGAATAGCTTTTGTTTAATTTGTGGTATACTCTTGAAGAATTGGCATTCCTGTGCACTTTTGCCCCGCCTATCCCACAGGCGACCTTGATTAGGTGGAACATATGGCTGTGTGTGCTCTTCCTCTCATTGGTTACTTACTAATCCCTGACACTACCATACTGATACTTCCCTGGTCCCCTGCTAGTCTCTGTTCACCCTGCTAAAGTGGTTTTGTATTGTAGCAGCAGTCTCAGCACATCGCCACTAGATGCGGCGGTCAAATGTCGAGACGACACAGAATCGTTGGAGCCAGGTAAACAGGAATCCGTGGGGAACCGGTGAAGTTTCAGCATTGGTAAACTACCCTTGCTATTTTAGGGCATTGTAAGCTGTTCTTAAAAGATTTTATGCAGCTGGAAGCCCCTTTATCAAAATCAGTGGGAGAAGACACTAATGCGTTTTGATAAAAGCTGGTAGATGTTTATTGACCAGTCAATTCTCTAGCTACCATTAAGAGTCATTCCCATGGGTGGAGGTTGGGAAACATCGTAGCACAGCCTGCACACTTGGCCACCTCTGGTCACTTCATAGGACGAGATTCCAATCTCAGTCAAGAATGGTTGACATGAGCATACTCTTTTAACTATTTGTACCATGTATAAAATATGGCAGCTAGAAGTCTATTAGAAAGTTTTACCTCAATTCTATATAACATGATAATGCCATGTGCACCAGTCTTGGCAGATACTTTTATATCCAAGATCAAGGTCTCTATATAACAATGAATCATAGGATCAAGTCTCATCCAATGTCATTCACTGAAATGAAAGAAGCATTCCACAAACATCATCAATTCAATATCAATTTGAGTAGAAAACAGTAGATTCTCCAACTCTTTGCCCTAAGAGTTCAGTCGGCAATGCCTTTATTCCTCATTTTCAGCATTTAGTAAGTGTGGGTTTATTTCCCTTTATCTCGCCATTGTAAAATCCTTATTCCAGAGACAATGACCCTGCGCATTGCATCAATTATGTTGAGCTTTCTGAAAGCCCAAGTGGCTGAGCAGAAGCAGGGACATCTTGGGAATTTATCTGTTCAGGGATAATCGCAGGTTACTCTAACCTTCAAATATAATATTGTCATAGAAATAAAAGACAATTTTATAATTTAAAGTTACATTCAAGACTTGGTTCAAGAATGTGTAAAAGGATTCATACAGATATGACCTTCCTTACCTTTCCTCTTGGCTCAACATATCCAGAGATGTGTGAGAAGAGACATGCTTTTAAAAAATATATATGATTTTGCGATACTGTCTCATGAGATGTCTATGCAACATGTCTATATGTGGCCACCTATTGGTTCTGTTGTGAATTGCAGCCTTTCAATGATTTTTCTATCATATCATGAATGATATTATATTGAAGTGGATTCATGAGAAATTGGAGTCCTGAACCAAATAAGAGCCCAGGAAAGAGCTGACAGATCTGTATACTCTTTCCCACAGTATAGAATCACATAAAATGTATAGTTGTCAGTGTCTTGAGGTTTTGATTTTATACAATTTAGATAATTGCTATAGATCATTGTCATATCATAGGAGACAACTGGCTCCAATCATGCACCCTCCAGAGGTTAGGGATGGACACTCCTATATAGAGTGATTTTCTAAAGAGGACCTTTCACCGCTCCCGACATGTCTGTTTTAATAACTTCATGCATTCCCCATGTAATAATAATTCTAGAGCATCTATTCTTATGGCTCTATTATGTGCTATTCCTTTATTATTTCTACCAGAAGTTATAAATAATTGCTAGCAGTCTGCAGTAATGGTACAGAGGGGAGGTGACCAGTTGGGGGGGGGGGGGGGGGAGTGCAACGGCACATTCTGAAAATAGCAGCACTGATTGGATAGAATGAGTCTGTGTAGGTACACCCCCCCAATTCAGATCTGTCTACAGATGCTGTCCATTTGCATGCAGATTGCCTGATCCGGCAGGCAATTCCGGCAACGGCACTGCTTGCCGGATCACTCTGCCGCAAGTGTGAAATTAGCCTAAACCTTCTGCATCTTGTAATTTGTAGACACCTTAGGCTACTTTCACACTGGTGTTTTGGCTTTCCGTTTGTGAGTTCCGTTAAGGGCTATTACAAACGTTCCAAAACGGATCAGTTTTGCCCTAATGCATTCTGAAAGGAAAAGGATCCGCTCAGAATACATCAGTTTGCCTCCGATCAGTCTCCATTCCGCTCTGGAGGCGAACACCAAAATGCTGCCTGCAGCGTTTTAGTGTCTGTCTGACGAAACTGAGCCAAACGGATCAGTTCTGACAGACATTGTAAGTCAATGAGGACGGATCCGTTTTCTATGACACAATCTAGCACAATAGAAAATGGATCCGTCCTCCATTGACTTTCAATGTTAAAGATAATACAAACAGATCCGTTCTGAACAGATGTATGCAGTTGTATTAGCTGAACTGATCCGTCTGTGCAGATCTATGACGGATCCCCACCAAACGTGAGTGTGAAAGTAGCCTTACAAATGTTCTCTAATGTCATTCACACACCTCACATTTACATTTTTTTATTATGCATTTCTTGAATTGTCCAATATTTGGGTTCTTTTACACATATTCCTCTTAAAGGCCAATCTCAGTTTGGTTTTTCTTTGATCTCTTGGGCAGCATAGCTAGTTTCAGCTTTCATGACGGATCATTTTTCCTTTTTTTCACCTCTGCTTTAATTTTGTATTTTTCCTTTGATGCAGCCTTAAGACAAGTTGTATTTTTACCGTTCCTAATCAACCTATAATGTCATATCATTTAATGTTGGATACGTTGTAGTGGGAAACTGAAAAACATTGTAAATTGTGTTGAGTTGGGAAAAAAAGCAATTCCAACATTGTTGATGGGGTTTGTTTTTACGGCATTCACTGTGCAATAAAAACAACATGTTACCTTTATAATACGGGCAATACGGTTACATTGGTATCAAATTTATATTGTTTTTCTTACGATTTGACCTTTTAGGCCCCTGCCAAGGGGCTTAAACATGAGATCATTAGGTTAGTTATACAATTTTAGTCTATGGAAAACTTGTGATGCTGCTATTAAGCCCTACCATAGGCTGGTGGTACTCTTATTAAGCCCTACCATAGGCTGGTGGTACTCTTATTAAGCACTACCATAGGCTGGTGGTACTCTTATTAAGCCCTACCATAGGCAGGGTTTAAAATGAACTTAAAGGGGTTTTCTGAGATCTTTTTACTGAGGACCTATCCTCTGCATATCTGATCGGTGGGGCTCTGAAACCTGGGACCCCTGCTGATCAGCTGTTTGAAAAGGCTCTGGCACTAGCAGAAGCGTCACGGCCTCCTCATATCTTTCCCTAGGCCATATAATATCACGTTCATTGGTCATATGGCCTAGATGCAGCTCAGCCCCATTTAAGTGAATGGTACTGAGCTGCCATACCAGGCTCAGCCGCTATCAAATGGACATTGCTACTGCAAGCGCCGATTCTGTCTAAAACAACTGATAGGCGGGGGTCCCGGGTATCAGACCCCCACCAATCAGATACTGATGACTAATACAGAGGATAGTTCATTAGGAAAAAGATCTTTGAAAGCTATGGCAGACCTGGGAGCGTTCACAAGACTACTCAGCTCCATATTTAACCCTTTCACGTCTGCAATCTGTATATATACGTGATAGCTGCACATACCCCGTGCAGCTACCACGTATATATACGTTCTGGCAGCTCTTTAATCCAAGCGCTGCAAAGCGCTTGGATTAAAGCTTCTGCCCCTGCCCTGTATGCTGTCACGGACAGCATACAGTGCAGTAATGCCGGCAAGGGACCAATCAGAGTGGCCCCTTGCCGGCAATCGATCCGATTGGTTAGTCTGTGCAGACTAACCAATCGGATCGCGGCAGCGTTAAAATGCCGGTTTCAGGCTCTGATCTGCGCTCTGCAGATCAGAGCCTGAAATCGGTAAGGTGTCCTCGTGCCCCCCGATCCTCCAAGCCTTTGGTGCCCGCCTTTGGTGCCCCTCTGTGGTCGCCCCCCCATCTGTGCCCCGCTGACCTGTGCCACGCCGATCTGTGCCTCCTGCGCAGCTGCGCTGATCTCCTTCCTGCCCTGATGCGGTCCGCCCCCTCCCCGCCCCCTGCATTAATTTTCTGGCCGCCCCCCCCCCCAGCTCTGCCCCCGATTCCCCATTCTGTGTGCGATGGCGGCGGCTCCATTCCTGAGCCGCCGCCATCAGCAGAGAGTGTCAGCTCTATGCTGACACTCCTGTAACCCCATAGATGCTGCGGTTGCGGCATCCATCGGGTTAACAGAGGGAGGGGGCTCCCCCTCTCCACCATCGGGGCTGCAGCGCTGTGATTGCAGCGCCCGATGGTTGCCATGACAAAGGTGTCCAGTGCTGCCACCTACAGGCAGTCTGGAAGTATTATACTTTGCAATGCAAGAGCATTGCAAAGTATAGTACAACTATCAGCCCCACTGAATCTTCAAGATCCAAGAGGGAACTGATAAAAAAAAAAGTGAAAATAATAAAAGTAAAAATAAATCAATAAATAAATAAAAATGTAAATAAAAAAAAAGACATTGCCTTTTCCTGTAAAAAAATGAAAAAATAAAATACACATATTAGGTGTCACCGCGTCCGTAACGACCGTCTCTATAAATATATCACGTGATGGACCCCGTCCGATAAACACCATAAAAATAAATTTAAAAAAAATCTGTGCCAAAAAAACTATTTTTGTCACCTTACATCACAAAAAGTGCAACAGCAAGCGATCAAAAAGGCTTTATGACCCCCAAAATAGTACCAATCAAACCATCACTTCGTCCCGCAAAAAATGATACCCTATTTAAGACAATCGCCCAGAAAATAAAAAAGCTATGGCTCTCAGACTATAGAGACACTAAAACATCATTTTTTTGGTTTCAGAAATGCTATTATTGTGTAAAACTTAAATAAATAAGAAAAAGTATACATATTAGGTATTGCTACGTCCGTAATGATCTTCTCTATAAAACTATCACATGACCTAACTCCTCAGATGAACGCTGTGAAAATAAATAAATGAAAACTGTTCCAAAACAGCCAATTTTTGGGTCACCTTGCCCCATAAAGTGTAATAATGAATGATCAAAAAATCCTATGTACCCAAAAATGATACCAATAAAAACCTCAACACTTTCTGCAAAAAACGAGCCCCTGCACAAGACGATCGGCAGAAAAATAAAAAAACATATGGCGCTCAGAAAACCAATCCAGCACAATCTGCTTTCCAAAAACCGTATGGCATTCCTTTCCTTCTGCGCCCTGCCGTGTGCCCGTACAGCAGTTTACGACCACATGTGGGGTGTTTCTGTAAACCGCGGAATCAGGGTAATATTGAGTTTTGTTTGGCTGTTAACCCTCAATGTGTTAAAGAAAAAAAATATATAAAATGGAAAATCTGCCAAAAAAGTGAAATTTTTAAATTTCATCTCCATTTTCCTTTAATTCTTGTGGAACACCTAAAGGGTTAACAAAGTTTGTAAAATCAGTTTTGAGTAACTTGAGGGGTGTAGTTTCTATAATGGGGTCATTTATGGGGGTTTCCACTATGTAAGCCCTACAAAGGGACTTCAGACCTGAACTGGTCCTTAAAAAGTGGGTTTTGGAAATTTTCTTAAAAATTGTAAGAATTGCTTCTAAACTTCTAAGCCTTCTAACGTCCTAAAAAAATAAAATGACATTTCCAAAATGATGCCAACATAAAGTAGACATATGGGGAATGTTAAGTAATAAATATTTTATTAGGTATCACTTTCTGTTTTAGACGCAGAGAAATGGAAATTTGGAAAATTGTGAATTTTTCCTAATTTTTCTGTAAATTTGGGATTTTTTCATAAATAAAGGTGAAATATATTGACTCAAATATATGACTATCATGAAGTACAATGTGTCACGAGAAAACAATCTCAGAATGGCGTGGATAAGTAAAAGTGTTCCAAAGCTATTACCACATAAAGTGACTCATGTCAGATTTGTAAATTTTGACCTGGACACTGGGGCATCAATGACCCTTGGTCATGAAAGGGTTAAAGACGAAGAAACATCCTCCGTTCATGTTAGGTGTATGCCAGGAAGGGGTTAATACATGCTTTTGTGGTACATATAATATTTAACTACTTCCAGACCGGGCCATTTACCCCCCTCCTGACCAGGCCTAATTTTGCAAATCTGACGTGTGTCACTTTATGTGGTAATAGCTTTGGAACGCTTTTACTTATCCAAGCCATTCTGAGATTGTTTTCTCGTGACTAGGGATGAGCGAACTCGAACTGTATAGTTCGGGTTCGTACCGAATTTTGGGGTGTCCGTGACACGGACCCGAACCCGGACATTTTCGTAAAAGTCCGGGTTCGGGTTCGGTGTTCGTCGCTTTCTTCGCGCTTTTGTGACGCTTTCTTGGCGCTTTTTGAAAGGCTGCAAAGCAGCCAATCAACAAGCGTCATACTACTTGCCCCAAGAGGCCATCACAGCCATGCCTACTATTGGCATGGCTGTGATTGGCCAGAGCACCATGTGACCCAGCCTCTATTTAAGCTGGAGTCACATAGCGCCGCCCGTCACTCTGCTCTGATTAGCGTAGGGAGAGGTTGCGGCTGCGACAGTAGGGCGAGATTAGGCAGATTAACTCCTCCAAAGGACTTGATTAACTGATCGATCTGCAGCTGTGGATCATTGAGCTGCTGATCCTCAATTGCTCACTGTTTTTAGGCTGCACAGACCGTTTGTCAGTCTCATTTTTCTGGGGTGATCGGCGGCCATTTTGTGTCTTGTGGTGCGCCAGCACAAGCTGCGACCAAGTGCATTTAACCCTCAATGGTGTGGTTGTTTTTTGGCTAAAGCCTACATCAGGGTGAAGCTGTCACACCAAGTGCATTTAACCAGCAATAGTCTGTTCATTTTTTGGCCATATACAAAATCAGGGGCAAGCTGCGCCTGTCACCAAGTGCATTTAACCCTCAATGGTGTGGTTGTTTTTTGGCTAAAGCCTACATCAGGGTGAAGCTGTCACACCAAGTGCATTTAACCAGCAATAGTCTGTTCATTTTTTGGCCATATACAAAATCAGGGGCAAGCTGCGCCTGTCACCAAGTGCATTTAACCCTCAATGGTGTGGTTGTTTTTTGGCTAAAGCCTACATCAGGGTGAAGCTGTCACACCAAGTGCATTTAACCAGCAATAGTCTGTTCATTTTTTGGCCATATACAAAATCAGGGGCAAGCTGCGCCTGTCACCAAGTGCATTTAACCCTCAATGGTGTGGTTGTTTTTTGGCTAAAGCCTACATCAGGGTGAAGCTGTCACACCAAGTGCATTTAACCAGCAATAGTCTGTTCATTTTTTGGCCATATCCCAGTCTAATTCTGTCACTAAATCCATACCGGTCACCCAGCGCCTAAATACTAGGCCTCAAATTTATATCCAGCTAAATCTGTCCCTAGTGCTGTAGCTGGGCGAGTTATTTAGTGTCCGTTCAAGCACATTTCTTGTTCTGGGTTGAAATACAATTCCCAATTTAGCAATTTCATAATTTAGTGGTTCCTGCTATATCAGAGCTCTTTGAAATCTATCCCAAAAAGGGTATATAATATTGAAGGTGCACATAGGGTCATTCAGAGTAACTTCACACACACCCGCTACTGTGTATTTCCAAGTCTAATTCTGTCACTAAATCCATACCGGTGACCCAGCGCCTAAATACTAGGCCTCAAATTTAATTCCCTCTAAATCTCTCGTTACCCACCGCTGTACTGTTGTTGCTGGGCAAGATATTTAGTGTCCGTCAAAGCACATTTTTTGTTCTGGGTTGAAGTACAATTCCCAATTTAGCAATTTCATAATTTAGTGGTTTCTGCTATATCAGAGCTATTTGAAATCTATCCCAAAAAGGGTATATAATATTGAAGGTGCACATAGGGTCATTCAGAATAACTTCACACACACCCGCTACTGTGTATTTCCAAGTCTAATTCTGTCACTAAACCCATACCTGTCACCCAGCGCCTAAATACTAGGCCTCAAATTTAAATCCCTCTAAATCTCTCGTTACCGTTGTCCTGTTGTAGCTGGGAAAGTTATTTAGTGCCCGTCAAAGCACATTTTTTGTTCTGGGTTGAAGTACAATTCCCAATTTAGCAATTTCATAATTTAGTGGTTCCTGCTATATCAGAGCTATTTGAAATCTATCCCAAAAAGGGTATATAATATTGAAGGTGCACATAGGGTCATTCAGAATAACTTCACACACACGCTTCTGTGCATTTCCAAGTCTAATTCTGTCACTAAATCCATACCGGTGACCCAGCGCCTAAATACTAGGCCTCAAATTTAATTCCCTCTAAATCTCTCGTTACCCACCGCTGTACTGTTGTTGCTGGGCAAGATATTTAGTGTCCGTCAAAGCACATTTTTTGTTCTGGGTTGAAGTACAATTCCCAATTTAGCAATTTCATAATTTAGTGGTTTCTGCTATATCAGAGCTATTTGAAATCTATCCCTAAAAGGGTATATAATATTGAAGGTGCACATAGGGTCATTCAGAATAACTTCACACACACCCGCTACTGTGTATTTCCAAGTCTAATTCTGTCACTAAATCCATACCGGTGACCCAGCGCCTAAATACTAGGCCTCAAATTTAATTCCCTCTAAATCTCTCGTTACCCACCGCTGTACTGTTGTTGCTGGGCAAGATATTTAGTGTCCGTCAAAGCACATTTTTTGTTCTGGGTTGAAGTACAATTCCCAATTTAGCAATTTCATAATTTAGTGGTTTCTGCTATATCAGAGCTATTTGAAATCTATCCCAAAAAGGGTATATAATATTGAAGGTGCACATAGGGTCATTCAGAATAACTTCACACACACCCGCTACTGTGTATTTCCAAGTCTAATTCTGTCACTAAACCCATACCTGTCACCCAGCGCCTAAATACTAGGCCTCAAATTTAAATCCCTCTAAATCTCTCGTTACCGTTGTCCTGTTGTAGCTGGGAAAGTTATTTAGTGCCCGTCAAAGCACATTTTTTGTTCTGGGTTGAAGTACAATTCCCAATTTAGCAATTTCATAATTTAGTGGTTCCTGCTATATCAGAGCTATTTGAAATCTATCCCAAAAAGGGTATATAATATTGAAGGTGCACATAGGGTCATTCAGAATAACTTCACACACACGCTTCTGTGCATTTCCAAGTCTAATTCTGTCACTAAATCCATACCGGTGACCCAGCGCCTAAATACTAGGCCTCAAATTTAATTCCCTCTAAATCTCTCGTTACCCACCGCTGTACTGTTGTTGCTGGGCAAGATATTTAGTGTCCGTCAAAGCACATTTTTTGTTCTGGGTTGAAGTACAATTCCCAATTTAGCAATTTCATAATTTAGTGGTTTCTGCTATATCAGAGCTATTTGAAATCTATCCCTAAAAGGGTATATAATATTGAAGGTGCACATAGGGTCATTCAGAATAACTTCACACACACCCGCTACTGTGTATTTCCAAGTCTAATTCTGTCACTAAATCCATACCGGTGACCCAGCGCCTAAATACTAGGCCTCAAATTTAATTCCCTCTAAATCTCTCGTTACCCACCGCTGTACTGTTGTTGCTGGGCAAGATATTTAGTGTCCGTCAAAGCACATTTTTTGTTCTGGGTTGAAGTACAATTCCCAATTTAGCAATTTCATAATTTAGTGGTTTCTGCTATATCAGAGCTATTTGAAATCTATCCCTAAAAGGGTATATAATATTCAAGGTGCACATTGGGTCATTCAGAATAACTTCACACACACACGCTTCTGTGCATTTCCAAGTCTAATTCTGTCACTAAATCCATACCGGTCACCCAGCGCCTAAATACTAGGCCTCAAACGCAGCCGCCTGTCTACAGCCAATGTGGACAAGCTGACGTTCATAAAAATGAACCAGGCATGGATCCCACAGGATCTGTCCGTCCCTTGTCCAGATTAGACATTAACTACCTCCCCTTAACCATATATTATTGGACTCCAGGGCACTTCCTCATTCAATCCTATTTTTATTTTCATTTTACCATTATATTGCGAGGCTACCCAAAGTTGAATGAACCTCTCCTCTGTCTGGGTGCCGGGGCCTAAATATATGCCAATGGACTGTTCCAATGTTGGGTGATGTGAAGCCTGATTCTCTGCTATGACATGCAGACTGATTCTCTGCTGACATGAAGCCAGATCCTCTGTTACGGGACCTCTCTCCTCTGCCTGTGTGCTGGGCCTAAATTTATGAAAATGGACTCTTACAGTGGTGGGTGACGTGAAGCCTGATTCTCTGCTATGATATGAAGACTGATTCTCTGCTGACATGAAGCCAGATTGTCTGTTACGGGACCTCTCTCCTCTGCCTGGGTGCTGGGCCTAAATATATGCCAATGGACTGTTGCAGTGGTGGCTGACGTGAAGCCTCATTCTCTGCTATGACATGCAGACTAATTCTCTGCTGACATGAAGACAGATTCTCTGTTACGGGACCTCTCTCCTCTGCCTGGGTGCCGGGGCCTAAATATCTGAGAATGGACTGTTCCAGTGGTGGGTGACGGGAAGCCAGATTCTCTGCTATGGAACCTCTCTCCAATTGATTTTGGTTAATTTTTATTTATTTAATTTTTATTTTTATTCATTTCCCTATCCACATTTGTTTGCAGGGGATTTACCTACATGTTGCTGCCTTTTGCAGCCCTCTAGCTCTTTCCTGGGCTGTTTTACAGCCTTTTTAGTGCCGAAAAGTTCGGGTCCCCATTGACTTCAATGGGGTTCGGGTTCGGGACGAAGTTCGGATCGGGTTCGGATCCCGAACCCGAACATTTCCGGGATGTTCGGCCGAACTTCTCGAACCCGAACATCCAGGTGTTCGCTCAACTCTACTCGTGACACATTGTACTTCATGTTAATGGTAAATTTGAGTCAATATGTTTTAAGTTAACGAAAATGTCAAAAAATTCACTGTTTAATAAATTTGAATCTCATTGCTTTTAAGGCAGATGGTGATCTATTAATTAACATTCCCCATATGTCTACTTTATGTTGGTATAATTTTAGTAATTCTTATTTTTTTCTTTTTTAGGACGGTATAAGGTTTAGAAGGTTTAAAAGCAATTTTTGACATTTTGAAGAAAATTTCCAAAGTCAACTTTTTTAAGGACCAGTTTAGTTCTGAAGTCACTTTGTGGGGCTTACATAATAGAACCAATTCATAAATTACCCCCCTCATTTTAGAAATGACACCCCTCAAACTATTCAAAACTGGTTTTAGAAATGTTTTTAACCTGTATTCTACAGGTCTTTTTGTTATCAAATTTGCATTTGAAAAGGCCCTGAGGTAACCCCACAGTGAAAACCCCCCAAAAATGACCACATTTTGTAAACTTCACCACCCAAGGAATTTTTAAGAGGTGTAGCGAGCACTTTACTCAACAGCTGTTTCAAAGACTTTTTAATACTTGGGTGTGAAAATTGTGGTCATATATGCCAGGGCTCAGAAGGGAGGGAGCAGCATCTGGATTTTCTAATATGGAATTTTCTGTGATGGTTTTTTAGAGCCTTTTTTATTTTTGTTGAATGAGCTGCTTATTTTGTGCGAGACAAGTAGATCATGTGATATTTTTATAGATCCAGTCATTATAGACACAACAATACCAAACATGTCCATTTTTTTTTTATATACCGTATATATATATATATATATATATATATATATATACATATATATATGTTTTGCACAATAGAAACTTTTTTTGAAGAAAAAAATTATGTTTTTGTGTTGCCATTTTCTTGGAGCCATATTTTTTTTCATTTTTCTGGCTATAGTTTTGAGTGAGGGCTTTTTTTTATTGTTAACATTTTGGGGTACATACAACTTTTTTTATTGATATTATGTTTTTTGTGAGGTGAGGTGACTGATAAAAACTGTTTTGGCATAAGTTTTGTTTTATTTAAACCGTTCACTTGATGGAGTAGATCATGTGATATTTTTAAAGAGCAAATTGTTACGGACACAGCAATATCAAATATGTCAATTTTTTTATTTCTTTTTTTACATTTTACACAATAAAAGCATTTTTTTAAAAGAAAATCGTCTTTTCGTGTTGCAATTTTCATAGAGCCATATTTTATATATTTTTCTGGTTATGGTCTTGTGTGGGGGTCAAATTTTTTTCGGGATGAGGTGACATTTTCATTGCTACCATTTTGGGGTACATAAGACTTTTTGATTGATTAACATTATGTTTTTTGGGAGGTGAGCTCACTAAAAAATCTGTTTTGGGCAATGTTTATTTATAGATTTTTTTTTTACGGCGTTCACCTGATGGGGTAGACCATATGATATAATTATAGAGTCGGTTGGTGCAGACTCGGTTATACCAAATATGTCTATTTTTTATTTTTCTTCTATTTTTTTAGAATTTTAAAATAGCGGATTTGGGGGGGAATTTTTTTTTTGTGAAACTTTTTTTATTTTTTTTCCAAAACACTTTATATATTTATTTTTTATTTTGCACTTTGTGTCCCCCATAAGGTCAGAAAAGACCTCTGGCGGACATTCAACTTCATTTTTTTTTCTTTAACTATTGATTTCTCCTGTTACAGGGGAAATACACCCCCCAGAGAGGCTGTACAGCGCAATACAGCGCTGTACAGCCTCAGTGCAGGACTGATCGAGGTCTGTGGAAGACCTGACAGCTCCTGCACTCTCCTGGCCCCGGCGGTCGCATGACCACCAGGCCGGGACAGGAAGCGGCATAGCGCTTCTTGATCTGTATACACAGGACTCGTTGAGTGCTGTATATACAGTGATCTAGAAGGCAGGGACTCCCAGGAACGGTCCCTGCCTTCTCTCTGGGGTGCCCTGCTGTCACTGACAGCGGGCCCCCCGCTCGGCAGCTGCACGATTAGCATGCAGCTGCGATCTCCGAATGGACGTTTCAGAACGTCTATTCAGAGATAAACGGACTGCCCAAGGACGTTTATAATCAATGGGTGGTCAGGAAGTGGTTAAAAAACAAACAAAAATTTTATTATTTTTTTGAGGCATGTAAAAAAACACAGCAGTGCCTCAATTTGTTTGCAAGATTCCGCAGACATTTTGTAAAGTGTATGCTTCAATGGGTCAGAGCTGTTCTGGTGGCACATTTTGGGACCTACACAATGTCAGACAGGTGTTTTCAATGTTATGGCTGATCAGCATCTACTGTACATATGTATACAAAATGAAATGTAACTGCTGAAACAAGATAACCTAAATCTGTCAGTGGCATTTGAATTATGTTTATACCTTTTAACTTCAGGTTTCAAAATGGATCCTCTCAGTGAATTCAGCTTGAGGAGATACTAAAGCTTTGATTGAAATCACACTACTATACCCTCTCTCCCGGCAGAAACCACATTTTGTCTGGTTGCCTTTTATATCCCATTATCTATTGCCCAAAAGCATAGCTTAGGCGAAGATAAATGAAGTACAAAGTCTAATTTTCCACCCATTTGTTTCCTCTTATTTGTCCCTAAAGAAAGAGCCGGTGACATATGTATGGTAATGTCAAACTTCAGATCACCTTGAACGAAATAAACTGGGATTTCATACTGTATGTTTTTTTGCAAATAAGACGCCTGCTGAGTTATTACATATCTTCACTTTGTGTTCAGTAAAGAAGCATTAAGAAGTGAAAAAGGCCTATGGCCAAATATGGCCCTTCACTTCAATATTATATCATACTTTTGGAGAAAATGAGAAGGTTAATATTGAAGATGACGTAGATAACAAAAAGACCTATTTTTATGATGCAACCAAATAATGTCACTTTGCGCCACTGACAGAATGACCAAACATTTTCAGCATTGGATCTACTATATGTACACTTAAGAGACTGAAAAGGGTGCCAGTGACGAATATATAAGCACATGGAGAACCTCTCGGAAAATATATTAGATGCCATGGTTCCTTTGCTAACAGTGATATTAGCCATGGTTTGTTACCTATTGCTCATAACCTCAGGGATGCCTTCCATGAATGATAAATCTTCACTCTGACCTACAGAGTCCTATGCAGTTCTGATCTGTCCTACATTTCTTATCTAACTCAGATATAAAAAAAACTACCTAAGCTTTGCTATTGACAACCTCTTCCATACCACTCGAATCACTTCTTTACATGCTCCCTGACAAACCTCTCACATCAAACTCTTCTTATGCACAGGAGGAGACTGGAGAAGCCAGGGCTATGCCTCGCCTGTATTGAGTTCCTCCAGTAAAGAAGCACACTGGTTTACTGCAGACCCTGACTCTCTGGATTGGGGTGCACCACGTCTTAACATCCCCTCCGGAGAGCAGCCACACGTGGTGATGCCTTAACAGTGTCTGGGGAACCCACTATAGCGTGGGGGCCAAGACAAACCTGGCCACTGTAATCACTCCAAGGACACCTGCAACAGTCACATACAGTACATACTGGCATCACTTCTGTTAGTAGTGATTAGCTGCAGCTAGAGATGGGCGAACTTTTGAAAAATTTGATTCGGCCGGTTTGCCGAATTTTTTAAAAAAATATGCTTTGATCAAAATTTATTTGAGGCGAATCACGTTAAAAAACGGCTATTTTCAGGCTGCAGAGAGCCTTTATAGTGGTGTAGAACACTGTGCCTTGTAGTAACACGCATAGGGAGTGTGCTGGGGTAGTGAAATAATACTGTGAGTCCATATGACATGCAGATGACAGGCGTCGCTCTTAGAATCACTGCACACTTCACTTATTTGGGCAGTCACTGTCACTGGGCCAACACTGACCAAATAACTCAAGTGTGAATTCAGCCTTACAGGTCAAATAAATCATTATGTCAGCCAGGCCGAAAGGCAGAATAGTGGCCCAGTCATGAAGTGGGGAGGGTGGGAACAGCATGAGAAGTCCACAGAGTGGGTCTATGACATAGTAGTGAGGTGGAAACAGCATGAGGAGGCCACAGAATTGCACAATGACAGAGTCTGGAGGAGGCGACAGTAACAGCATCAGGAGGATACGACAGAGTGGCAAGGTGACATAGTGTGGAGATGGCAGCAGCATGAGGAGACCACAGAGTGGCAAGGTGACATAGTTTGGAGATGGCAGCAGCAGCTGCATCAGGAGACCACAAAGTGACCCGGTAACTGAGTGGGGAGGTGGGTGGCAATACCAGTACCCACTGACAAAGGTGGGTGAAATAAGGAGCACTTAGCATCAGATGTGTGGCATCAGGTGGGTTGCAGAATCAGAGTAGTAGCTGAGGCAGGTAGCCAGGAGAAACCGGTCTCTTTTATCAAAGTGTTGGTGTGGCACCATGGATGATGTAGTCTGATGATCAGGAATTGGTGGTTGGAAATCCTGGCTGATCCACGCCTGATTCATCTTGGCAAAGGTCAGTCTCTCCACATTTTGGGTGGACAGGCGAGTTCTCCTTGGGGTAACTATGGCCCCCGCTGCACTAACCTTTTTTGGACATAGGGCATACAGGTACGCCCTGATGTCCCGGTACTTAATGACACAAAGCGTACCTGTACGTTCTATGTATTTCCGATCACCGCCGCTCGGCGGAGGGTGATCGGAACCCGGTGCCTGCTCAAATCATTAAGCAGGCACCTGGGGACAATGCTCTGGGGGTCCTGTGACCCCCCAGTATCGACGATTGCTGGAAACCGCAGGTCAATTAAGACCCGCGGCTTGCAGCGCTTTCGGGAGGTTTCTGATCCCTGCGGTCTGATCAGAGGCTGTCCATGGTGCTGATCAGATTTCTGCTAAAGGCAAAAGTCTAATCAGACTTTGTAAAGTGAAAATACAGTAAAGTACAGTGTACTGTACTGTATTATAAAGTATAGTGTACTGTACTGTATTATACAGACATCAGACCCACTGGATCTTCAAGAACCAAGTGGGTCTGGGTTTGTATAAAAGAAAATGAAAAAAAAGTAAAAATAAAAAATGTATCACTGTAAAAAAAAATAATAATAATAATATTCCCTACACATGTTTGATATCACCACGTCCGTAACAATCTGATCTATAAAATGGTCATGTTACTTTCCCCGCATGGTGAACGCCATAAAAAAATAAAAACTATGATGAAATTGAAATTTTGCACACCTTACTTCTCCAAAAAGGTAATAAAAGTGATAAAAAATTTTGTTTGTATGCCAAAATAGTACTATTCAAACCGTCACCTCATGCCGCAAAAAATGAGCCCCTACAAGAGACAATGGCCCAAAAAATAAAAAAACTATGGCTCTCAGACTAAAACATGATTTTTTTGTTTCAAAAATGCTTTTTTTATAATAAACGTAAAAAATAAATAAAAAAGTAGACATATTAGGTATCGCCGAGTCCGTAAGAACCTGCTATATAAAAATACCACATGACCTAAACCCTGAGGTGAACACTGTAAAAAATAATCCTTAGACAATCGCCTAAAAACTGAAAAAACTTTGGCTCTCAGACTATGGAGACAATAAAACATGATTTTATTTTGTTTAAAAAAATGATATTATTTCTCTTTGAACAAATTATGGCTTCTGCTTCTGGTAATGCTACCTGAAATACCACAAAATATGAGAAAACATGGAGATTATGGAAATCCTCAAGACATATGGCCCCCTCCTAACTTTCACAGCTAAAACAAGGCTTATAACCTACACCCTGGTACTCCCCTCCCCCCCCCCCCTCCCGTTCTTTCCTCTCCCCTATTGGTACAATTTGAGGAATTGCTGATACATTTTTTGTTTTATTATTTGTCATTTTACTTTATCATTTGCTCTGATCCTTGTTTTAAACTCCCCTGTTTGGGAGATTCCATTCTAAGCATGCCTGTGCTCACCTGCGTGTGTTGTACAGCATTACTTGCCTTTATGATATACTTCAATAAAAATGTATTGATTCTAAAAAATGATATTATTGTGTAAAACCTAAATAAATAAAAAAAAGTATACATATTAGGTATCTCCGTGTCCGTAGGAACCTGCTCTATAAAAATAGCTCATGATATAACCTGTAAGATAAACGTTGTAAATGATAAAAAATAAAAACGGGGCCAAAACAGCTATTTTTTGGCAAATTTTCCATTTTAATCCTTTTATTCCTGTAACAAAGCAAGGGTTAACAGCCAAACAAAACTCAATATTTATGGCCCTGATTCTTTAGTTTACAGAAATGCCCCTTATGTGGTTGTAAACTGCTGTATGGCCACACGGCAGGGTGCAGAAGGAAAGAAACGCCATATAGTTTTTGCAAGGCAGTTTTTGCTGGACTGTTTTTTTTTATACCATGTCCCATTTGAAGCCCCCCTGATGCAACCCTAGAGTAGAAACTCCAAAAAGTGACCCCATTTAAGAAACGACACCCCTCAAGGTATTCAAAACTGATTTTACAAACTTAATTTTTTAATTAAATATGCCCCTATATGCTTTCACCAGAAATAACTTCAACAGTGCAGTGCACATATATTTTTCTTGTTGTACTGAAATATGTCCCTATACGCTTTCACCAAAAATAACTGCAGAAGTGAACTGAGAATATATTTTTCTTGTTGCACTGAAATATGCCCCTATACACTTTTAACAGAAATAACTGCAGAAGTTAAATGCATATATATTTTTCTTGTCGTACTGAATGCGATACTAAGATATAAGCCACTAAAGGCATAACACTTGCAGCCCAATAACAAAAAGCTGGAATGACAAAGCTGTCTAATGGCTATTTGGATCCCCAAATATTCGTTCCCTGCACTTGTAAATCAATTTCCTATCAATGTCCCTAGCGCCTTCTGACGTCTCTCCCTGCACTAAGATGCTGTGAAATGATTCCTATCCTTTCCCTGCACTTATAAATCATTTTTTCTGTCTTTTTTTCCACAATTGTTTTTCCACATGCTGTCCCTAGCGTCTTCACATGTCTGCCCCTGCACTCTGAACTCTGTAAAATGGCAGAATCTAAAATGGCTGCCGTATTTATAGTGCTGTGACATCACAGGGCTGGCTGCTGATTGGCTGCATGCGGGCATGTCAATCTGGGTAATTCCGCCTTCCCAGATTGTCCGCTTGTTCAGACTCATTCACATGCAGCAATCCGTTCCACTTTATGGGGACGAATGATCACAGCTATGATTGTTTATCCCCATACAGTTTAATAGATTCTTAGACAGCACATCCCTTTCTTAAACAGGGAGATGTGCTGCTGCCAAAAGACATACTGTTAGTCCTCACATGTGTAGCCGCCATTTTAGGAAAATTGTGATTTGTTACCATGAAGCGCAAGGAAATTGCATTCGGTGAGAATCAAATTTTTCCAGAATTTTGGATCGAATTACACTTTGTCAGCTTCGATTTGCTCATCTCTAGCTGCAGCTGTCACATGCCGTACTTACTGGCATCACTTTCGTTGGCAGTGATTGGCTGCAGCCGTCACATGTCAGGTGAGTCTCACCAGAGGCAAATCAGATGCCTCTTCTCTGCTACCTCACACATAGATTTACAGTTGTTGAAACTGTATGGGGATAAACAATCATAGTTGTGATCATTCATCCCCATAAAGTGGAAAGGATTGCTGCATGTGAATGAGTCTGAACAAGCTGACAATGATCACGTACATACAATTCATTCCCAATCATTGCCCTGTACACAGGCCCATGCAAATTGGCTCTTTGTCAGACAGAGTGTAATGTGATCCTGGTCCTCTCCCTCTCCTATCGCTACATGAACTTCACACATACTGCTGCAAAAGATACATCCATCTACACTCCATCTATTATACACTCACCTAAAGAATTATTAGGAACACCATACTAATACGGTGTAGATTAATTTAAATGAATTTTTTTATTAGGGGATACCCCAAAAGAGTGGAAAGCGTCAAGAATACAAGGAGCGATTGTCCTGTAGCATGACAATGGCTGGGTAAGGCCGGTATACATGTCTATTCTGCACAAGGTACGGACAAGTCCTGTGGGATCCATACCTGGTTCATTTTAATGAACATGAGCTTGTCCACATTGGCTGTGGACAGGCTGCTGCGCTTGTCTGTGATAATGCCCCCTGCCGTGCTAAACACACGTTCAGATAATACACTGGCTGCAGGGCAAGCCAGCACCTCCAAGGCAAAAAGGGCAAGCTCAGGCTATGTGCCCAATTTGGAGACCCAGAAGTTGAAGGGTGCAGACCCGTAATTCAGTACGTGTAGGTGTGTCCACACATACTGCTCCACCATGTTGGTGAAATGCTGCCTCCTGCTAAGACGTTCCATATCTGCTGGTGGTGCTGGTTGTTGTGGAGTGCTGACAAAGCTTTTCCACATTTAGGCCATGCTAACCCTGCCTTCTGAGCTGCTGGCGGTGCCCCAGCTGCGTTGGCGACCTCTTCCTCTTCCTCTGCCTTCGCCTTGTCTTCCACTGTGCCCCTGCTATCAGGTAGGAATGCCACCAGCAGTGCATCTACCAGCGTGCACTTGTACTCGCGCATCTTACGATTGCGCTCCAGTGATGGAATTAAGGATGATCCAGCAGCGTGGCCACCCAGTAATCAGCACAAGTTAGGATGCTGGCAACTCGGCGTTATTGCTGAGACATTGCAGCATGTAATCGCTCATGTGTGCCAGGCTGCCCAGAGGCAACGAAAAGCTGTCCTCTGTTGAAGGTGTATCGTCTGTGTCCTCTGTATCCCCCCAGCCATGCACCAGTCATGGCCATGAGCTTGTCTGGGTGCCACCCTGCTGTGAACAAGGTTCCTTCTCCTCCATCTCCTCATCCTCCAACTCGTCATCCTCCAGAACTGTGCGCTGGCTGGACAATTGTGTACCTGGCGTTTGAGGGTGCAGGAACCCACCCTCGGAGCCACTTGTGAATGACTAGCCGGAAACCCTACGAAATGATCCCTCTTCCTCCTCTTCCTCCTGTGCCACATCCTCTTCCACCATCGCCAGCAGCGTTTTTTCTAGGAGGCATAGAAGTGGGATAGCAACGCTGAGAACGGCGTTATCAGCACTGGCCATGTTGGTGGAGTACAGCACAACAAGGAACACAGCTCTCGCATAGAGGCCCAGTCATTGGTGGTGAAGTGGTGCTGTTCCGCCGAGCGACTCACCCGTGCATGCTGCAGCTGAAACTCCACTATTGCCTGCTGCTGCTCGCACCGTCTGGCCAGCATGTACAAGGTGGAGTTCCACCTTGTGGGCACGTTCCATATGAGGCGGTGAGCGAGAAGGCCGAAGTTACGCTGCAGCGCTGACGGGCGAGCAGCAGCAGGGTGAGAACGCCAAAAGCACACACAGACGGCCTACACTTTATGCAGCAGCTCTGACATATCGGGGTAATTTTTAAGGAATCTCTGCAGCACCAAATTCAGCACATGCGCCAGACAAGGGATGTGCGTCAAACCTGCTAGTCCCAGAGCTGCTACAAGATTTCACCCTGGCTTGAGGCTCACTGGCACCAACCACTCATCGGTCTGTTGTTCAAGGCCCGTCCACAGCTCCTGCGCGGTGTGGGGTTTGTCCCCCAAAAAGATAGGCTTTAAAACTGCCTGCTGTCGTTTACCCCTGGCTGTGCTGAAGTTGGTGGTGAAGGTGTTATGCTGACCGGATGAGGAGCTGGTAGAGGATGAGGAAGCGGAGTAGGAGGAGGAAGCAACAGGAGGCAAACTGAAGCGCCCTGCAATCCTCGGTGGTGGAAGGACATGCGGCAAACGGCTATCCGCCTCAGGCCCAGCCGCCACTGCATTTACCCAGTGTACTGTTATGGAGATATATAACGTCCCTGACCGTGCTTACTGGTCCACGTATCCGTAGTGAGGTGCACCTTGCGACAAATGGCGTTGCGCAGTGCACACCTGATTTTTCCCCCACTTGGTTGTGCAGGGAAGGGATGGCTCACCTGGAAAAGTATTGGCGGCTGGGCACAACGTACTGTGGGACAGCCACCGCCATAAGGCCTTTAAAGCTCTCCGTCTTCAACAGACGGAATGACAGCATTTCGAAGGTTTGTAATTTAGAAATGCTGGCATTCAGGGCCAGGGATCGCGGGTGGGTAGGGGGGTACTTCCTCTTCCGCTTCAGTGTTTGGGAGATGGAGAGCTGAACGCTTTTGTGGGACATTGTGAAGATGCTTGGTGACCCAGGTGGTGGTGTTGCTGGCAGATCCTCTGTTTACAGGGTGGCAGGTGGCACTGTCACTCCAGAGGTGGATGAAGAGGCCGAGACTGCAGCAGAAGAGGAAGCAGGAGGAGCCAAAGACCTTTCCTGGTTTTATAGGTGTCTACTCCACTGCAGCTCGTGCTTTGCACTTAAATGCCTGGTCATGCAGGTTGTGCTCAGGTTGAGAACATTTATGCCTCACTTCAGGCTCTGATTGCACAGCGTGCAAACCACTCGGGTCTTATCGTCAGCACATTGTCTTAAGAACTGCCACGCCAGGGAACTCCTTGGAGCTGGCTTTGGTGTGCTCGGTCCCTTGCTGCGGTGGGCAGTAGCAGGCGTACTACATAGGGGACGGCCGCTCCGCTTTTACACCCTGCTCCTTCTTCTGCTGTGCTGGTGGCTCTGTGCGACCA
This sequence comes from Bufo gargarizans, assembly GCF_014858855.1. NCBI lineage: Eukaryota > Metazoa > Chordata > Amphibia > Anura > Bufonidae > Bufo > Bufo gargarizans. The sequence goes on along the minus strand of NC_058083.1, from coordinate 24,246,727 downwards.
CCACCTCTTCCTCCGAACTACACAGGTCACTTGCACAGGTCACTTGATTCCATGTGGAGTCGAGGACCTCATTGTCCTCCACATCATCTTCCGCCCAGTCTTCACCCCTGCCTTCCTTGTCAGTCTGCACACTTTTGAAAGCCCCAGCAGATGGCACCTGTGTTTCATTATCATCCGAGACGTGCTGCGATGGTCCTCCCATGTACTCATCTTGAAACATAAGTGGTTGGGCATCTATTCCACTTCTGGGGCAGGGATAGGTTGATGGCCCTGGGAAACCCCGCTAACAGAGTCATCGAAAAGCAGAAGAGACTGCTGCATGAATTGGGGCTCAGACTACTTGGCTGATTTGCAAGGGGGTGAGGTGAAAGACTGATGGACATCGGCTGCAGGTGCCAACTCTGATCTTTCAGCAGGAGACTGGGTGGTAGACAATGTGAAGGAACTGGAGGCACTGTCAACAACCCAATCTACTATCGCCTGTACTTGTTCTGGCCTCACCATTCGCAGAGCCACATTAGGCCCGACCAAATACCGCTGTAGGTTCTGTCGCCTACTCGCACCTGAGGAAGGGGTTTCACTTGTGCGTGTAGCTGGCACAGATCGACCACGTCCTCTCCCTGCAACAGGAGCTCCACCAGCAGCACCACGACCTGGGCCACATCCATTATTTGACGCTCTCCTCATATTTCTCCTATTTAGGATCTTGCCCTAAATGGGTGTTTAATTAATAGCAGAATAGAACGACAGTATGTAAAGTTTGTATCTCACACGTACAGATGCAGACTAGGCCGCAATTAAAGTTTTTTGCCCAAAATTGGTGTTTTGCTAATAGCAGAATAGAACCACAGTATCTAAAGGGTGTATCTCACAATGACATATGCAGCAAAGGCTGGAAAATTTAGTTTTTTGCCCAAAATGGGTGTTTGTTTAATAACAGAATATGACAGCAGTATATAACCCTTGAATTTCATATGGGCAGATGCAGCAAGGGCTGTGTATTTTTCCCAAAAATGGTTTGTTTTTTTTAATTGCGGAATAGAACCACACTATCTAAAGTGTGTATCTGACACGTACAGATTCAGACTAGGCCGCAATTAAAGATTTTTGGCCCAATTGGGTGTTTTATTAATAGCAGAGTAGAACCACAGTATCGAAAGGGTGTATCTCACAATGACATATGCAGCAAAGGCTGCAAAATATTTTGTTTTTGGCCAAAATGTGTGTTTTTTTAATAACAGAATATGACAGCAGTATATAACTCTTGAATTTCACACGTGCAGATGCAGCAAGGGCTGTAAAGTTGTGTATTTTGCACAAAAAGGATGTTTTTTTTAAACCCGGAAAATTATAGTTGTATTTCTAGCTTAAATTGCACACTGACTAATGAGGCAGAGGCACAAAATGAAGGTTATTGCCAAAATGGGTGTTTTTTCAAAGCCCAAAAATTATTGAAGTTTTTAAAACTTGTTTTTAACAATCACCGATGCAGCAAGGGCTGCAATATTAAGTATTTTGCCAAAAAAGGGTGTTTTTTTTACTAACAAAATATGAAATCTGTACATAATGCTTGAATTTCACACGTGCAGATGCAGCAAGGACTGTAAAATAGTGTATTTTGCAAAAAAAGGGTGTTTTTAAAAACCCAGAAAATTATAGCTGTATTTCTAGCTTAAATTGCACACCGACTAATCCTGCAAAGGCACCAGATGTTGGATATTGCCAAAAAATTGAGTTTTTTCAAAGCCAGAAAATTATTGAAGTTTTGAAAAATTGTTTTTAACAATCACAGATGCAGCAAGGGCTGCAATATTAAGTATTTTGAAAAAAAAAGGGTGTTTTTTTACTAACAGAATATGAAAGCTGTATATAACGCTTGAATTTCACACATGCAGATGCAACTAGCAAGGGCTGTAAAATTGTGTATTTAGGCAAAAAAGGGTATTTTTAAAAACCCAGAAAATTATAGCTGTATTTCTAGCTTAAATTGCACACTGACTAAACCTGCAAAGACACCAGATGTAGCATATTGCCAAAAAGGGTGTTTTTTTTTAAAACCAGATTATTGTTGCAGTATTTCAAGCTTGGATTTGAATGTCACGAAAGCACAAATGCAGTGCTGGTGCACTGAGCTTGCATAAAATGGCCGCCGCCGCCCACCTAACTAACAGACGGATAAAAGTTATTTTTCTCTGTCACTGGGCGCAGGTCAGGGTAAAAAGATTGTGCACTGCACCCACACAACTATATCTATGTAGATCGCTGAGTTCAATTGGAGTTCTGAATACAGATTCTGTCCTATTCTCTCCCTCAAAGCAGCAGCCGCATCCTCTCCCTACACTAAGCACAGCAGAGTGACGTGCAGCGCTACGTGACTCCAGCTTATATAGAGGCTGGGTCACATGATACACTCGCCAATTACAGCCATGCCATTAGCATGGTCATGCTCAACCCTACAGATGATGCTTAACCATACATGATGTTATGAGATAAAATTTAAAAAACGGCTTGAGGAAATGTGAAGGTTGGAAAGTGGCATTAGTGGAATGATGCAGGCCGCAGCACCTAGCAGCCGTACACAACATGATGGTAAGCAGACAGACAGCAAGAGTAGCAAGATGGGGTATTGGCAGCAAGGAGAAGTCTATTAATCGTATTCAGCCTGCCTGGACTGTGAGAAAATTTCTGTATTGATGGAGTGATGACATATATTTATGCTGCACCTTAAACTAATTTAGTTCCCTCCCCCAAGAAAACGTAAAAATTTTAATCGTGGGGAAAAAGAGTACATGGAAACTGACCCTCAGGCATTAGTGGCATGATGCATTGAAGATTGCATCTTTGCCTGGACTGTGAGAAAATGGTGGTAGTGATGCAGTAATCCACTAAAATTATGCTGCGTCAGTGCACCTTCAAAAAATTTAACGGAGAGGGCAAGAAAATGTAAAAATTTCAATCCCCACCTCCAAAAGAAATTACAAATTTCAACAGTTTGAAAAGTTAGTACACGGAACTGACCCACTATTTATTAGTGCCAGTGGCATGGTCCATTTCAGGCTCTAGCTTTGCCTGGACTGTGAGAAAATGTCACTGTTGATACAGTGATCATGTGCATCTATGCTGCTCCTTGAAGAAATTTACACACACACACACCCCCACACACACAAATTTCCAAATTACCACCGTGTTAACCCCCCAAAAATGTTTAAACCGTGTGGAAAGTGAACACTTTCGATTGAGAAGCATTAGTAGCATCATTGCAGGACCCAGCAGACAGCAACAGTGGCAAGATGGGGCACCTCCAGCAAGTCAAGGTGGGCGAGGTCTATACATCGGAATCAGCCGGAGGAGTGTGAAAATCCAACTGAATCCGGGCTTGGTTCATTTGGAAAAAAGTGATGTTTTGGACACTGGCGGAGGACAACTTGGTCTGTTTGGGTGTCACTGCATAAGCTAGCTGGCATACAGGTGACCATTCTGGCCAGCGTACCCAAGGAACCACTTCATTCCGGCTCCGTCCCCCACTCTTGTTCCTCCAACTCCTCATTCTCCTCCTTTTGCAGTGGCAGCTCTTCATCCTCATCTTCCTTATCTTCGTTATCCTCCTGTTCCATGGCATATTCCCTTTGTGTGTCCCCAACAGCCACAGGACAACAGCAAGATGCGTCAGCCAACTGATCTTTTTCCTCCGTGGTTTCCTGCTGCATGAGCATCAGAGTCTGTTCTAAGATAAATATAAGAGGGATGATGTTGTTCATGTGGCAGTTGTTCCTGCTGACAGACTTTGTGGCCTCTTCGAAGGGCTTCAGCACCAGACAGTCTGAGGATGAGCTGCCAAAGCCTGACCTTGAAGCAACACATACTCCCTGCTGCTGAGGCTGTCTGGTGCAAGATAAAATCATTCATGGCTTTCCACTGCTCTTACTGATGCTCAAGCAATGTCAAATTCCAGCAAGTTGGCGGCTCGCGGATTAAGCAGTATAGAATATCATGGTGGGTTCTTTGGCCCCCCTCTACTGCTCTTTCCTGACTGCCACTGCCGCTGCCCTAAATGCCAAATGTGCTAGATCTTGGTGGGGAAGGGGAATCATAAAAAATAAATGAAAAGCAATAACAAGTCCTAGGAGGCTAGAGTGGGTTATACAGGGTGGGCCATTTATATGGATACACCTTAATGAAATGGGAATGGTTGGTGATATTAACTTCCTGTTTGTGGCACATTAGTATATGTGAGGGGGGAAACTTTTCAAGATGGGTGGTGACCATGGCGGCCATTTTGAAGTTGGTCATTTTGAATTCAACTTTAGTTTTTTCAATAGGAAGAGGGTCATGTGACACATCAAACTTATTGGGAATTTCACAAGAAACACAATGGTGTGCTTGGTTTTATTCTTTCATGAGTTATTTACAAGTTTCTGACCACTTATAAAATGTGTTCAATGTGCTGCCCATTGTGTTGGATTGTCAATGCAACCCTCTTCTCCCACTCTTCACACACTGATAGCAACACCGCAGGAGAAATGATAGCACAGGCTTCCAGTATCCGTAGTTTCAGGTGCTGCATATCTCGTATCTTCACAGCATAGACAATTGCCCTCAGATGACCCCAAAGATAAAAGTCTAAGGGGGTCAGATCGGGAGACCTTGGGGGCCATTCAACTGGCCCACGACGACCAATCCACTTTCCAGGAAACTGTTCATCTAGGAAAGCTCGGACCTGACACCCATAATGTGGTGGTGCACCATCTTGCTGGAAAAACTCAGGGAACGTGCCAGCTTCAGTGCATAAAGAGGGAAACACATCATCATGTAGCAATTTCGCATATCCAGTGGCCTTGAGGTTTCCATTGATGAAGAATGGCCCCAGTATCTTTGTACCCCATATACCACACCATACCATCAATTTATTGGTTCCAACAGTCTTGGAGGGATCTATCCAATGTGGGTTAGTGTCAGACCAATAGCGGTGGTTATGTTTGTTAACTTCACCATTCACATAAAAGTTTGCCTCATCACTGAAAAAAATATTCTGCGTAAACTGAGGGTCCTGTTCCAATTTTTGTTTTGCTGATTCTGCAAATTCAGTGCGCCGATCTGGGTCATCCTCGTTGAGATGCTGCAGTATCTGGAGTTTGTAAGGGTGCAATTTGTGAGTAGCTAATATCCGCCGAAGGGATGTTCGACTAATGCCACTCTCCAGTGACATGCGGCGAGTGCTACGCTGTGGGCTCTTGCTGAATGAAGCTAGGACAGCCACTGATGTTTCTTCATTAGTGACAGATTTCATGCGTCCACATTTTGGCAAATCCAACACTGAACCAGTTTCACGAAACTTAGCAAGCAGTTTGCTAACTGTAGTATGGGAGATAGGTGGTCATCTGCTGCAATGACCCGGTTACTGTGTTCACCAGACATCAACACAATTTCTATCCGCTCCACACGTGTTAACCTTGGCGACATGTCAATGGCTGTAAACAAAGAGAAACTTGTAAATAACTCATGAAAGAATAAAGTTACGTTCAAACCAAGCACACCATTGTTTTTCTTGTGAAATTCCCAATAAGTTTGATGTGTCACATGACCCTCTTCCTATTGAAAAAACAAAAGTTGGATTCAAAATGGCTGACTTCAAAATGGCCGCCATGGTCACCACCCATCTTGAAAAGTTTCCTCCCTCACATATACTAATGTGCCACAAACAGGAAGTTAATCTCACCAACCATTCCCATTTTATGAGGGTGTATCCATATAAATGGCCCACCCTGTATCTCAACTTGCAGGGCAATTAGAGCAACTTTTGTTCAGCCCAAACCGATTTAGGTCCGAACCAAACATTTTCAAAAATTCAGGGAACCGGACTCGAAAACGAATCTTGAGTGGTTCGCTCAGCTTTAGTGCTTGTGGAAGGATATCCAAAACGTTTGACCCAAGTCATATAGTTTAAGGGCAATGGTACCAAATATTAATGAAATGTATGTAAACTTTTGACTTTGCAGAAAGTAATAAAAATGCCTTAAAACATTCTCTCTCTCTTTCTCATTATTCTGGCATTTGGCAAATAATAATAATTATGGTAATTCTAATGAACCAAAAACAGGAAAGTTTTTTTTCTGATTTTATGTCATATTGAAAAACATGGTTATGTGTCTTTTTATATAGTATATGTAAACTTCTGGTTTCAACTGTATATGCTGCTTAATTAAATTGAAAGCATCCCAAAAAAAATGTTTCATTGTGACACTGTGTGGAAACTGAAAATACGTAAATGGACGATTTAGTCGTGTTGCTCAATTTGAACTTAACACACACAGGAAGATTGCTGCCACACTGTGGGTATTGCTGCAGTAATTATATAGATATATATATATATATATATATATATATGTATATATATATATATATATATATATATATACAGGTCCTTCTAAAAAAATTAGCATATTGTGATAAAGTTCATTATTTTCTGTAATGTACTGATAAACATTAGACTTTCATATATTTTAGATTCATTACACACCAACTGAAGTAGTTCAAGCCTTTTATTGTTTTAATATTGATGATTTTGGCATACAGCTCATGAAAACCCAAAATTCCTATCTCAAAAAATTAGCATATTTCATCCGACCAATAAAAGAAAAGTGTTTTTAATACAAAAAAAGTCAACCTTCAAATAATTATGTTCAGTTCTGCACTCAATATATGGTTGGGAATCCTTTTGCAGAAATGACTGCTTCAATGCGGCATGGCATGGAGGCAATCAGCCTGTGGCACTGCTGAGGTGTTATGGAGGCCCAGGATGCTTCGATAGCGGCCTTAAGCTCATCCAGAGTGTTGGGTCTTGCGTCTCTCAACTTTCTCTTCCCAATATCCCACAGATTCTCTATGGGGTTCAGGTCAGGAGAGTTGGCAGGCCAATTGAGCACAGTAATACCATGGTCAGTAAACCATTTACCAGTGGTTTTGGCACTGTGAGCAGGTGCCAGGTCGTGCTGAAAAATGAAATCTTCATCTCCATAAAGCTTTTCAGCAGATGGAAGCATGAAGTGCTCCAAAATCTCCTGATAGCTAGCTGCATTGACCCTGCCCTTGATAAAACACAGTGGACCAACACCAGCAGCTGACATGGCACCCCAGACCATCACTGACTGTGGGTACTTGACACTGGACCCCAAAACATAACTGTGCCCAGCAAATAGTGTCTCTGACAATAGTAGTGTTGTAACCATAGTGTCCCCCAGAAATAATTGTGCTAAGCTAATACTGTGCCAGTGTGCCCCCTACAGTAATAGTGCACCCCCAAAATCCCACCCATAGTAATAATTATCTTCTAGATCACACTTAGTGAAATAAATAATGCCCCCATTGTGCCCTAGAAGTAATAATGCCCCTATAGTGCCAATGCTAATAATCATGTTCCTCATAATCCCCCAGTAGTAATAAATCCCACTATAATGCCTCCAAGTAGTAATTATTCCTATATAATGTGTGCTAGTAGAAAAAAATACTCCCTAATGTGTGCAATTACAAAAAATACCCCCTTATAATGTGTGCCAGTAGAGATGTCGCGAACATAAAATTTTCCATTCGCTAACGGCGAACGCAAATTTTTGCAAATGTCCGCGAACGGGTGAACCGGGCGAACCGCCATTGACTTCAATAGGCAGGCGAATTTTAAAACCCACAGGGACTCTTTCTGGCCACAATAGTGATGGAAAGGTTGTTTGAAGGGGACTAACACCTGGACTGTGGCATGCCGGAGGGGGATCCATGGCAAAACTCCCATGGAAAATTACGTAGTTTCTGCAGAGTCGGGTTTCAATCCATAAAGGGCATAAATCACCTAACATTCCTAAATTGTTTGGAATAACGTGCTTTAAAACATCAGGCATGATGTTGTATCGATCAGGTAGTGTAAGGGTTACAACCGCTTCACAGTGACAGACCAAACTATGACAGACCAAACTCCCTGTTTAACGCACCGCAAACAACCGCATACAGTCCATTTGCGCAACCGCAAACTCCCCATTTGCACAAGGTTGGATACCAAGCTAGCCATGTCCCATTCCTTGTCCTCACTGATGTCATTAAAGGTTTCTTCCTCCACCCAGCCACGTACAACACCAAGGGTCCCCGAAAGGTGACAACAAGCCCCCTGGGACGCCTGCTGTGTTTGGTCTTCCACAGCAAAGTAGTATTATTCCTATCAGTTTAATCCCTGTTACGTCCCCTATCAGAGGACGTGTATATGGCATCGATTTTAGGAACTGGGAGATGGAAAAAGATGCTTGGTCGGTCCTCCTACTTCAAATTTGGGGCACTGCGCGTGCAATCGAATGTACCACCAGATATGAGCGGTGTGTTAAGTAGTACTATTCTTATCAGTTTAATCCCTGTTACTAGGGATGAGCGAACTCGAACTGTATAGTTCGGGTTCGTATCGAATTTTGGGGTGTCCGTGACACGGACCCGCACCCGGACATTTTCGTAAAAGTCCAGGTTCGGGTTCGGTGTTCGTCGCTTTCTTGACGCTTTTGTGACGCTTTCTTGGTGCTTTTTGAAAGGCTGCAAAGCAGCCAATCAACAAGCGTCATACTACTTGCCCCAAGAGGCCATCACAGCCATGCCTACTATTGGCATGGCTGTGATTGGCCAGAGCACCATGTGACCCAGCCTCTATTTAAGCTGGAGTCACATAGCGCCGCCCGTCACTCTGCTCTGATTAGCGTAGGGAGAGGTTGCGGCTGTGACAGTAGGGCGAGATTAGGCAGATTAACTCCTCCAAAGGACTTGATTATTGATCGATCTGCAGCTGTGGGTCATTGAGCTGCTGATACTCAATTGCTCACTGTTTTTAGGCTGCCCAGACCGTTTGTCAGTCACTTTTTTCTGGGGTGATCGGCGGCCATTTTGTGTCTTGTGGTGTGCCAGCACAAGCTGCGACCAAGTGCATTTAACCCTCAATGGTGTGGTTGTTTTTTGGCTAAAGCCTACATCAGGGTGAAGCTGTCACACCAAGTGCATTTAACCAGCAATAGTCTGTTTATTTTTTGGCCATATACTACATCAGGGGCAAGCTGCGCCTGTCACCAAGTGCATTTAACCCTCAATGGTGTGGTTGTTTTTTGGCTAAAGCCTACATCAGGGTGAAGCTGTCACACCAAGTGCATTTAACCAGCAATAGTCTGTTTATTTTTTGGCCATATACTACATCAGGGGCAAGCTGCGCCCGTCACCAAGTGCATTTAACCCTCAGTAGTGTGGTTGGTCAAGCTGTCACACCAAGTGCATTTAACCAGCAATAGTCTGTTCATTTTTTGGCCATATACTACATCAGGGGCAAGCTGCGCCCGTCACCAAGTGCATTTAACCCTCAGTAGTGTGGTTGGTCAAGCTGTCACGCCAAGTGCATTTAACCAGCAATAGTCTGTTCATTTTTTGGCCATATACTACATCAGGGGCAAGCTGCGCCCGTCACCAAGTGCATTTAACCCTCAGTAGTGTGGTTGGTCAAGCTGTCACACCAAGTGCATTTTACCAGCAATAGTCTGTTCATTTTTTGGCCATATACTACATCAGGGGCAAGCTGCGCCTGTCACCAAGTGCATTTAACCCTCAGTAGTGTGGTTGGTCAAGCTGTCACACCAAGTGCATTTAACCAGCAATAGTGTGGTTATTTTTTGGCCATATCCCAGTCTAATTCTGTCAGTAAATCTATATCTGTCACCCAGCGCCTAAATACTGGGCCTCAAATTTATATCCCGCTAAATCTGTCGTTACCGCTGTACTGTTCTGGCTGGGCAAGTTATTTAGTGTCCGTCAAAGCACATTTTTCGTTCTGGGTTGAAATACAATTCCCAATTTAGCAATTTCCTAATTTAGTGGTTTCTGCTGTATCAGAGCTATTTGAAATCTATCCCTAAAAGGGTATATAATATTCAAGGTGCACATAGGGTCATTCAGAATAACTTCACACACACGCTACTGTGCATTTCCAAGTCTAATTCCGTCAGTAAATCTATACCTGTCACCCAGCGCCTAAATACTAGGCCTCAAATTTATATCCCGCTAAATCTGTCGTTACTGCTGTACTGTTCTGGCTGGTCAAGTTATTTAGTGTCCGTCAAAGCACATTTTTTGTTCTGGGTTGAAATACAATTCCCAATTTAGCAATTTCCTAATTTAGTGGTCTCTGCTGTATCAGAGCTATTTGAAATCTATCCCTAAAAGGGTATATAATATTCAAGGTGCACATAGGGTCATTCAGAATAACTTCACACACGCTACTGTGCATTTCCAAGTCTAATTCCGTCAGTAAATCTATACCTGTCACCCAGCGCCTAAATACTAGGCCTCAAATTTACACTACGTGCAGAATTATTAGGCAAATTAGTATTTTAACCACATCATCCTCTTTATGCATGTTGTCTCATTTCAAGCTGTATAGGCTCGAAAGCCTACAACCAATTAAGCATATTAGGTGATGTGCATCTCTGTAATGAGAAGGGGTGTGGTCTAATGACATCAACACCCTATATCAGGTGTGCATAATTATTAGGCAACTTCCTTTCCTTTGGCAAAATGGGTCAGAAGAAGGATTTGACAGGCTCAGAAAAGTCAAAAATAGTGAGATATCTTGCAGAGGGATGCAGCACTCTTAAAATTGCAAAGCTTCTGAAGCGTGATCATCGAACAATCAAGCGTTTCATTCAAAATAGTCAACAGTGTCTCAAGAAGCGTGTGGAAAAACCAAGGCGCAAAATAACTGCCCATGAACTGAGAAAAGTCAAGCGTGCAGCTGCCAAGATGCCACTTGCCACCAGTTTGGCCATATTTCAGAGCTGCAACATCACTGGAGTGCCCAAAAGCACAAGGTGTGCAATACTCAGAGACATGGCCAAGGTAAGAAAGGCTGAAAGACGACCACCACTGAACAAGACACACAAGCTGAAACGTCAAGACTGGGCCAAGAAATATCTCAAGACTGATTTTTCTAAGGTTTTATGGACTGATGAAATGAGAGTGAGTCTTGATGGGCCAGATGGCTGGATTGGTAAAGGGCAGAGAGCTCCAGTCCGACTCAGACGCCAGCAAGGTGGAGGTGGAGTACTGGTTTGGGCTGGTATCATCAAATATGAGCTTGTGGGGCCTTTTTGGGTTAAGGATGGAGTCAAGCTCAACTCCCAGTCCTACTGCCAGTTTCTGGAAGACACCTTCTTCAAGCAGTGGTACAGGAAGAAGTCTGCAAGGTAAGAAAAACATGATTTTCATGCAGGACAATGCTCCATCACACGCATCCAAGTACTCCACAACGTGGCTGGCAAGAAAGGGTATAAAAAAAAGAAAATCTAATGACATGGCCTCCTTGTTCACCTGATCTGAATCCCATTGAGAACCTGTGGTCCATCATCAAATGTGAGATTTACAAGGAGGGAAAACAGTACACCTCTCTGAACAGTGTCTGGGAGGCTGTGGTTGCTGATGCACGCAATGTTGATGGTGAACAGATCAAAACACTGACAGAATCCATGGATGGCAGGCTTTTGAGTGTCCTTGCAAAGAAAGGTGGCTATATTGGTCACTGATTTGTTTTTGTTTTGTTTTTGAATGTCAGAAATGTATATTTGTGAATGTTGAGATGTTATATTGGTTTCACTAGTAAAAAAAAATAATTGAAATGGGTATATATTAGTTTTTTGTTAAGTTGCCTAATAATTATGTACAGTAATAGTCACCTGCACACACAGATACCCCCTAAAATAGCTAAAACTAAAAACAAACTAAAAATTACTTCCAAAAATATTCAGCTTTGATATTAATGAGTTTTTTGGGTTCATTGAGAACATGGTTGTTGTTCAATAATAAAATTAATCCTCAAAAATACAACTTGCCTAATAATTCTGCACTCCCTGTATATCCCGCTAAATCTGTTGTTACTGCTGTACTGTTCTGGCTGGGCAAGTTATTTAGTGTCCGTCAAAGCACATTTTTTGTTCTGGGTTGAAATACAATTCCCAATTTAGCAATTTCCTAATTTAGTGGTTTCTGATGTATCAGAGCTATTTTAAATCTTTCCCTAAAAGGGTATATAATATTCAAGGTGCACATAGGGTCATTCAGAATAACTTCACACACACGCTACTGTGCATTTCCAAGTCTAATTCCGTCAGTAAATCTATACCTGTCACCCAGCGCCTAAATACTAGGCCTCAAATTTATATCCCGCTTAATCTGTCGTTACTGCTGTACTGTTCTGGCTGGGCAAGTTATTTAGTGTCCGTCAAAGCACATTTTTTGTTCTGGGTTGAAATACAATTCCCAATTTAGCAATTTCCTAATTTAGTGGTTTCTGCTGTATCAGAGCTATTTGAAATCTATCCCTAAAAGGGTATATAATATTCAAGGTGCACCTAGGGTCATTCAGAATAACTTCACACACACGCTACTGTGCATTTCCAAGTCTAATTCCGTCAGTAAATCTATACCGGTCACCCAGCGCCTAAATACTAGGCCTCAAATTTATATCCCGCTAAATCTGTCGTTACTGCTGTACTGTTCTGGCTGGGCAAGTTATTTAGTGTCCGTCAAAGCACATTTTTTGTTCTGGGTTGAAATACAATTCCCAATTTAGCAATTTCCTAATTTAGTGGTTTCTGCTGTATCAGAGCTATTTGAAATCTATCCCTAAAAGGGTATATAATATTCAAGGTGCACATAGGGTCATTCAGAATAACTTCACACACACGCTACTGTGCATTTCCAAGTCTAATTCCGTCAGTAAATCTATACCTGTCACCCAGCGCCTAAATACTAGGCCTCAAATTTATATCCCGCTAAATCTGTCGTTACTGCTGTACTGTTCTGGCTGGGCAAGTTATTTAGTGTCCGTCAAAGCACATTTTTTGTTCTGGGTTGAAATACAATTCCCAATTTAGCAATTTCCTAATTTAGTGGTTTCTGCTGTATCAGGCCTACTTTAAATACATCCCTAAAAGGGTATATCAGAATCAAGGTGCTGATAGGGTCATTCTGAATAACTTCACACACACGCTACTGTGCATTTCCAAGTCTAATTCCGTCAGTAAATCTATACCTGTCACCCAGCGCCTAAATACTAGGCCTCAAATTTATATCCCGCTAAATCTGCCGTTACTGCTGTACTGTTCTGGCTGGGTAAGTTATTTAGTGTCCGTCAAAGCACATTTTTTGTTCTGGGTTGAAATACAATTCCCAATTTAGCAATTTCCTAATTTAGTGGTTTCTGCTGTATCAGGCCTACTTTAAATACATCCCTAAAAGGGTATATCAGAATCAAGGTGCTGATAGGGTCATTCTGAATAACTTCACACACACGCTACTGTGCATTTCCAAGTCTAATTCCGTCAGTAAATCTATACCTGTCACCCAGCGCCTAAATACTAGGCCTCAAATTTGTATCCCGCTAAATCTGTCGTTACTGCTGTACTGTTCTGGCTGGGCAAGTTATTTAGTGTCCGTCAAAGCACATTTTTTGTCCTGGGTTGAAATACAATTCCCAATTTAGCAATTTCCTAATTTAGTGGTTTCTGATGTATCAGAGCTATTTGAAATCTATCCCTAAAAGGGTATATAATATTCAAGGTGCACATAGGGTCATTCAGAATAACTTCACACACACGCTACTGTGCATTTCCAAGTCTAATTCTGTCAGTAAATGTATACCTGTCACCCAGCGCCTAAATACTAGGCCTCAAATTTATATCCCGCTAAATCTGTCGTTACTGGTGTACTGTTCTGGCTGGTCAAGTTATTTAGTGTCCGTCAAAGCACATTTTTTGTTCTGGGTTGAAATACAATTCCCAATTTAGCAATTTCCTAATTTAGTGGTTTCTGCTGTATCAGGCCTACTTTAAATACATCCCTAAAAGGGTATATAATATTCAAGGTGCACATAGGGTCATTCAGAATAACTTCACACACACGCTACTCTGCATTTCCAAGTCTAATTCTGTCAGTAAATCTATACCTGTCACCCAGCGCCTAAATACTAGGCCTCAAATTTAAATTCAGCTGAATTTGAATACAATACATTGGGCCAAATAATATTTCTGTTGTTGTGGTGAACGATAACAATGAGGAAAACATCTAGTAAGGGACGCGGACGTGGACATGGTCCTGGTGGTGTTAGTGGACCCTCTGGTGCTGGGAGAGGACGTGGCCGTTCTGCCACATCCACACGTCCTAGTGTACCAACTACCTCAGGTCCCAGTAGCCGCCAGAATTTACAGCGATATATGGTGGGGCCCAATGCCGTTCTAAGGATGGTAAGGCCTGAGCAGGTACAGGCATTAGTCAATTGGGTGGCCGACAGTGGATCCAGCATGTTCACATTATCTCCCACCCAGTCTTCTGCAGAAAGCGCACAGATGGCGCCTGAAAACCAACCCCATCAGTCTGTCACATCACCCCCATGCATATCAGGGAAACTGTCTGAGCCTCAAGTTATGCAGCAGTCTCTTATGCTGTTTGAAGACTCTGCTGGCAGGGTTTCCCAAGGGCATCCACCTAGCCCTTCCCCAGCGGTGGAAGACATAGACTGCACTGACGCACAACCACTTATGTTTCCTGATGATGAGGACATGGGAATACCACCTCAGCATGTCTCTGATGATGACGAAACACAGGTGCCAACTGCTGCGTCTTTCTGCAGTGTGCAGACTGAACAGGAGGTCAGGGATCAAGCATCACCTTAAAAACAAGGAAGTCGCTCAGGCTCCCCCTGCTACCTCTTCTGCTGCTGCCGCCTCGGCCTCTTCTGCTGCTGCCGCCTCGGCCTCTTCTGCTGCTGCCTCCTCGGCCTCTTCCTCCGCCTCTGGAGGAACGTTGGCACCTGCTGCCCAGCAAACAGGGGATGTACCACCAACACCACCACCACCTCCGTCACCAAGCGTCTCAACCATGTCACACGGCAGCGTTCAGCTCTCCATCTCACAAACATTTGAGAGAAAGCGTAAATTCCCACCTAGCCACCCTCGATCCCTGGCCCTGAATGCCAGCATTTCTAAACTACTGGCCTATGAAATGCTGTCATTTAGGCTGGTGGACACAGACAGCTTCAAACAGCTCATGTCGCTTGCTGTCCCACAGTATGTTGTTCCCAGCCGCCACTACTTCTCCAAGAGAGCCGTGCCTTCCCTGCACAACCAAGTATCCGATAAAATCAAGTGTGCACTGCGCAACGCCATCTGTAGCAAGGTCCACCTAACCACAGATACGTGGACCAGTAAGCACGGCCAGGGACGCTATATCTCCCTAATTGCACACTGGGTAAATGTAGTGGCAGCTGGGCCACAGGCGGAGAGCTGTTTGGCGCACGTCCTTCTGCCGCCAAGGATCGCAGGGCAACATTCTTTGCCTCCTGTTGCCACCTCCTCCTACTCAACTTCCTCCTCCTCTTCTTCCACCTGCTCATCTAGTCAGCCACACACCTTCACAACCAACTTCAGCACAGCCCGGGGTAAACGTCAGCAGGCCATTTTGAAAATCATATGTTTGGGGGACAGGCCCCACACCGCACAGGAGTTGTGGCAGGGTATAGAACAACAGACCGACGAGTGGTTGCTGCCGGTGAGCCCGGCCTGGTGGTGTGTGATAATGGGCGAAATCTCGTTGCAGCTCTGGGACTAGCCGGTTTGACGCACATCCCTTGCCTGGCACATGTGCTGAATTTGGTGGTGCAGAAGTTCATTCACAACTACCCCGACATGTCAGAGCTGCTGCATAAAGTGCGGGCCGTCTGTTCGCGCTTCCGGCGTTCACATCCTGCCGCTGCTCGCCTGTCTGCGCTACAGCGTAACTTCGGCCTTCCCGCTCACCGCCTCATATGCGACGTGCCCACCAGGTGGAACTCCACCTTGCACATGCTGGACAGACTGTGCGAGCAGCAGCAGGCCATAGTGGAGTTTCAGCTGCAGCACGCACGGGTCAGTCGCACTGCGGAACAGCACCACTTCACCACCAATGACTGGGCCTCCATGCGAGACCTGTGTGCCCTGTTGCGCTGTTTCGAGTACTCCACCAACATGGCCAGTGGCGATGACGCCGTTATCAGCGTTACAATACCACTTCTATGTCTCCTTGAGAAAACACTTAGGGCGATGATGGAAGAGGAGGTGGCCCAGGAGGAGGAGGAGGAAGAGGGGTCATTTTTAGCACTTTCAGGCCAGTCTCTTCGAAGTGACTCAGAGGGAGGTTTTTTGCAACAGCAAAGGCCAGGTACAAATGTGGCCAGCCAGGGCCCACTACTGGAGGACGAGGAGGACGAGGATGAGGAGGAGGTGGAGGAGGATGAGGATGAAGCATGGTCACAGCGGGGTGGCACCCAACGCAGCTCGGGCCCATCACTGGTGCGTGGCTGGGGGGAAAGGCAGGACGATGACGATACGCCTCCCACAGAGGACAGCTTGTCCTTACCCCTGGGCAGCCTGGCACACACGAGCGACTACATGCTGCAGTGCCTGCGCAACGACAGCAGAGTTGCCCACATTTTAACGTGTGCGGACTACTGGGTTGCCACCCTGCTGGATCCACACTACAAAGACAATGTGCCCACCTTACTTCCTGCACTGGAGCGTGATAGGAAGATGCGCGAGTACAAGCGCACGTTGGTAGATGCGCTACTTAGAGCATTCCCAAATGTCACAGGGGAACAAGTGGAAGCCCAAGGCCAAGGCAGAGGAGGAGCAAGAGGTCGCCAAGGCAGCTGTGTCACGGCCAGCTCCTCTGAGGGCAGGGTTAGCATGGCAGAGATGTGGAAAAGTTTTGTCAACACGCCACAGCTAACTGCACCACCACCTGATACGCAACGTGTTAGCAGGAGGCAACATTTCACTAACATGGTGGAACAGTACTTAGTCGACTAATAACGATCAGAATTTTTAATAATGTTATTCGGATGCTAACCATTGGACTGGAGGTTCATTCGTTCGATTGGATATCGATCATTTGCTAGATGGTCAATTGATTATATGTTATTGGCAGTATATTGTATGTCGTATATCCTATTGTGATACATTGTTTTATCCTTTATATCTTGCTTAGTAATTTTATCTAGTTTAGTAATAAAGCTTATCATTGCTTTCACTACATGGTCACGGTTTTCCTTGAGTGCCCTGCTCATTTATATTCTAGTAGGCTTTAATGTTCACCTTAGATGATCACAAAGAAAATTAATGTTTTTTCTATGCAAAATTATCCAGCCGATCGCTTTTGGTCTGTTCACAATGAAGCAACGACCTTATCATCTGGGGTGTGCCAACATTGCCATTGCCAACACACTCATAGAGGTGGTCGCTTCATTGTGATACGCAAGCCCTTTCACCACAACAAGGTAACGATCACGAAGGGTAATTGACACATGTATGTGCCTTTTTTTTGTGTACACATGCCTGAAAAATTAGGTATTGTTGCTGCTGTAGCAGCGGCCAGAAAAATTGATGTTTACAAGGCAGAAAGTGCCCTAAAACATTGCGGCTTGAACCCTAATTGGTGGCAGATAAGTCACGCAAGTCATCCGGCATTCAGAGATAAAATACAGCAGCATGTGGCTCATGTTTAGCCCAAGGCAGCTCATCTTAGTCATCAGGCCTTTTTTAGTTGAATGTATCGCCCACTGTCATTCCCTTCGGGATCCACCCCTCATTCATCTTAATAAAGGTGAGGTAATCTAGACTTTTTTGACCTAGGCGACTTCTCTTCTCAGTGACAATACCTCCTGCTGCACTGAAGGTCCTTTCTGACAGGACACTTGAAGCGGGGCAGGCCAGAAGTTCTATTGCAAGTTGGGATAGCTCAGGCCACAGGTCAAGCCTGCACACCTAGTAGTCAAGGGGTTCATCGCTCCTCAGAGTGTCGATATCTGCAGTTAAGGCGAGGTAGGCTGCTACCTGTTGGTCAAGTCGTTCTCTGAGGGTGACCCCGAAGGGCTGTGGCGATGCGTAGGACTTAAAAAGCTCTGCATGTCCTCCATCAACAACATGTCTGTAAAGCGTCCTGTCTTTGCTGGCGTGGTCGTGGTAGGAGGAGGATTACTTTCATCTCTTCCCCTGTTAGATTCCCGTTGTGCTGTGACATTACCCTTATACGCTGTGTAAAGCATACTTTTTAATTAATTTTGGAACTGCTGCATCCTTTCCGACTTCCGGTAATTCGGTAACATTTCAGGCACTTTCTGCTTATACCGGGGTCTAGTAGCGTGGCCACCCAGTACAGGTCGTTCTCCTTCATACTTTTTATACGAGGGTCCCTCAACAGTCACGACAGCATGAAAGACCCCATTTGCACAAGGTTGGATGCCGAGCTCCTCATGTCCCGTTCCTCGTCCTCACTGATCTCACTGAAGGTCTGTTCTTCCCCCCAGCCACGTAGAACACCATGGGTACCAGATAGGTGACAACGAGCACCCTGGGATGCCTGCTGTGGTTGGTCTTCCTCCTCCTCAAAGCCACATTCCTCCTCTGACTCCTCTTCCTCAGACTCCTCTTCCAGTGTTGCCGCAGGTCCAGCAAGCGATGCTGGTAAGGCTGTTTCTGGTGGTGATGATGGTGACCACAACTCTTGAGATCGGCAAAGTGGTGTGTGACAACGGAAGCAATTTGTTGGCGGCATTGAATTTGGGCAAGTTGAGACATGCACGGCACATGTGTCAACTTGCCCAAATTCAATGCCGCCAACAAATTGCTTCCGTTGTCACACACCACTTTGCCGATCTCCAGTTGGTGCGGAGTCAGCCACTGATCCACCTGTGCGTTCAGGGCGGACAGGAGTGCTGGTCCGGTGTGACTCTTTGCTTTCAGGCAGCTCAACCCCAAGACGGCGTGACACTGTTGTATCCGGGATGTGGAATAGCCCCTGGGGAGCTGTGGGGGGGGGGGGGGGTGCCATTGATGTGGAGCAAGACGCAGCAGCAGAAGAGTACTCAGCCGAGGAGGTTATGGAAGAGGGTGGAGTAGGAGGAGTAGAGGAGGCGGCAGCAGGCCTGCCTGCAAGTCGTGGCGGTGTCACCAACTCCTCTGCAGAGCCACGCATTCCATGCTTGGCAGCCGTGAGCAGGTTTACCCAATGCGCAGTGTAGGTGATATACCTGCCCTGACCGTGCTTTGCAGACCAGGTATCAGTGGTCAGATGGACCCTTGCCCCAACACTGTGTGCCAGACATGCCATGACTTCCTTTTGCACGATCTCCGGCCGGCCCTGTCAGCATTTGAAAAATCGCGCGCCTCTGTTCATTCGGCGCAGGCGCTCTGAGATGAGGAGGCTCGTCTCCTCAGAACTCCCTCAGTGCGCCTGCGCCGATGACGTCTTCTCTTTCGGTGATGTCATCGGCGCAGGCGCACTGAGGGAGTTCTGAGGAGGCAAGTCTCCTCATCTCAGAGCGCCTGCGCCGAATGAACACAGGCGCGCGATTTTTAAAATGCTGACAGGGCCGGCCGGAGGAGGAGATCGCGGCTGGCCCTGTCAATCAACACGACGAGGGGGCAGTTTTTTGCGGCAGCTACCAGCAAGTAGACGCCCTACTTGCTGGTAGAGACCTGATTTACATATTATAAAACTTCGTTTTTATAAGAAACGGCTGAAGGAAAGTAAGTAACACCATTTTATTTTCATATATCGCACTATAAGGAATTTAACTAGCCCCCCCAAAAAAATGACTTTAGTGGGGTGACAGAAGCCCTTTAAACACACAAACACGTGTGTGCAACTGACTGCTATTTATTCAGTCAAAATTGTTGTTTTTCTTTAAATGGAATCGAATGTGACACCAGATATAAATGGCGCTGAAGTGACACTATGCACTGCACTTAGCTTTAAACACACAAACTTGTGTGTGCAACTGACTGCTAGTTATTTACAGTCAAAATTGTTTTTGTTTTTTTTTATGCAATCGAGTGTGACACCAGATATGAGTAGCGCTGGTGACACTATGCACTTGCAGGGCTGTGAGGCTGACACACACGCTGGCAGGCAGGCAACTGCAATTTGATTACACAGGGGAAAAAAAGCAGACTGATGTTCTAGCCCTAAAAAGGGCTTTTTGGGGTGCTGTCCCTACAGCAGAGATCAGATGAGTCATTCAGGACTTTAGTGGACACTGAATACACTTGCCTAGCTATCGATTTCCCTATTAAATCAGCAGCAGCTACACTGTCCCTCCTCTCACTAAGAATGCAGCTTCCGAATGAATCTAAAATGGATGCTGTCCAGGAGGTGGGAGGGTCTGGGAGGGAGGGTCTGCTGCTGATTGGCTGGAATGTGTCTGCTGACTGTGATGTACAGGGTCAAAGTTTATTCAATGATGATGTATAGGGGGCGGACCGAACATTGCATATGTTTGCCCGCTGCGGCGAACGCGAACAAGCTATGTTCACCGAGAACTGTTCGCCGGCGAATAGTTTGGGACATCTCTATGTGCCAGTACAAAAAGTGCCCCCTTAAAATGTGTGCCATTACAGAAAATGCCCCCTTATAACTTGTGCCAGTACAAAAAAGGACCCCTTAAAATGCATGTCAGTACAAAAAAGAAATGGCCCCTTATAATGTGTGCCATTACAAAAAATACCCCTCTTATAATGTGTGCCAGTACAGAAAAACCACTGAAGAAAGTGCACCAAAGGGATATGCCACTGACTATACTAGCTGGTCATACAAGCAGATATTAAAAGCTGAGACTTTTGCCAATATATTCCTGTCAGGAAGATATCGGAGCCCATCATGCTTGGGCAGTTCCCCCATATTGGCCACTATATGTCTGTGATTTTGTTTTATAAGTATTGAATGTGCCTTCATCTGGCAATTAAACATTCTTTTGCACCTGGAAACCTCCATCACATGGTCTGATATGGGTGTGGCTTACAGTCTGGCTGTGTTCACATTGCATTAGCTGACCTGCTATGCGGTTGTGTGGAAGCTTGGCTGTGAGCTGGATTTCATCACCTTCAGACCGTGTTCACACCATAGTTAGCGCAGTGGTAGGACCCCTTGCCATGCTGAGAGACCGTGACGTGGTGCATGATGGGCTCCGATATCTTCCTGACAGGAATATATTGGCAAAAGTCTCAGCTTTTAATATCTGCTTGTATGACCAGCTAGTATAGTCAGTGGCATATCCGTTTGGTGCACTTTCTTCAGTGATTTATATAATTGTATTGTCATCCGCACAATGCTCCGGTCTGTGTAGGATGCTTTTGTGGTGCATGTGGACCGCACTGGCGTCCTCCTTTGTACGCATAATTGCTCGGGATGGTCTTAGCTGCAGTCCACATGCGGTGGGGCTGCTCCCCCAATGAGAAACACGCTACAGTGTTTGGGGTTTGAGCAGCTCCCCCATACTTGCCACGGTATTTCTGTGGTTCACATGTTGGTGGGACTGCTCACCCAATGAGAAACACGCTACAGTGTTTGGAGCTTGGGCAGTTCCCCCATATTGGCCACTATATGTCTAGCCACTAATGTGTGCTAGTACAAAAAATACCCCCTTATAATGTGTGGTAGTAAAAAATGAACCCCTTTTATAATGTGTGCCAGTATAGAAAATACCCCCTTGTCATGTGCACAAGTACAAAAATTCCCCTTATAATGTGTGCAAGTACAAAAATGCCACCTTATAATATGCAGAACATAGGCCTCTTCCTGTATGCTGCACTGCCCAGACGGCACAATGAAGATAACGTCATTGTGCCACCTGAACTGGCCTCTGATAGGCTACAGACACTAGACCTGAAGCCTATCAGAGGGAACGGCGGGAAAGGCTGTATTCCTATCCTCAGTACAGCAGTACAGTTGACTATAGAGACATGAGCGCTTCCACAATGGAATAGCTCATTGCCCACGGCCTTGCCACTGCCCCCCACTTGTCTTTACATGGCGCCACCTAAGGCAATTGCCTCACCTCGTCTCATTGACAGTGCACCCCTGGGAAAAGTGAGTGATTGCTATAACTGCTATTCTTGTTACTATCACTCCTCTCTCCTGGGCTCGCGGCATTGTCACAATTTACAATTCCAAGGTGCCTACAGTGTTGAATTTCTTTTTGTTCTTATGAGAAACATTATAAGAAAAAAAAAAAATCTTCATTCTCATTTTGTGTTGCATATATTCTCCTAACAGCGCTGGATGAATTTCAATCATTACCAAGCAAGTCTGACAATAGACAAAATAATGCGATCACTACAACGATTCATTTGAAGATGATTTAATAACTTCTTACTCAGTTATCCCATAGGAGTCTGTAAATGAGAAGGCTTGTGATACAGGGAGTTCCAATATTTCCTAAATGAGATGCCCTCTTAATAATTTACCTGGGCATAAACACTGAGAACACTGAGTCCAAATGTATGTGAAGCCTACAGAATAAATAACAAAGATGTATAGCAATAGTAATGATAGCATAATTGCATCATCTCTCCCTAATGTAAGTATGGATTTGGTAGACGTTTACTGTTGACTTTGCAGGGGAGGGGGTTCTAATATATTAATATGCTTGTGTCTGTTTATTTGAGGTAGGTGATGGAAAAAACCTCTGCGTTATAGGGAAAGATTCGAATGCATTTTAATACTTTCTTCTCGTGTAGTGTCAGTCCATCATTCTGATTAGTCTCCATTGTGAAGGAAATTGAATGGTTAGTCAAGAGGCTCTCATATATCGTATTAACAGTATGTAATTCTGCCAAGATTGAGCAGAGAGAACATGCAAAGGTTTCTGACAGTAACAAACCAGTAGAAGAGAGGCAATAGCATGAAACCTTGTAATCAGAATTCTAAGCACAGAGCTAGTAAAAAATATATGTCAAACAGTGGGTATATTTCAGATTCCAATGTGATCAGGAAAACTACAAAATAAAATAGAATCCATAACCCACCTTTCCTGATACTTATGACATAATTTAAACTGACAAACCATTTTTTTGAGAGCCAATTATTTAAAACATAGGGATTAGTGTTGATCGAGCACCGTAGTGCTCGGGTGCTCGGGCCAAACACATCGGGATGTTCGGGTGCTCGGACGAGCACCCGAGTATATTGGAAGTCAATGGGAGAACCAGAGCATTAAACCAGGTACCCCCTTCTCTGAAGAGGGGAGGGTGTCTGGTTCATATAAAAATGTCAGAAATTGATGGAAACACCACCGAAATGGTTCGGGAACAGCATGGGGAGGATGTCTGGATGCATCTTGTACTCGCAGGTCGCTGCTGGGAACGATGTTGTCCGAATAGTACGCCACTTTTACAGACTGACAATAATACACACACAACCCAAGAAAAAAATCGATTTTAGAGGAAAAATTTATAGGAAACATTCTCAAAGTTTCTTAAAACCTCACAGAGGTCAGACATCCATGCTCACTCCTCGCTTGTGAATAGTGGAAGCTGACTGGAAAGGTGACGACCATGTTGCAGCTGGTATTCCACTACTGCTCACAAAGCCTGGCCAACATGTGGAACGTCGAGTTCCAGCGCGTGCTCACGTATCACAACAGCCGATGAGCTGGCAATTTCAAGAGCTGCTGCAGCGCTGACAGGCAGGCTGAAGCGGTCGGTGACTTGCGGAAATGGGCACACACGCGGCACACCTTCACCAGTAGCTCAGGCAAATTGGGGTAGGTTTTTTAAAACCGCTGAACCACAAGATTGAACACTTGGGCTAGGCATGGGATGTGTCGGAGCTTGCCGAGCTCCAAAGCCACCACCAAGTTAAGGCCATTATCAGACACAACCATGCCTGGTTGTAGGTTGAGTGGCAAGAGCCACAGCTCAGTCTGGTCTCTTACCCCCTGCCACAGCTCTGCGACGGTCTTCTGTTGTATCCTAAGCATATCAGCTTCAGCACGGCCTGTTGCCACTTACCCACTGCAGTGCTACACTGGTTCCAGCTACCAACTGATGGCTGACTAGTTGTGCATGCGGATAATTCAGAGGTGGAAGTGGAGGAGGAGGTGGAGGAGGAGAAGTGGGGGTTGGAGCCACTAACGTAGGTGCTGGAGGAAACCCTGATGGAGATAGGGCCCACAATCCTTGGCGTCGGTAGCACCTGGCCATCCCAGGGTACGACTCGCTCCCGGCTTCCACAACGTTCACCCAGTGTGCCGTCAGGGAAATGTAGCATCCCTGGCCATATGCACTTGTCCATGTGTCCATGGTTAAGTGGACCTTTCCAGTAACTGCTTTGGTCAGGGCACGTGTGATGTTATGGGACACATGTTGGTGTAAGGCGGGCACGGCACATAGTGAAAAATAGGGGACTTTTAACGAGGGACGGACGCCGACATCAGGCTGCGAAAGACCTCTTTGTCCACAAGCCTAAATGGCAACATTTCCAGGGACAGTAATTTGGAAAGTTGAGCATTTAGTGCTATGGCCTGTGTTTGGGTGGCGCTTGCATTCAAATGCCTGGGGTAAGGAAATTTGTACGCTGCGCTGGGACACGGAAGTGGATGTGGACGCTGATGGTGCTTGCGAAGGTCCAGGTGCAGGGCGGGATGCATCTGGGCCTACACCTTAGACAGGGGATTGGCCAGCATGTAACACAGGGGAAGAGGATGCAGTGGTGTGACCCGCAGACACAGATTGTAGACCCAGGCATTCATCCCACTTATTACGGTGCTTGGATGCCATGTGGCAGATCATGCTGGTGGTGGTGAGGTTGCTAAGGTTCACGCCCCGGCTCATTTTTCGTATAGCACAGGTTGCAAACTACTATTCTTTTGTCGTCGGCACTTTCCTCAAAAAAGCGCCATACTGCGAAACATCTACCCCTTGGCAAGGGAGAGTTCCGCAAGGGGTAGCTCCGTGGAACAGTTGGGACCCTGTATGGCCCACCTTCTCCCTTTTGCCACCCCACTGCCTCTTCCAGCCACCGTATACAGAAAAAGTGCACTGAATGTCACAGATATTTTAGGGATGCGCTCACTTTAAACAGGAGATAATCTTACTGTCCGCAGGAGACACCGTCTATGGGAAAAGTGTACTAGATGTCACTGATATTTTAGGATGCACACACTTTAAATAGGAGATGTAGCGCGGATAATAACTGTCCGCAGTGGACAAAGTCTACGGAAAAAGTGCACTGAATGTCATTGATATTTTAGGGAAGGGCACAATTTACACAGGAGATGTGGCGCGAATAATTTAACTGTCCGCAGCAGCGGCCTATTACACGGTATTTTGCGCAATATATATATTGCTTCTGTCACACACAATGCTCCTTAAAAGGACTTTTGGGTCCCTGAAAAGTTTTTTGTATAAAAATCTTCCTATTACACTCCCTACACTATCTGTCCCTTCCTATGCACAGCTCTCCCTAACACTGAGCAATTTAACGCAGGTTGCGCTACAAACATATATTGCTGCTGTCATACACAATAGTCCTTACAAGTACTTTTGGGTCTATGAAACGTTTTTGTAGAAAAATGTAATTCAATTACACTCCTTACACTCTCTGTCCCTTCCTATGCTCAGCTTTCCTTGACTTAGAATGAGCCGAACACGAGTCATCGGGTGCTATATAGCACCCGATGGCGCATTCCAGCCAGCCAATCACTTTATTGCCAGTAGCCAACATGGCTACTAGCATTACAGTGAGGGCAGTACTTACCTGCACATTTATTGGCTGCTTAGCAGCTGCAAAACATGCGGAGAGGAGACTTGAGCATTGCGCTCAAGCACATGCGGTACTTGGCCCAGTACCGCCATGTGCCGAGCATAGCCATGCTGGAGCAGAACTGGTATTCGGCCAAGCATGCTCGCTCAACACTAATAGGGATGTCTAATGCTCATCTAGGATGATTATAGTATGAGGAAGGGGCAGGGGTCTACCAGACTGAGCTACAAATACCTTTTTTTTTGTTTTGACACTGACATTGCAGCTCCTGCAGCTTCCACTAGGGGAAGTTTACTGTATACAGAGTTCAATTCCAGCAATTATAAATTCATATGCAATTTTCTTCCCTAGTGGTGACTGCATGCAGCTAGAATTAAATAATTTATCAGATTCAAAGCAGAGCTATAAATCTACAGCTATTTTATGACGTTAATCAGCTATGAGTTTTGGACGTAAAATCTGAATAGTTGACATTAATTGAGATAAATTTTAAAGGGGTTCTCTGTTCATTTTGCTTTCTGTGGAGACTCAGAATGCTGTAAAAATTTTAAAAACCCTCCTTAGTCTTGTTTCAACAATTTCCATAAAGTCCTCTGTGTTGTGCTCCCTCTTGACACACAGGAAATGACCTATCAGCCAATCAATGGTTGCAGGGGTTACCCAAATCACTCAGTGACTGAGCAGTCATTTATTGTGTGTTCAGAGGGACCAGGAAACAGAACATCACAGAGAAAATAGTATCACATGGGGAGAGGTAAGGGATCAGATGGGTGAATATGATACTATTTTGATCATGATTAAAAAATATCACCCAGACAACTCCTTTAATACAGGCATGATACGGTAGAGGGACATCAGTACGCACCCATTCAGAGGTTTCCGTTGGGGTCCTTCTTATATATACTATTTATGTTGTGTCAGCATGCTTGAGGGTAGTATACTGCAAATGTATTAGTATTTTAGTACTGTCTGCTATCACTTTTGAAGAAAATACGATATATACAGTATATATATATATATATATATATATATATATATATATATATATATATCAGTGCATATATATACAGTACAGACCAAAAGTTTGGACACACCTTCTCATTCAAAGAGTTTTCTTTATTTTCATGACTATGAAAATTGTAGATTCACACTGAAGGCATCAAAACTATGAATTAACACATGTGGAATTATATACATAACAAAAAAGTGTGAAACAACTGAAAATATGTCATATTCTAGGTTCTTCAAAGTAGCCACCTTTTTGCTTTGATTACTGCTTTGTACACTCTTGGCATTCTCTTGATGAGCTTCAAGAGGTAGTCACCTGAAATGGTTTTCACTTCACAGGTGTGCCCTGTCAGGTTTGATAAGTAGGATTTCTAGCCTTAGAAATGGGGTTGGGACCATCAGTTGCGTTGTGGAGAAGTCAGGTGGATACACAGCTGATAGTCCTACTGAATAGACTGTTAGAATTTGTATTATGGCAAGAAAAAAGCAGCTAAGTAAAGAAAAACGAGTGGCCATCATTACTTTAAGAAATTAAGGTCAGTCAGTCCGAAAAATTGGGAAAACTTTGAAAGTGTCCCCAAGTGCAGTCACAAAAACCATAAAGCGCTACAAAGAAACTGGCTCACATGCGGACCGCCCCAGGAAAGGAAGACTAAGAGTCACCTCTGCTGTGGAGGATAAGTTCATCCGAGTCACCAGCCTCAGAAATCGCAGGTTAACAGCAGCTCAGATTAGAGACCAGGTCAATGCCACACAGAGTTCTAGCAGCAGACACATCTCTAGAACAACTGTTAAGAGGAGACTGTGTGAATCAGGCCTTCATGGTAGAATATCTGCTAGGAAACCACTGCTAAGGACAGGCAACAAGCAGAAGAGACTTGTTTGGGCTAAAGAACACAAGGAATGGACATTAGACCAGTGGAAATCTGTGCTTTGGTCTGATGAGTCCAAATTTGAGATCTTTGGTTCCAGCCACCGTGTCTTTGTGCGACGCAGAAAAGGTGAACGGATGGACTCTACATGCCTGGTTCCCACCGTGAAGCATGGAGGAGGAGTTGTGATGGTGTGGGGGTGCTTTGCTGGTGACACTGTTGGGGATTTATTCAAAATTGAAGGCATACTGAACCAGCATGACTACCACAGCATCTTGCAGCGGCATGCTGTTCCATCCGGTTTGCGTTTAGTTGGACCATCATTTATTTTTCAACAGGACAATGACCCCAAACACACCTCCAGGCTGTGTAAGGGCTATTTGACCATGAAAGAGAGTGATGGGGTGCTGCGCCAGATGTCCTGGCCTCCACAGTCATCGGACCTGAACCCAATCGAGATGGTTTGGGGTGAGCTGGACCGCAGAGTGAAGGCAAAATGGCCAACAAGTGCTAAGCATCTCTGGGAACTCCTTCAAGACTGTTGGAAGACCATTTCAGGTAACTACCTCTTGAAGCTCGTCAAGAGAATGCCAAGAGTGTGCAAAGCAGT
Organism: Bufo gargarizans; assembly: GCF_014858855.1. Lineage (NCBI taxonomy): Eukaryota > Metazoa > Chordata > Amphibia > Anura > Bufonidae > Bufo > Bufo gargarizans. The sequence goes on along the minus strand of NC_058083.1, from coordinate 24,218,608 downwards.
AATCAAAGCAAAAGGTGGCTACTTTGAAGAACCTAGAATATGACATATTTTCAGTTGTTTCACACCTTTTTGTTATGTATATAATTCCACATGTGTTAATTCATAGTTTTGGTGCCTTCAGTGTGAATCTACAATTTTCATAGTCATGAAAATAAAGAAAACTCTTTGAATGAGGTGTGTCCAAACTTTTGGTCTGTACTGTGTGTGTATATATATATATATATATATATATATATATATATATTTATAGAAGAATCCAAGGCAGCACACAGATAACGGTGAAAAAAATGGGTGTTTATTCCCCCATATGCAAACAGCAACGTTTCAGCTCTCTCAATGGAGCCTTTGTCAAGCCATACAGTGTGCCCGGCCGCACCCATCTCCGTCTGGTGCCCAGCCCAGGGAGGGCGGCTATTTCAACTGGGAAGGCGGCGCTGGGCACCAGACAGAGATGGGTGCGGCCAGGCACACTGTATGAAGAGACGTCCCCTTGGGCACCTTAGGTAGGTGAATGACAGGTTATAAAAACCTGTTTTATGTGCTAATAGAGCAACAGTCAGATTTAATAAGGACAATTTCAGATTCATGTTATTAGTACGGACCTGGTCATATGTTTAGGTTATAGGGCTAAAATGTCATGACGGAATCCCTTTAAGAAGTTTGGAAAGTTTTATATAAATACAACTTGGAGTTGGTTACATTAACACTCCAATTGTGCTGTAAATTGGAATATAACATCCTCTATTCTCCTAGGAATTTTTTGGAAAACAGAGTGTTTAGGAAAACATGTTATCCCTTTTTGTTAATTTTTAATGAATTTAATCACCCCTACATCTCCAGTATAACATTAGCGCATCCTAAATATCAGTGACATTCAGTGTAATTTTTTTGCCGCTGGTGACAGCGACATTACCTGCGCTACATCTCCTGTATAACATTTGCACATCCTAAATATCAGTGACATTCAGTTTAATTTATTTGTACACTTACAAAACCTACACTACTGTACATGTGACATACGTGCAAGCATATATACCATTTAATATGCTCAAGGTGAGCAGTAAGGGAAGGGGAAGTGGCCGTGCTGCTGATGGTGCACGCATCGGCCGTGGCCCTGGGTGCTGTGAAACTGTGCCTACTGCCAGAGCACAAGAAACACACTCATCCACGATACCTAGCTTCATGTCCCAGTTTGCAGGGCGGCGCAGGACACCACTCTCGAAGTCACACCAGTGCGACCAGGCGGTCAGTTGGATTGCAGCAGATAATGCTTCTGTCTTCAACAAAGTACAGTCTCAGTAGCCAAGAGTCTGGTCAACAGAATCCTCACGGTAATTCTCCTTCCTCCCACCATGGAGAGTCTTGCCAAACAAGTGATCCCACACTCGGATATTCTGAGGAGCTCTTTTCATCGCGATTCCTTGATTTTGGCCTCTCGCCAAGCCCGATTGAAGAGGGACATGAGGAGAGGCTGTGCACTGATTTCCAAACTCTTGAGCATCCACAGTCAGAAAAAGATGATGGTGGGGAACGGCAATTAGTGTTTCATGAGGTGGATGATGATGATGAGACACAGTCGCCAATAAGTCTATGGCAATTAGTGTCTCAAAAGATTGATGATGAGGATGAGACACAGTTGTCAATAATTGAGGTTGTTGTTAGGTCAACAAGTCAGGAGGATGAGCAGAGTGAGGAAGTGGAAGAGGAGGTGGTGAACGATGAAATCACTGACCAAATCTGGGAAGGTGGCAAGCCGAGCGAGGACATCAGTACAGAGGGGGAGGGATCCGCAGCACCGCAACAGGCTGGAAGAGGCAGTGGGGTGGCAAAAGGGAGAAGGCGGGCCACACCAAACAGGCCCACAACTGTTCCCCAGAGCACCACCTTGCGGCAATCTCCCTTGCCATGGGCTAGATGTTCCGTAGTCTGTCCATACCCCAGGCCTTTGAAAGAAAGCGCAAATACCAAGCCAACCACCCACAGGCCATAGCACTAAATGCACACCTTTCCAAATTGCCGTCCCTGGAAATGTTGCCATTTAGGCTTGTAGACACTGAGGCTTTCCGCAGCCTGATGGTGGTGGCGGTCCCTAGTCACTCATTCCCCAGCCGCCACTATTTTTCCAGAAATTGATGGAAACATGGCTAAAATTGTTCGGGAACAGCATGGGGAGGATGTCCAGATGCAGCTTGGACCCCCAGGTCGCTACTGGGAACGATGCTGTCCGAGTAGTACGCCACTTTTAAAGACTGACAAGAATACTCACCAAACCAAAGATAAAATAGATTTTAGAGGAAAAATTGTTAGGAAACGTGTATATAAAGTGCAAGTCCTGCCAAAAATTACAAGGAAGAGGCACTCTGATACAACCTGTATATAACATAAAGGAGGGCCTCATTGACATTGTGGTACAATTGTTTAGGTAGTGGGACTCCTACACTTATAAAGCCTATGCACTAAGTGAAAGGGCTGCCAAAAATTACAAGGAACTGTCACTCCAATACACCCTTTATTAAACATAAAGGAGAGCATCATACACACCCTTTTAAACATTATGTTTGATGGCCTGCTGGTGACCTTCAAAAACATTAGAAGCACCGGCCTGCTGGTGACCCTCTAAAACATTAGGGACAAGGGCCTGCTGCTGATCTGACCTTCTAAAAAATTAGGGGTGAGGGTCTGCTGCTGAGTTGACCCTCTAAAACATTAGGGTTGAGGGCATACTGCTGATCTGACCATCTAAAAAATCTGGGGTAAGGGTCTGCTGCTGAGCTGACCATCTAAAAAATTAGGGGCGAGGGCCTGTTGCTGATCTTACCATCTAAAAAATTTGGGGTGACAGTCTGCTGCTGAGCTTACAATCTAAAACATTAGGGGCCAGGGTCTAATGCTGATCTGACCACCTAAAAAAATTAGGGGTGAGGACCTGCTGGTGACCCTCTAAAACATAAGGGGTGAGGGTCTGCTGCTGAGCTGACCCTCTAAAACATTAGGAGCGAGGGCAACCTAATAAGCATGTTGATATGATGTAGGAGGACGAGAAAAGGAAGATTGAACCATATACCCCTTTTTGTGGTGGAAGGGGTGCATAGGAATATAGTGTATTCAATACACCATAAAAGCCACATTTAGAGGGCCTTTATGTTCAGCCACTTTCCTCTGAAGTAGAGAAATCAGTGGCAATCCAGGCCTTGTCCATTTTGATAAGAGTCAACCTGTCAGCATTTTCAGTTGACAGGCGGATGCACTTATTAGTTATTATGCCCCCCAGCAGCACTAAATACCCGCTCTGACAAAACGCTGGTGGCAGGGCAGGCAAGCACCTCCAAGGCGTAGAGGGCCAGTTTGTGCAATGTGTCCAGATTGGACACCAAATAGTTCTAGTAAGGCACAGAAGGATCACTGAGGACACTGACGCGGTCTGCTACGTACTCCTTCACCATCTTCCAAAACTTTTCCCTCCTTGTGACAGTAGGCCGCCCATCAGGGTGAGGGTGCTCGTGGGGTGTCATGAAACTGTCACAGGTCTTGGAGAGTGTTGCTCTGCCTCTCTTGGAACTGCTGTGTGTTTCCCTCATCTCCCTTCTCGGTTACCAAAGGAACTACGGACTCTGCCGCCAGTGTTGACATCTGGAAATGTTTGGAGCAATTTTTACACAAGGACCTTCGTGCTGAGAAGACGAACTGAGGGTGGTCTAGCAATCACACTGTGTAGTGTCTTTCCCCTTTTCTACCTCTTCCACATGCAAAGTGTCCGCCTTCATTGTGAGCAGCGAGCGTTTCAGTAGACACAGAAGTGGGATGATAACGCTGATAATAGCGGCATCGCCGCTCACCATGTGTGTTGATTCCTCAAAGTTGCGTAAAACCTCACAGAGGTCAGACATTTTTGCCCACTCATCGCTTGTGAAGAGCGGTAGCTGACTGGAAAGGCGACGACCATGTTGCAGCTGTTCCAGAACAATTTTAGCCATGTTTCCATCAATTTCTGACCTTTTCCTATGAACCAGACACCCTCCCCTCATCAGAGCAGGGGGTGTCTGGTTTAATGCTTTGGGTCTCTCATTGACTTCCATTGTAATCGGGTGCTCTGTAGAGCACCTAAGCATCCCAAAGTGTTCTACTCGAGCACCCGAGCACCCAAGCTCTTTGGTGCTTGATCAACACTAATAGCTATGGGTAAATGGATGTTTGACAACGTTAACGAATAGAGTGTTTAAAAACACACTGCACCTTTGCTGTTTCATATTTCAAAGCGTACAAAAATTGTCCCTTATCGGGGGCAGATGGTGCTTAACCACACACGTTATAATTTTTTTTTTAAACTGTGGCTTGTTGGGGGGCCAAGTGTCCAAAAATTATTCCTTGGCTGGGTCAGAATGCCTGCCTGTTCAACACGCACAAGTGTTAATTGTCAAAAGAAAAAGTGGCTTGTTGTGTATAGCCTATAAAAATTCTCCCTTTTAATTGGGAGCAGCAGCAGTTCAATGTGCATGTGAAAAGGGTAGGGTACTAGAGGCATGTGTCCACAATATTAGTGGCAGCAGTAGCAGCAAAGCATGGAACATACAAGGCAGTAGATCGGCTGTGCATAGGTGGTAGTATGAGTAGTAGTAGTGGCAGTAGTAATTGCAATAATAGTGGTATTAGTCGCAGATGCATAGTGTTAATAGTGGTGGCAGTAGGGGATTAGCAGCGAAGAGTAGCAGCTGAGGCGGCAGCATGTGGTACATTTTGGCAGGAAAGCAGAATGATGGAGGCAGCATGAGCCGTACAGAATGTGATGGTAGGCAGGCAGTGGCAGTGGCATTATGGTGGCAGTGGCATGATGGAGGCAGTAGCAGCAGCTGTACAGAACATGTTGGTAGGCAGGCAGACATTTTAGACGGCAAAAAAGTACTGCCAGATTTATTGGGACTGTACGCAGTCCCTGAGATCGTTTTCTGTCAGACACTGTAAGACTAGAGATGAGCGAATCAAAGCTGATGAAGTGGAATTCGATCCGAATTTCAGGAAAAATTTGATTTGGACCGAAGCCGAATTTCCTGGCACTTCGTGGTAGTGATTCGTATTTTTCTTAAAATGGCTGCTGCATGTGTGAGGACAAGGAGAAAGGAACTCTGGGAAGGAGGGATCACCCATAATGCCATGCATGCAGCCAATCAGCAGCCAGCCAGCCCTGTGATGTCACACCCCTATAAATAGCATCAGCCATCTTGGATTCTGCCATTTACCAGTGTACTTAGTGCAGGGAGAGATGTCTGCAGGCGCTAGGGACAGTGTTAGAAAAAACTTCATTGTGCTAAAAAATTATGATTTACAACTGCAGGGAAAGAATATTCAAGGTGTAGTGAAAGGATAAGGAGGAATCATTCCACAGCATTTTTGTTGAAAAGAGTCTAGTTGGGGAGTTTAAAGCCTGGGCAATAGGAACAATCCCATTACACCTTGCTGCACTGACTGGAGATCCAAATTGCCATTGTAATGTACAGCTCTGTAATTCCAGCAAACCGTTCTTAGGCTCCATTCACACGTCCGTGGTGTGTTGCAGACCCGCAAATTTCGGATCCGCAACACACCCGCCCGGCACCCCTATAGAAATGCCTATTCTTGTCCGCAAGCTGCAGACAAGAATAGGACATGTTCTCTCTTTTGCGGAGCTGCGGACTCGAAGATCGCCGCGCTCCGCAAATGCGGATGCGGACAGCACACTGTGTGCTGTCCACATCCATTCCATCCCCATAGAAAATGAATGGGTCCACACCCGTTCCACAAAATTGCGGAACGGATGCGGACCCATTTGTGAACGTGTAATTGGAGCCTTATTGGGGGGCAAGTGCTGTTTTAAACAGGCATTACCATGGGTTATTACAAGGAAATATTTATATGTCTTATTTGCCCTTGTGCGGTGCAGTTATGTGTTCTAAAGCATTTTTGGCTTGTACTGTATTAGTCGGAAAAAAAGGGCTTATTAGCCGTTGTGTGGTAAAGTGCTAAAATTTCAGCCCTTTTTGTTGTGTATTAGTGGGAAAAGTAAAATATATTTGTCATTCAGAGGTGCAGTTATATGTTCTAAAGCCCTTTTTGTCATGTATTAGTTAAAAAAGAAAAAATATATTTGCCAGTCAGCGGTGCAGTTATATGTTCTAAAGCCTTTTGTGGCGTGTATTAGTGGAAAAAGAAAAATATATTTGCCGCTGAGCGGTGCAGTTATATGTTTTGAAGCCTTTTGTGGCGTGTATTAGTAGAAAAAGAAAAAAATATTTGCCGTTCAGCAGTGCAGTTATCTGTTCTAAAGCCTTTAGTGGCGTGTATTAGTGGAAAAAGAAAAAATATATTTGCCAATCAGCAGTGCAGCTATATGTTCTAAAGGCTTTTGTGGCATCTATTAATGGAAAAATCAAAAATGTATATGCTGTTCAGTGGTGCAGTTATCTATTCTAAAGCCTTTTGTGGCGTGCATTTGTGGAAAAAGAAAAAATATATTTGCCAGTCAGTGGTGCAGTTGTATGTTATAAAGCCTTTTTTATCGTGTATAAGTGGAAAAAAATAAGGGTCTATTTGCCGTTCAGCGGTGCAGTTATATGTTCTAAAGCCATTTTTGACATGTATTAGTGGCACAAAAAAGTATTTGCCGTTGTGTGGTAAAGTGAGAAAATTGCAGCCTTTTTTGGCGTGTATTAGTGGTAAAAAAAAGGGCTTATTAGCCGTTGTGTGCTGAAGTGAGTTTTCTGGCGTGTTTTAATTTCCTTTTTATTTACAGTATTTGATCTAACAGTATGTCAGACAGAGAAGTGCCAGGCCCTGGGGAGTGGAAGAGACCAAAATGTTTCTGGCGCAGACAGAGGTCGCAGCAGAAAAAGGGGCTGTGGCAGCAGGGGTCACTTCCAGAGACCTGAGCTCCCAGTATCAGCTAGAGGTCGTGTCTTGACCAGCAACCCAGCGGTTCTTGAATGGTCGACTCGATCATCCACTTCATCCTAAGTGACATCAGACACCCCCAGCCAAGAGTCGGTGGCTTCCTCTGACACGATGCTTAGTTAAAGGGGTTCTGCACTTTCATTTCACTGATGATCTATCCTTTGGATAGATCATCAGCTTCTGATCGGCAGGGGTCCGACACCCGGGACCCCCGCCGATCAGCTGTTTGAGAAGGCAGCGGCGCTCCAGGAGCGCCGCTGCCTTCTCACTGTTTACCGCCGGGCCGCCCGCCCTCTGACGTCACGACTTGTATCAACTAGAGTGGGCGCGGCTAAGCTCTGTTCACTTGAATGGAGTTTAGCCGCGCCCACTCTAGTTGATACAAGTCGTGACGTCAGTGGGCGGGCGGCCCGGCGGTAAACAGTGAGAAGGCAGCGGCGCTGCTGGAGCGCAGCTGCCTTCTCAAACAGCTGATCGGCGGGGGTCCCGGGTGTCGGACCCCTGCCGATCAGAAGCTGATGATCTATCCAGAGGATAGATCATCAGTGAAATGAAAGTGCAGAACCCCTTTAACATGGCCCTGTGCCCTCACCTGTCCTCAACCTGCCGCTGTCCTTTTCTGTTCCCTCATCCAGAGAAGTATTGTATGCTGTGGGCTCAGCTCCTCTATACAGTGAGGACGAGCTACTAGAAGACAGTAAGCAGCTACTGGCAAGCCAAGATGTGAAGGAGATATCCGGCGCTTCCTCCACTAGGCGGGCAAGTAGTGATAAGGAGAGTGGTGTGGGAGCTGGTGTTGTGAATGGTCAGGCTCATGACCCAGAGACGGTTGAGGAGGACATCAATGACGTGCAGACAGTACTGAATGATGATGATGTAGCTGATCTCACTTGGAAGCCGGGTGACGAAGGGGCTTCCTCATCATCGGGAGAAGAGGGTGGCAGCTTGCCCATAAGGCAGCAGCGTAGCCAGCAAGTCGCTAGCGTGGCCGGGAGTCAGCAGGGTGGCAGCAGTGGGAGGTCTGAAGCCAAATGTGCCCGGGATAGACCACGCACTTTGCAGGAGCCTACCTGTCCGGGAAGTAGTGGTGCACGGGTTCATAGAGGGAGCAGAGGTAGCAGTCAGTCAGTGCATAGTGTTGGGGGTAAAATCACCTACTCGGCGATGTGGCAGCATTTTGTGAAGCCGCCGGAGAAAGTGAACATGGCCATATGTAGAATCTCTGGGCAGATGGTGAAGCTTGGCCAGGGTGTCAAGGTTGGCACCACGGCCCTGTGTCAGCATATGCAGCGTCACCATAAAGTGACCTGGGAGAACCGTGGCTCCGATTTGGTGGTCCAGCCTGCCACAGCAACCACTGCATCACCCAGTGGCATGCACCTGGTTTCAGGCAGTCAAGGCTCCACCACCTCAGCCGAAGGGAGCTGTCTGTCCTTCCCATCATCAGCTGGCCCTGATGCTCCTGCTCCTTGCCCTTCTACTCCTCATCAGTCATTCAATCAGCAATCGATCACTGAAGCGATTGCCAAGAGACAACAGTATGCGTGCACTCATCCAACCGCGCAGAAGCTGAACGTGCTCCTGGACAGGAAACTTTGCATGCACTTGAGACACTAGTACATCACAAAGCACACCCTCATTGAGCTGCAGCTGCAGAATGGCATCCCCCAACATAGGCTGATATGCAATGTTTCCAGCCATTGGAATTCTACCCTCCATATGTTGGACCAACTGTACGAACATAGAAAGGCCATAAACGATTTCTTGATGATACAAGCGGACAGGAGTACTCCCCTTTGAGGAGGCCACGTTATTTGTCAGTCGCCAGGACTTCGGGACGAACAAATTCATTCCACTGCTTCATGTCCTGGAACAGATGCTGGTAAATCTGGCTGGTCAGGGGACAGTAGACGTGGCGCCTAGATCTCACAGCCACATTAGCCCTGTGGGGGCTGAACTGGAGGAGGAGGAGGACATTGCAGCACAAGCAATGCGTAGTGAAATGGGTGGTTTTGCTACACAGGTGACAGGAGAGGAGGAGCAGCAGCAGCCAGAGGAGCTACAGTGGCAATGAGGAAGAGTAGGCAGAGGACCCTGGTAAATTACAGAGCTGTACATTACCAGAGCACACCATGGCAGTATGCAGTGGAGATGGAGGCAGGGAGTCAGTTGGCCGCTGCCTTTTTGTGCCATCGTCCATCCTCTCGCAGGTATGACATGGGGGGCCCTCTGCACTCACGTTCCACTGCCATTGCTGCTGGGGATGGGTGGGTTGGCAGGAGCAGTACCAGCTCCATCAGCAGCAGCCTGAGTCTAGAGTCGCCTAGTGAAGAAACTACTCACCAGCAGCAGCATTTAGACCTGGAGGAGAACCAACAGGTGGTGGCATACTTGGAGTGCACCCTGCCGGCCCTCGTTGAAGGTCTGCTGGACTACTGAGCAGCCAAACTGGATTTGTAGCCGCAACTGACCGAGTTTGCCCTGGAAAAACGGTCCTGCCCGGCTAGTAGTGTGGCATCAGAGCAAGTGTTTGGTGCGGGCCATAGTTACCCCAAGAAGAACATGCCTGTCCACCCTAAATATGGAGAGACTGACCTTTGTCAAGATGAATCAGGAGTGGATCAGCCAGGATTTCCACCCACCAGACTAGGTCATCCATGGTGCCACACCAACACTTTGACAAAAGAGACTGGTTTCTTCTGGCTACTGTACCTGCTTCAGCTACTTTTCTGAGGCTGCCACCCGCCTGATGCCACACATCTGATTCCAAGTGCTCCTTCATGCACCCACCATCGTCAGTGGTTACTATTATTGCTACCCACCTCCACACTCTGTCACTGGGTCACTCTGTGGTCTCCTGATGCTGCTGCTACCTCCACAATATGTCACCTTGCCACTCTGTGGTCTCCTGATGCTGTGGCTACCTCCAAAATATGTCACCTTGCCACTCTGTGATGTCCTGATGCTGCTACTGCCTCAACACCATGTCACCTTGCCACTCTGTGGTCTCCTCATGCGGCTGCTGCCACCTCCACCTTCTGATCTGTCAGAAGGAAGGGAAAATGAGACATGCAATGGATCCTGTCTGTGTAGCAGCTGTAAGGTCTGTATGGTCCCATTGGAATTGGCTTATGATTTGGTAGCCAAAAGAAGAAGTGGGTACAAAACACAGAAGACATGCAAATATTTTATTCATGTGTCATCTCTGTTTTGCATCCACTCCTGTTTTTTTTTGCATTACCAATACTGATGGAATACTGACCAAATGCTGACCGAGTAAAGGCGGATGATCCACAGACAGGGTCCGTTTTTGGTGGGTTTTTGTTCTGATGGATCAGAGGAAGGGCAAAATAATCAGTGTTGTCAACACAAACTTACTGCTGACACCGTCTACACTCTGTCAGGCGGCTCTACTTGTATAAGAATTTTTTGTGACTTGTGTCAATCATGTCTTATTGTGATTTTCTAATAGAATTATGTTATTTTTGGATTACCTCGGTACTATAAGTGTTTTTTGTACTCTATTGACCCACTCCTTCTGGTCGGTTTTCATGCTATAATCAGGGGTGGGCCCTGAACTTATTTTGGGCTATATATAGGTTCCTAAGCATTTAATAGAACAGGTTCTGTAGACATCAATGTGGAATCAACTGATGACTGTGTAAAACGGTGCTAACATTGACTTGTTTGTCTGAGTTCATTCTTGAGTTATTTGGTTAGTTGGTCAATTTTGGCCCCAAGACTGCCCAAATAAGTCATGTGTGCAGTTTTTTCTAAGAGCAAAGCCTGTCATCTGCATGTCATACTGACTCACAGTATTATTTCACTACCAAAGCAGACTCCCTATGTGTGTTACTGCAAGGCACAGTGTTCTATACCACTATAAAGGCTCTCTGCAGCCAGGTAATTAACTAAACCCATTTTTTAACTAAATTTGCTGCGAAAAAATAAAAAAATCGGCAACGGTGGATCGTATGTTTCAACAATTTGTTTATCTCTAATCATCGCCAACAGAATACATGTATTAATAATGTAGCACATAAATTTGACACTATGTTATATATTCACTGACCTTATTAAAATGTCATTAGGCCCTTGCAGTGCCCTCTACCCCATCATATGCTAGAAAATACATTTAATTAAGATACATGTAAATGACATAGCCAGATACGGATCACTAAATGGTAACATAACCCTTGGCGCTGTGTTATTCACACAGTACGAGTAACACAAACCATTGTGCATCGCATATCCACCACTGAGTGGTGATGCTTCTCCTCCAGAAATCCGTTTTGAATGGTTTCACTGAAACTCAATTCAGTCACGCGTACTTATGATTGATAAAAATGAAATTATGACCATATGGCTACGTATTAGTCAGAGCAAGGAATGCCAGTCAGGGAGGAAGGCATGTAAATCATAAAACATGATCTCTTCACATGATATTCCCTTAACTATTTTTTTTTTTTTCTGAAGACTAATGCATCTGTTCAGCATCTTATCATGCAAATTGGTAATGATATGTGATAAATGCATTCCTCATTGGAGAGCATCAAAATAGCTTTATGTCATGTATCTCAGGGAGGTTAAATTGCAGTCATGAGGTTTATAAAAGAGTAAAATTTATAACCCAGGTAAGCAACCATGAAGTGGTTTACTGCTGAGCCTGTGCTGAGCTTGTGTTTATACACAGCAGCCAATCAGAAGCGACAGAACTACAGGAAGGCAGTAGTGGTCTGAACCAATAAAAAGAGAGAGGTGTGTCTTACACTACTTCAGTCTTCCTGTAGATGATGTACGTAGCTGTAGTCACAGCTCTGCCATAATAAAGCTGAGCTAAAATGCAACCAAGCAGCAAGAATAGAGGGGGGAAAAAAGAAAACAAAAGAAGACACCCGGAGCCAGAGACAGACATTTATCCCCCCATATGCTGTGGTCCGTTGCGACCACGGCACCTTAGCGTTTATTTTTTTTTCCCAGGAGGGCAGCCCTCCTGGAGACTGAACAAACCTCCTTTCTGAATGGCTCTTTAGGAACACAGTGAATCTCCCGTAGGATGCAATGGTAAATCATTGCAGTCTATGGGAGAAGCAAGATTTTGGGATGTTAAAAGTCCCTAGGGGTCAGAAACCCTTAAGGACTTATGACGTACCAGTACGCCAAGTTTACCGAGTCCCTAAGGACCCAGGGCTTACCGGTACACCCTAAGTTTAAAACTAGATTGTGGCGCTGCGGGGGTTAATCGTAACAGGATGTCCGCTGAAATAATTCAGTGGGCATCCTGTTACAATGTCGGGGGGGGGGGGCGTTTCGGCGATCGCAGCAAACCGCAGGTCAATTCAGACCTGCGGTTTGCGGCTTTTACCTTATGCGGCGGCGGTGATTGGTGCCATCGGGTCCCCATGCGGCTGTAGGGGGGACCCGATGGCATGGAAGGCAGCGCAATGCCTTCCTTAGGCATCTGCGCTGCCTTCCGGTGACGAACCTGTGAGATCCAGCCCCCTGGATCTCGTAGGCCAGAAGCTGTATGAGTAATACACACAGTATTACTTATACAGCCAATGCATTCCAATACAGATGTATTGGAATGCATTGTAAAAGGGATTAGACCCCCAAAAGTCCCAAAGTGACAAAAAATTAAGTTAAAAAAGATTTGAAAAAATAAAGTTTTCCCCCCAAAAAGTTAAAGTTTCAAGTAAAAATAAACAAAAAACGTCCTTTTCCCCAAATAAAGTTAAAAAAATTGGTAACAAATAGGGGAAATAAAAAAGGTATTAGGTATCGCCACGTCCGTATCGACCGGCTCTATAAAGATATAACATGACCTAACCCCTCAGATGAACACCGTAAAAAATAAAAAATAAAAACTGTGCTAAATAAATCTTTTTTTGTCACCTTACATCACAAAAAGTACAACAGCAAGCGATCAAAAAGGCGTTTGCCCACCAAAATAGTACCAATCTAACTGTCACCTCATCCCGCAACAAATGAGCCCCTACCTGAGACAATCGCCCAAAAAATAAAAAAAAGTATGGCTCAGAATTTGGAGACACTAAAACATCATTTTTTTTGTTTCAAAAATGATTTTATTGTGTAAAACTTACATAAATAAAAAAAGTATACATATTAGGTATCGCCGCGTCCGAATCGACCAGCTCTATAAAAATATCACATGACCTAACCCTTCAGATAAACACCGTAAATAAAAATAAACTGTGCTAAATAAACAATTTTTTGTCATCTTACATCACAAAAAGTATAATAGCAAGCGATTAAAATGTCATATGCACCCGAAAATAGTGCCAATAGAACTGTCATCTCATCCCGCAAAAATCACACCCTACCCAAGATAATCGCCAAAAAGATGAAAAATATTATGGCTCTCAGGCTATGGAAACACTAAAACATGATTTCTTTTGTTAAAAAAAAAGAAATCATTGTGTAAAACTTACATAAATTAAAAAAAGTATACAGATTAGGTATCGCAGCATCCGTAATAACTTGCTCTATAAAAATATCACATGATCTAACCCCTCAGGTGAATACCATTAAAAAAAAAAAAAGCCATTTTTTGTCACCTTATATCACAAAAAGTGTAATAGCAAGCGATCAAAAAGTCACACCCCAAAATAGTGCCAATAAAACCACATCTCATCCCACAAAAAGCATACCCTACCCAAGGTAATCGCCCAAAAACAGAAAAAAATTATGGCTCTCAGACTATGGAAACACTAAAACATTATTTTTTTGTTTCAAAAAAGAAATCATTGTGTAAAACTTACATAAATAAAAAAAAGCATACACATTAGGTATCGCTGCATCCGTGACAACCTGGTCTATAAAAATATCACATGATCTAACCTGTCAGATGAATGTTGTAAATAACAAAAAATAAAAATGGTGCCAAAACACCTATTTCTTGTTACCTTGCCTCACAATAAGTGTCATATAGAGCAATAAAAAATAATATGTACCCTAAACTAGTAGCAACAAAACTGCCACCCTATCCCGTAGTTTCTAAAATGGGGTCACTTTTTTGGAGTTTCTAATCTAGGGGTGCATCAGGGGGGCTTCAAATGGGACATGGTGTCAAAAAAAAAAAACAGTCCAGCAAAATCTGCCTTCCAAAAACCATATGGCATTCCTTTCCTTCTGCGCGCTGCCGTGTTCCTGTACAGCAGTTTACGACCACATAATGGGGTGTTTCTGTAAACTACAGAATCAGGGCCATAAATATTGAGTTTGGTTTGGCTGTTAACTCTTGCTTTGTAACTGGAAAAAAATTATAAAAATGGAAAATCTGCCCAAAAAGTGAAATTTGGAAATTGTATCTCTATTTTCCATTAATTCTTGTGGAACACCTAAAGGGTTAATGATGTTTGTAAAATCAGTTTTGAATACCTTGAGGGGTGTAGTTTCTTAGATGGGGCCACTTTTATAGAGTTTCTACTCTAGGGGTGCATCAGGGGGGCTTCAAATGGGACATGGTGTCAAAAAACACAGTCCAGCAAAACCTGCCTTCCAAAAGCCGTATGGCATTCCTTTCCTTCTGCGCCCTGCCGTGTGCCCGTACAGCGGTTTACGACCACATATGGGGTGTTTCTGTAAACTACAAAATCAGGGCCATAAATATTGAGTTTGGTTTGGCTGTTAACCCTTGCTTTGTAACTGAATTTTTTTTATAAAAATGGAAAATCTGCCAAAAAAGTTAAATTTTGAAATTGTATCTCTATATTCTATTAATTCTTGTGGAACACCTAAAGGGTTAACAAAGTTTGTAAAATCAGTTTTGAATACCTTGAGGGGTGTAGTTTATAGAATAGGGTCATTTTTGGGTGGTTTCTATTATGTAAGCCTCGCAAAGTGACTTCAGACCTGAACTGGTCTCTAAAAATTGGGTTTTTTAAAATTTCAGAAAAATTTCAAGATTTGCTTCTAAACTTCTAAGCCTTGTAGCATCCCAATTTTTTTTTATATCATTCCCCAAATGATCTAAACATGAAGTAGACATATGGGGAATGTAAAGTAATAACTATTTTTGGAGGTATTACTATGTATTATAGAAGTAGAGAAATTGAAACTTGGAAATTTGCTATTTTTTAAAAAAAATTGGTAAATTTGCTATTTTTTGTAAATAAAAAAGTTTTTTTTTTTACTTCATTTTACCAGTGTCATGAAGTACAATATGTGACGAAAAAACGATGGCCTGGATAAGGCAAAACGTTTTAAAGTTATCAGCACTTAAAGTGGCACTGGTCAGATTTGCAAAAAATCCTTAAGGTGAAAGAGTCCTTAAGGGGTTAAAATAGATGTGAAAAAAAAAAAAAAAAGTTTTTTAGAAATATTAAAAGAACAAATTCAAATCATCCCCCCTTTTGATAAAAAGTTATCAAAAAGTCTTACACAAAAAATAAGCCTTCACACATCGACATAGACATAAACAATTATATTGGTCAGAAAAAGGTGATCTAAAGAAAAAATTGGCTTTTTTTATCATTTTTTAAGTATTAAACCACAAGAAAAATGTAAAAAGGTGGTATTGATGTACAAACCGGATTCCCAAAAAGTTGGGACACTATACAAATCGTGAATAAAAACTGAATGCAATGATGTGGAGGTGCCAACTTCTAATATTTTATTCAGAATAGAACATAAATCACGGAACAAAAGTTTAAACTGAGAAAATGTACCATTTTAAGGGAAAAATATGTTGAATCAGAATTTCATGGTGTCAACAAATCCCCAAAAAGTTGGGACAAGGCCATTTTCACCACTGTGTGGCATCTCCCCTTCTTCTTACAACACTCAACAGACGTCTGGGAACCGAGGAGACCAGTTTCTCAAGTTTAGAAATAGGAATGCTCTCCCATTCTTGTCTAATACAGGCCTCTAACTGTTCAATCGTCTTGGGCCTTCTTTGTTGCACCTTCCTCTTTATGATGCACCAAATGTTCTCTATAGGTGAAAGATCTGGACTGCAGACTGGCCATTTCAGTACCCGGATCCTTCTCCTACGCAGCAATGATGTTGTGATTGATGCAGAATGTGGTCTGGCATTATCTTGTTGAAAAATGCAGGGTTTTCCCTGAAAGAGATGACGTCTGGATGGGAGCATATGTTGTTCTAGAACCTGAATATATTTTTCCGCATTGATGGTGCCTTTCCAGACATGCAAGCTGCCCATGCCAAACGCACTCATGCAACCCCATACCATCAGAGATGCAGGCTTCTGAACTGAGCGTTGATAACAACTTGGGTTGTCCTTGTCCTCTTTGGTCCGGATGACATGGCGACCCAGATTTCCAAAAAGAACTTCGAATCATGACTCGTCTGACCACAGAACAGTCTTCCATTTTGCCACACTCCATTTTAAATGATCCCTGGCCCAGTAAAAACGCCTGAGCTTGTGGATCTAGCTTAGAAATGGCTTCTTCTTTGAACTGTAGCGTTTCAGCTGGCAACGGCGGATGGCACGGTGGATTGTGTTCACTGACAATGGTTTCTGGAAGTATTCCTGAGCCCATTCTGTGATTTCCTTTACAGTAGCATTCCTGTTTGTGGTGCAGTGTCGTTTAAGGGCCCGGAGATCACGGGCATCCAGTATGGTTTTACGGCCTTGACCCTTACGCACAGAGATTGTTCCAGATTCTCTGAATCTTTGGATAATGTTATGCACAGTTGATGATGATAGATGCAAAGTTTTTGCAATTTTTCGCTGGGTAACACCTTTCTGATATTGCTCCACTATCTTTCTGCGCAACATTGTGGGAATTGGTGATCCTCTACCCATCTTGGCTTCTGAGAGACACTGCCACTCTGAGAAGCTCTTTTTATACCCAATCATGTTGCCAATTGACCTAATTAGTGTTAATTGGTCTTCCAGCTCTTTGTTATGCTCAAATTTACTTTTTCCAGCCTCTTATTGCTACTTGTCCCAACTTTTTTGGGATTTGTTGACACCGTGAAAATTTGAATCAACTTATTTTTCCTTTAAAATGATGCATTTACTCGGATTATACGTTTGATCTGTCATCTACGCTCTATTACAAATAAAATATTGACATTTGCCATCTCCACATCATTGCATTCAGTTTTTATTCACAATTTGTTTAGTGTCCCAACTTTTTTGGAATCCGGTTTGTAATCGTATTGACCCAATGAAGTTAACAGACCAGTTTTACCACATAGTGATCGCCGTACTTACGTACACTGCCTCATGGGACCGGAAGTGTACTCCCCCCTTCATGCTCTTGGCATTCTTGCACTGCAAGCCGTTGATAAGAGAAACCCAGAACTCTCCTGCCCGTTCTCTGCAGCGGGGAGTTGAACATCACATCAGAGGCTGATATAAGTGGGGCTGGCAGTGTCTGTCACGCCGCGCACCATCTCCAGACAGTGATCAGTGACCCTCTGTCTGCGTCCAGGGGAGAGGGGAGCGAGTGGCTGTCAGGCTCCTGTGTGAAGCAGCACGCAAGCCGAACCTCCATTTGTGTCTGCAGGGGGGAGTGATGGGGCAAATGAAAATGAAATACTCTGTGGGCAAAAATCTAAATGTATAGAGGGAGTGGGCGGGGGCAAAATTAAATATAGTAAGAGTCTCATTATATTTCAAATTGCCCCCATTTCCTCTATATATTTTAAATTTTTTGCCCAGAGAGTATTTCATTTTCATTTTGCCCCCTCATTATTTGCTGCCCCTGGCTGCCCTCATATTGCCGGATTGGGCCCCCCTTTCTGAATTCAGACACTGCCGCGCGGCACCACTGATCATCATTCATCCCCCCCCCATCCCTCATATGAAGCCAGTGTGTGCCATACATAAAAAATATATATATAATACTCTAGTGACTAGAGTATTTTTTTTTTTTTATGTATGGCTTCATACAGAGGGGGGGAGGGGGGAAGGGGCAGAGGCTGGTGGGGAGGGAGAGCGGAGGCTCGCGAGGGGGGCCCCAATTCAAAGTTTGCCATGGGACCCATAGAACTCTAGTTATGCCCCTGCCTGCAACAATGCCTCCAAAACAAAAATCTGATGCAAGTGTTGGTGATACAGCAAAGAAAAAAAAAACAATCACCTTGGGAGATAAAGTAGAAATAATAAAGAGATCACAGAGTGGTGAAATCATTAGAAAGATGTAATCTAGTATCCTGTCCTTTGGCTAGTGGTTAGTGCTTAAAAAAAGTGCCTGATTCGACTTCTGAACAAATTCGACTTATGAACAAACCTACAGTCCCTATTTTGTACGTAACCCGGGGACTGCCTGTATTGCAGAATTGCATTTATTTCCACCCCATTTGGAGATTTTTTTTCCAGCTTCCCACTGAATTGTATGCAATATTAAATGGTAGCATTGGAAAGTACAACTTACCCTGCGAAAAACAAGCCATCATACAGCTATGTGAATAAAAAAATATAGAAAAGTTATTCAGGGAGTGAAAAATTGAAAATCTCTGCGTTGTTAAAGGGTCAACTCTTAAAGGGTTTCTATCATCAGAAATTCTGCTATGTAGCTGACTGACATTAGCGATGTGCTCATGTCAGCAGTACATAACAGTGTGCTTTATGCTTTTGTCCCTGCTGCCGTTCTCCTAAAATACACATTTTTAAAATATGCTAATGAGCCTCTAGGTGCTATGAGGGTTTTATCCCGCCCAGGTCCTCCGTTTAGCCCGCTCTGCAACTCTTGAGTGACGTCTGAGTTAGCTGGATCGCTGAAGAAATCCCGTGCCTGCGCCGTCCACTTCTGTATTCGCCGCAGGCGCAGTGAGTGAAGGACGCGCTCCTGGTGCCGGCTTCCTCACTGTGACGTAGTTGGAGCAGGTGCAGTGAGGAAACCGACACTAGGAGCGCGTCCTTCACTCACTGCACCTGCGCCAAATACAGAAGTGGACGGCCCAGACGCGGGATTTCTTCAGCGAACCAGCTAACTCGGACGTCACTCAAGAGGAGCGGAGCGGACTAAACGGATGACCTGGGCGGGATAAATGGTTAGTAGACCGAGCCTCTAACTGATGAATCAATGCCTTCATAGCACCTAGAGCAGACATCCTCAAACTGCGGCCCTCCAGCTGTTGCAAAACTACAACTCCCAGCATGCCTGAACAGCCTACAGCCATCAGCCGACAGCAGGGAATTGTGGGAGTTGTAATTTTACAACAGCTGGAGGGCCGCAGTTTGAGGATGCCTGACCTAGAGGCTCATTAGCATATTGTAAAAGTGTGTTTTTTAGGAGAACGCCAGCAGGGATAAAAGTATAAAGAACACTGTTATGTAGTGCTGACACTAGCACATCGCTTATGTCAGTCAGCTACATAACAGTAATTCTGATGATGGAAACCCTTTAAACGCAACACAACTGTCGTTATTCACTAGCTGAGCTTGTTCCATACGAGGTGGATGTCTTCTGGCACATGGACAAATTGAGCGGGATCAGAGATGATTCAAATCTCAGTCATTTAATCTCTTAGATGCTGCAAATTGCGGATTCACAAACTACGAATTCAGTCCATGTGCATCCCACACTTTTTGTGGACCTCATTGTAAAAATGTCTATTCTTGTCTGCAAAAAATGGACAAGAATAGAACATGTTCCATAATTTACGCCGCAACTGCACAAATGTGGACAGCACGTGGATGACATCCGTGTTCTGTCCACATTTTTTGCGGCCCTATAGGAATGAATGGGTACGCGGGTGAACCAGAAAATATGCAGATCGGACGTGGACCAAAAATACAGTCATGTGCATGAGGCCTAAATGTTGCGGACTGCGGGAGACGACACACCTCCCATTAAGCCCCACTTGTTTTTCTGACCACTTTTCAAACACTAGTGAAATTATGGAGCAAATGCGGCATTCACCATAATTTGCTTCTTTTTTTACTCTACGAAACTGGTGGAAATGTCCTTAAGAAGTGTGCCCCAGTATGTTGTAAATTGAAGATCAAATGAAAATGTAAAAATGCCTTATTGGCTACGGAAAATTACAAAACTCATATTATATACACATATGTATAAAAATGTAACAACTAACAATAAAAACCTATACAGGGAGTGCAGAATTATTAGGCAAATGAGTATTTTGACCACATCATCCTCTTTATGCATGTTGTCTTACTCCAAGCTGTATAGGCTCGAAAGCCTTCTACCAATTAAGCATATTAGGTGATGTGCATCTCTGTAATGAGAAGGGGTGTGGTCTAATGACATCAACACCCTATATCAGGTGTGCATAATTGTTAGGCAACTTCCTTTCCTTTGGCAAAATGGGTCAAAAGAAGGACTTGACAGGCTCAGAAAAGTCAAAAATAGTGAGATATCTTGCAGAGGGATGCAGCACTCTTAAAATTTGTCATGGTCTTACCTCCTTGCTGTTCTCCTTCGTTTGACATGTGCTGGCGGCCATCTTGGTTTCTGGGTTTCTTGTAGCCTCCCACCCTGCGGCTCCTCCTTCCCACTGGGAGGAGCTGGATGCCTAGCTCATATATATAGGAGGTCTGTGGCTTCAGTTCCCTGCTTTGTCCTCCTGTGCTCACATGCTTCTAAGACTGCTGCTGCTTCTGGTTCCTGATCCTGGCTTCGTCTGACTACCCTGCTGATTCCTGATCCTGGCTTCGTCTGACTACCCTGTTGGTTCCTGATCCTGGCTTCATCTGACTACCCTTCTG